>NW_023416318.1:32860234-33262734 GCF_014108235.1 Myotis myotis
CAGTGAGGCAGGGACACAAGGGCAGGAGAAGAGAAGAGCAGGAGGTGGCTGCAGAAGAAAGGGGTCGATTGTCTGGGACCTTAAAGAGCAGGGCTTCTGAAACCTCAGTAGGGATCTTGTTAAAATGCAGATTCAGACTCAATAGGCTTGAGATGCGGACCAAGATGCTGTATTTCTAACAAGTCTCTGGAGTACACTGTGAGTAGCAAGGTTGTGACAACATTATTCCAAGAGCACTGGGAATCCACTGAAGTGTTTTAAATAGTGACAAGGTCAGATGTGGCAGGCGGGCAGAGAATGCATTAGAAAAGAGCAAGAATGGATTCAGTGTGAGCAGTTGGTGAGGGATTTGTCTTCCTGGTGAGAAATGGTGGGCGCTGGGGACTGGTGGTGATGAACAGAAGCAATGGGTGGCCAGAGCTGTGCTTAAGGAAGCTCCATCTAGCATGGTGGAGAGACTGGCTAGGAGAGGGAAGAGCAGTTTGGAGGCTCAGGAAATAACCAATGAAGATCTGAACTATGATGCTCATAATGAAAATGAAATGGAAATCATGGTGGGAATTAAGAGACTCTGGGTGGAATAGATACATATAGTAAACAACCGGTGGCACTTACAACGCATTGGGCATTGTTCTGAATGCTTTATCATATACTAGAGACCCAGTGCACGAATTCAGCCTGGCCTGCAGGATCGGGCCAAAACCAGTTCTCTGACATCCCCAGAGGGGTCCCGGATTGTGAGAGGGTGCAGGCCAGGCCAAGGAACCCCACTGGTGCACAATCAGGGCTAGGGAGGTATGTGGGAGGTTGGCCAGTGGGGAAGGGACTGTGGGAAGGCTCCAGAGCGTGTCTGGCCCATCTCACTCAGCCCTGGCCGGACCTCAGCAGCAAGCTAACGTAGTGGTCGAAGTGCCTGCCCCCTGGTGGTCAGTGCATGTCATAGTGAGCAGTTGAGCATCCTTAGCATATCATTAGCATATTATGCTTTGATTGGTTGAACGGCCGACTGGTTGACTGGACACTTAGCATATTAGGCTTTTATTATATAGGATAATCTCATAACAACTCTGTGATATAGGTGCAATTATTATTCCTATCTGACATATGGGGCAACTGAGGCACATAGAGGTTAAATAGCTGTCCCAAGGTTACATGGACATTAAATAGTAGAACTGGGGATTCTGGTTTCACAGCAATCTCTATGTTGTAGCTCAACTTCTTTCAAGAAATCACACAAATCTACAAGGTCTAACAACTAATTGGAAGGGGAAAACATAAGGGTCCTGGAGGCCTGGAGAGTATTATGTGAAATAAGCCAGTCAGAGAAAGACAAGTGTAACATGATCTCACTCATGTGTGGAATCTAATGAACAAAACAAACTAATGAACAGAGTGGATCCAGAGACATGGAAGCATGGAACAGACTGAGGAGTCCTGAGGAAAAATGTAACCAGTTTTGCACTGTTCGTTGGCAAAATTATTTTGAGTTGTTTGTCTACAAGAAGAGAACTATAGGGAGATAATTTGTCCTTCCCTCTCCTTGCAGAGGGAACATAAATAGCTTTATATAAAAATAATTTCATATTTGCAGGGAGAAGAGGTCTAATAAGTTCATCTTTGAGCAAGGCTCCAGGGCTAAAGAGTTCCAAGGTCTCCATAGACCAGTTTGAAAAGTTTGAATGAGCTTTTCCTTCTTGTACAAATCTGATACAAATCTTATAAGGATGTCTCTCTCAATCTTGTCATTGTTCACTGAGAGCTGCTGTGTTTAATTTCACCCGCACCAAATCGGAGTTTCTGTTCAGGTCTGCATTAGCGATGACTGGGCTTTAGTCAAGCTCTGGAGACAAAGTTAACCAAGCACCGGTCTCATAGACCACTGAGTTCTCCAAGGTTTTCTCAATATAAAACCACACCTCTTCCAGGCTACCTGTACACTTACTTTTCTAACTGACACAATTTTCACCAGGACCATTGGGAAAGTATTGGCCACTTTGGGGAAATTTTGACATGAGCAAGGCTGTTCATTCACGAAGTGCCTCAGATTAAAAAGAAGAAGAAAACTTTTTAAGGCAATTGCCTTGTTTGCCAAAAAGAAATACAATTTTGTTTATCCTAAGAAACAACCCCTCCTTGGTTTTTGTACTTTGGGGATTACTGAAATCTTGACGCTTTAATTGATGGCTTGATAAAATTGTCAAGGATTCAAGTTATGTCAAAACTAACTGCTTGCCACTCTCTTTTGGGTGTATATATGTAAAGTGTACTTTTCTATATTTATATTTTTTCCCACTCCTTGATGAGAGAACACAATTAACTTTTTATAAAAAATAATTTCATATTTGTCTGAAGCTGGCTTCCTCACACTTTTGCCCTTTCTTTTCCTTCTCTTGGAAAACTTTAAAGGTTAATTAATTTTAAAGAGGTCTTCAGTTGTTATATGCTCACTCTAGGAATATAGTCCAGATAAGCAGTCAAAGAAAGAAAAGAGTTATTACTCTGTGTTTCTTCTTGTTGACACTAAAAAGTATATTTATATAATGGCCTGCATAAAAACTACCAGATAAGAAGAAAAGGCTTTAGTTTTAAGATAAGAGAAGTTTTGTCATGATTTAGTCTTAAAAATTTAGTGTCTATATATATAAAAACCAAGTGACTGGAACGGTGAAACAACCGGAACGACTGGTCACTATGAGGCTCACTGCGGCAGCGAACTGGCCCAATGGGGGCCCCCAATCGGCCACCTCCACCCTTATCGAGGGCAGAGCCAACTGGCCAACCACCCTCAGCCCCTCCCCACCTGCCAGCCTGGCCCCGATAGGCCCCATTGGGACTGGCTGGCCAGACCCCACCCATACACGAGTTTGTGCACTGGGCCTCTAGTACAGTGATCGGCAAACCACGGCTCGCGAGCCACTTGCAGCTCTTTGGCCCCTTGAGTGTGGTTCTTCCACAAAATACCACATGCGGGCGCACACATACAGTGCAATTAAAACTTCGTGGACCATGCGCAGAAGTCGGTTTTTGGAAAGGAGATAGATGAAACAATTATACAAGACGAGTGTGGATGGGAGAGTTGGAAGGGGTCCACCTCAGCGAATGTACCTCAATCAGATTGAGGACGTTTTTAGCAAAGGCCAGCTTAGGAGTACCCTAATTAAGTTAATAACAATGTACCTACCTATATAGTTTAAGTTTAAAAAATTTGGCTCTCAAAAGAAATTTCAATCGTTGTACTGTTGATATTTGGCTCTGTTGACTAATGAGTTTGCCGACCACTGCTCTAGTACCATGTAAAAATAATGTCAACAGAATAGTTAGGCTTGTTCAAGACCAGAGTTAAATTTCTTTTGATTCAAACTTCTTACATTTCCTACATTGGTTCTAGGGATTAAATAAATTACCATTGTTTTCATAACTTGCTTTAAGTAAAAAATTATATGTATAAAATTGTATTCAACTAAACGGGATGATAATGAATGTCTATTCAAAGGGTTTAATTTTACGCATTTCTGACAATGCTACAAATCACAAGAATTTGACATGTCAACTAAATTATAGTAATCTCCAGATCTTTAACTTTAAAAGTTTAGACAAATGATTAAATTAAGTAATAAATAATCTTTGGATACATAGACAGTTCCTAAAAAAAGAAACAAATACAAAATCTGGTCACTAAACATAATTTTAAGTTGCACTTTTTTCCTTAAATGGATAATAGATGAACAAAACATGCAAATACATTGAATGATATTACACACACACACACATACACACACACACACACAAGTTAATTAATTGTTTTTGCTTCCTCAAATTTGTTAAAATTGTATGAAATAAGTGCTGAAGGAGAAAAAATAGGTGAACAGATTTTGTTTTTTAATTCTCTAGTTCTCTTTTGTGTCTGAAGAAAAGAAAAGTTGGTTACTTTGGTTAAATATGGCAATTAATATACTGTTTCATTACACTAGATACAGTAATACTTTAAAAATACAATGGTAATCACACACACAATGGTAATACATACAATTTTCTGGTTTTTATTAAGAAAGTTGTAGTTTAGTCAATGGTAAATGTATTATAATCAGTGGTTTCCTCCCTTGTAGCCCTTAGCAATGTTTTTCTTCAATACTACATGGAATTCTTAGGGAACAGAAACTCTCTCTCGAACACTTTGAATCCTTCAGCACTGGGAACTCAAGGGCCTGGCATAGAGTAAGCACTCGCTAATTATTTGTTGAATGAACAAGTGAATGATTAGTTCTGCATCTAAATGTAATTTCCCGATTCTATTACCTGGAGAAGACAAGACTGGAAAATCCCCTAATTCTTCTACATCAAGGAAAGAATAACTGCAGAGTAAAAATTATTATAGTCCTGAGCGGGTAGCTCAGTTGGTTAGAGTGTCGTCCTGATACACCAAGGTTTTGGGTTTAGTTCCCAATTAGGGCACATACAGAATTAACCAATGAATGCATGAATGGGTGGAGGAGCATGCTCTCTCTCTCTCTCTCTCTCTCTCTCTCTCTCTCTCTCTTCTCTCTCTCTCTCAAATCAATAAATAAAAATTAAGAAAATAAAAATTATTATTAATATAGATATGTAGGTATATCTATTTTACCCATCCATCCATTCATCCATCCATCCATTCTTCTACCCATCTACCTGTATTCTAGCTCCTAACTGATTAGTAAAAGAAGTGAAGAACCACAAATGTGTCTCATTTCATAAACTTGTTAATATTTGTCACCAATTTTTTTTCTTTGAAAGCAGAAACTGAGATGGGGCTTGACATGCATGATATTTATTAGGGGCCAACTTCCTGTTTGAAGGGTAGGATGTATGTTGGAGAGAGAACTGTGATATTGGCCCCCCAAAGCCTCAGGAAATGCCATGAGAAGTCCCTACCAAGAATGCCATCAGTTTATCAATAAATGGATGGAAGGGTATGTGCTTGGGCATGGCAACATGTTGGGGAAACCCTGACAGGAGTAACAGCTGGAGGCTGTCGGCTCACTGACTTCTAAGCAGCCTGGGCAGGAAGTCTTTCCTTGAAATAGGACTTCTGTATTTACCAACATCTTATTTCACAAATGTACAGTCATAATTTTAAATGAGATAGATTACATTCAAATCTCCCTAACAAGAATATGTATATTTTAAAAGGTGTGGAAAACATCGAAGATTTATGATGGAAACCAGTAATCTTGGAAACTTACTACAAATACATTTTCTTCTCAGAGACATTGAAGTTTGAATCATTGCCATGAGGCTTCCTTTCTTTAAATTTAATGGGTAACACTTTTAGGCCAGAATTTTGATTTACTTTGTCCTAAAAGATATCCAACATTTCCATGGCAGATTGCAGCTCATGTGCTCCTTTGAGGGGTTGCAAATTTCATCTTTTCCATGACATCAGAAGCCAACTATCCAAAAAAAAAAAAAATAATAACTTAAGCAGATTCATATGGTGGCTCTGTACTTTGAAGTTTAGTGCTATTCTTTTCTGTTATAAAATGACTAGAGGCCCAATGCATGAAATTCGTGCAAGGGGCTCGGCCCTCACAGCCCCAGCTTCATCTGGAAGATAATCTGGAAGGACATCCGGAAAGTTGTTCGGCTGTTCAGTCTAATTATCATATCAGCTCTTTATTATATAGGCTTCTTCAAACCTATTTTAAAGCAATGAAGCCAACTGCTTTATTAAAATATTTCCAGTATAATAGATATTAGTGAAGAATTTTAACATTATAAAAATTATCTTTTAGTGGAAAAACACTCCTGAATTTAAGAAGTTTTCTCTTGTACTCTTTTTCTATCTGTGTCATTCCAGATCATTCTATTCTGTTGCTTTTTCTTTCTGACTGCATTTCTTACTATTGCTAACTAATGCTTCACATTTTTCTTTTCTAGCTTTTGCTTTCTTAGCTTACATAAATATTGTATCAATAAGATCTAGAGGCTACCAATAACACAGTAAGGGTTGATTCTGCAAAAAAAAAAAAAAGCATTAGATTCTTATAAACAATTAAAACTATCAGCCAGACCCTCAAACCTCAAGACTCTGAAGACTCAGCTGTGCACCAGCATCCCTAGCTGTCATTTGAGGTTGTATTCTTTTTCTCAGCTCAGTTTATTAGATGCTATTGGAGCACTTGTTTGCCACAGACTGTGACAGGGACTAGAGGAATTAAGATAACCCTAGCCCTCCAGGATCCTGCTATCTGATGAGGGAGACATTCACAATACAGATCATTTCAATACAAAGTTAAATGCTAACAGAGAGGTATACTCAATGTGCAATGGGAGCTCAAAGTAAAGTCACTTAGCTCAATCTAGGTGATTAAAAAAGGTTTCTAAAGACGATGACAGCAGATTTGTGTTAAAGGATGTTTAAGAGTCACCCAGCCTCTTATTACAAGCCCTCCAAGTGATTGTGATACAGGCCAAAGTTTGGGAACCACTGCCCTACATCAGCAGGGAACAGTCGACAAAGCCTGGAGTGGGGTGCAGATTGGGGAGGAACTCATCTTGGGTGCAAAACTTAAGAGGGTGCTAAAATCCTCAGTAATCAAGATAAACAGTGTTTAATGAAAGATTTTTCAAGATCAAAGTTAATGCCAAAAATCCACAATGTTGTTTGTTTGAAGACTCTGTTCTTGTGCGATGGGAACAGTTGTTTCCAATCAGCTTAAGGTTCCCAGGACCTACAAAGCTGTCCCATTTCCTATCATGCAGATCGGGTAATGCGGGGTTCGGGGGCTAGCTTCACAGGTGTGAGACCCATGCAGTTAAACACGGTCCCCACTCCAAAGGACCCCATGCTTAGAAGGGCCCCATACTTAGTTAAATGCCCTCCTGTCACTATCTTGAAATTCTTCATTAATTTTTGAAGAAGGAGCCCTGTATTTTCATTTTGTACTGGGCCCTGCAAAGTTTCTCTGGAATGGCTTATGGGTGTCTTTTTTTTTCTCCTTCAAATTTTACATCAGCATGGAGTGAAGTCAGTCTTTTTGTTGTTGTTGTAGAACTTTCATTAACTTTTACACTTGGTTCAAAACATGGGAGGACATTTTGATACGTGTATATAGGGCACACATTTCCCTTCTGCCTCAGTTCCCATTATGGCTCAACACAGTACTGTTCTGGAGACATTTATGATTGTCACGACTAAGGAGTGCTACTGACATCTAGTGGATGGTGACCAGGATGCTACTAAACATCCTACAAGGCACAGGACAGCATCTACAACAAGGAATTAATTATCTATCAGGCCCAAAATGTCAGGATCGCTGAGGGCAAGAAACTCTGCTCTACAGGGACAAGTCGGGAGGTTGGTAACAGTGTCTTGAAATGGGGGTAGTGACAGCAAATAGGGAGCTATCTTG
The DNA here is from genome assembly GCF_014108235.1 of Myotis myotis. Lineage (NCBI taxonomy): Eukaryota > Metazoa > Chordata > Mammalia > Chiroptera > Vespertilionidae > Myotis > Myotis myotis. The sequence goes on from NW_023416318.1 coordinate 32,867,623, forward strand.
AACTTGATGATTAGTTAGAGGGAAAGACTCTCAGAGTTTTGCTTGCTCAGGTCACCAATTGGGATAGAGAATCCAGAAGGAAACTCTCGTTAGGTAGAAGCAAGGCAAAAAGAGGTTAAGAGTTTGAAGAAGGACATCCAAATGGAGACGTCCATTTGAAGGCCAGCGTCTCAAGCTGTGAAGAGATGTTAGAACTGTCAACAGGCATTTCCATGATGGTCCTCTGCCCCACCCAAACCTCTAGCACAATTCCATCTCTCCTGCCTCAGGATGGACACCACAGGTAAGCCAGGGGGCAAGGAAGGCAATTTTGGGCTTTTTAACTCCTACGTGATTTTTCTGAAATTTTTGGTAGAGAAAGTTTTGTGCATTTCAAATATGTAAGCCCTAAAACAGGGGTCCTCAAACTTTTTAAACAGGGGGCCAGTTCACTGTCCCTCAGACCGTTGGAGGGCCAGACTATAGTTTAAAAAAAACACTATGAACAAATTCCTATGCACACTGCACATATCTTATTTTGAAGTGAAAAAACAAAACGGGAACAAATACAATATTTGTATTTGCATGTGGCCCTCGGGCCGTAGTTTGAGGACCCCTGCCCTAAAGGCTCAAGGTATAGAGTTCATTGTCATAGGTAGCAGGCTGGGGTAACAGGCAAATCCAAGTACTTTTCTCTGAGATTGAAATAAAGAGGAGAGACAAGCCAATGTGCAGGAGGGAATGGCTGGGACCATGGGATCGGACTGTGGGCACCAAATGGACAGGAGCAGAATCAGCCTCAAGACCACCCCGCCCCGCCTAACCAAGCGCCAAGGAGCTGCTCTTCGTGATTGCACCAACATGCTATGTCCGGGGAAAACAACCGAAGACCAGCATGCCCCTGCCTATAGACCACCCTCCATCCCAATAGCTGAGAACACGTGTAGGTCCTGGGATAGAGGGGAAAGCCCCGTCGCCTGTTCTTGGGAGAGCTGAAGGGATCCACAGTCCCTCACAGATGAACGCCGGGTGATCTCCCACTGCTTTGGTTACATTTCACAGGCAAGTTTCTCCAGAACTGTTGCTGGATGGCTTTTTTTCTTCTTCAGAGAGTGAGCTCACTTTTCACCCCAGCTCTTTTCAGCCTTCTTAATTGCCATCAATAAAAGGCTTGGATTTTTCTTTGTTGTTTAAGCTTATGAAATTTACTTTCTAGCTAACATTTTCTGTTTCCTGGTTTTTTAAACATTCGTTGGTTTGTCGATTCTTTAACTCTGCACCTCTGGGTAACTTTGAAGACAGAGATGTTGTTTTGTTCAACATCGTATCCTTAGACTGTGGCACAGGGCCCAGAACATAGCAGGGGTCTGTAATGGATGCTGTGATGTGTTGCCCGGACCCGCATCCCACCCCCCCCCCTCCCCACTTTAGGACCAAGGCACTATTCCCCCAGATGCTGTTCGTGTCAGTTGTTACAGCTTACTGTCTGATCCAATAACTAGTTGATGCAGGACAGAGGTTCTGTCCCTTGCCAAGTCAACCCCAGAGCTCCTAGTAGGATTGGCTAAAGCTTCTGTGGCAAATTCATCCCAGCTCTATCCTTTCTGACCAGTCGTCTCCCTCAATCCCTTACAAGGGTTGCTCTCAAGCGTGCTCTCCAGTAGCCCTCCCTCATGCAAATCTCTGCCTAGAATCTGCTTCCTGGGGAACCAATTTAAGACAATGTTTAATAAATATTTGTTGAATAAATGGATGAAGGGACTCTTCCATTGTAAACTATGAGGTTCCTCATCCTGAGCAGAAATAACTGTGAAAAACCTCTGACCTTTATTTGTATATTTAACATTTTATTTTGTCATCTCAGGCCCTAAAAGTCAGAGCCTCATATTCAAATCATTCACCCCACTTATAAGATGGCAGTATCAGTACCCAGTTGTTTTAGTTATATTGTCACTTGACCACCAGATGGCAGGGGTGACACTTGGAAAATCTGACCTTAGGCCACCTACTTCAGAATTCAACATTAAACCTATTTAGTACCATTAATTCCTAAACTCTTTGTAATTATGGCATCATTTCATTTTGTAGGAAAGTGTCACCACATGCTTGCCCTCATTTGCATATAAAAAGAGGAGTTTGGAATATAATGGAAAGAGCCCCGGACTAAGCATCAGAACCACTGCACACTGGCCATTTGTCCCATTCGACTATGTTTCATCAACAAAATGAGACTCCCAGTCCTATATGCTCCACAGGTCTGTTGAGAGGAGGGACCACATGTGGCTGTTCCCAAGTCCAGGCCAGCTCTGGGTGTGGGGTAGGGATGGAGTCCTGTAGGGACTTTGCCTAAGGGACTAGTGTGAATGATTGCCTCTAAGGAGAACGTTCTGATACATATGCACTCCAGTCTAAGGCCCTCTGAAGTTTATTCCTTCTCCTGGACCAGCACAAAGTTTTCCTGCATGTTGGGGTGCAGACAGTACAGCTTATTTCTTCCAAGAATCCTCAACTCCTGACCTTCTTGTTTATCTGTGCTGAGAGCAGGAATAAGTAGCTGAGTTTGGACGAATTTTTCATGCTGCTGTGGGATGGTCACGTCACTGCTGGAATTCGCCCATTCTCACACCACTGTCCAAAGTAGAAAGAGGACCAAGAAAGTTTGGTCCAGGCTTATAAGCACCTGGGCTAGGGTAGCAGGGGCAGCTCTCACTTGGCCTGAGCCATACTACCCTCACCCCAAGAGGCCATAACTGTCAGCTGGCCCCTGATCCACCAGAACTACGTGTGACTGAAAGGCTGTGATAAAAAAATATGTATGTGTCGAGGATGTGCAGACAGCTTGTTACTCAGGTGCTGGAGAAATACAACTGCAGCCCAACTAGTGAAGGAGTCTGACCTCACCAGGCACTGTACCGAGGGGAGGAGCTTCGGTGATCATGTGACACACAGAACCTACTACTTCCTCCACTTTTACTTTGGCCAAGTGGCCATTCTTCTTCTGTTCAAATCTGGTTAAAAGTGTGGACTGTGCCAGGCACCTAGTGATCCAACCCAAAACAAGGACTACAGTCTAAATTCCAAATTGCCCACTTGTATTTGGGCCTGTCTGGCCCAAATGAAAAGGTACACCTCATATTAAATTTGGACTTTTTCTCTTCATCTTCCCTTGTCTGGATCAATAGTGTGATTAATCTATCATTTATTTGGAGTATGTTATTTTTTTTTAAATTGGTTATTAAAAGATATTATTTTGTATGCTTATTTGGCTTGTGAAATTATTAAAATTCCCACAGTGAACCTGTACCAAATAATTTGCTTACAAAGACAGTACCAGTTTCTGGAGCATAATTTTGCTGACTCTCCCAAAACAAAACAAAATAGTTGTATATATGCAAATATTTATGTGTACTTGGTTCAAGGTATAATGTATTTATTTTTTTCTTTTAAATATATTTTTATTTATTTCAGAGAGGAAGGGAGAGGGGGAGAGGAACTGAAACATCAATGATGAGAGAGAATCATTGATTGGCTGCCTCCTACATGCCCCCTACTAGGGACTGAGCCCATAACCCAGGCATGTGCCTGACCGGTAATCTAACCTTGACCTCCTGGTTCATAGGATCAATTTATTTCTTACTATCTGTCCTGGTAAAAAAATATTATAAAAACAATGCGGTAGAGAAAGTTCTGCACACATTCATCCACAATCCAAATCTCCAAAGGAGAGGAATGGAAACATGAATGTGGTATATTAAGCAACGGAATACTAGATAACAGCAAATGAAAGAAATACAGAGACTTGCTTTTATGGGGATGAATGCCAAAAGCAATTCTGAAGGAAGTCAAGTCCCAGAGAAAACGATTCCATGGAAAAAGCTCAAAATCAAATAAAATAAGGTTTTCTATAGTGATACAAATGTGGCAAATCTACAAAGAAAAACAAGCGAAGGTGAAATAAAATTCAGAAAAGTAATAATAAAAACTTAAGATCATCAATGTGACTAAAGGTTTGGGGAACTGTAATGTTTCTCAGTTGTTTTGCAAATTAATGGCATTTGAACAAAGCATCAGCGTCTATGCCAGATCTTTCCCCCATCCCAGCTCTTAGGGTGGTGCTCGGCACCTAATTTTTGTATTTATTTTTAAAAGTCCGTGTAAACGATACATTCCAAATAGTGGGTAACTTTCAAGGCTAGCGTCTGGCAACGCTCCGACAATAGCACTTATCTATTTGCTGAATGAATCGTTGGCGTACGTTAGCTCATTCAATATTTCTCATTTTCGTCAAAATTCAAGATTCCTATTGTGGCTGCAGTTCAAAGCCCGCCCCACCCCCTACCCACTCTTGCAGGCTTTTACATTGCTAGGCTCCTTGTTCCCGAGTGGCGGAGGCAGTTTTCTCCTCCTCTCTGCGCTGAACAAGCCGAGTGGGACAAGGTCGACTGCGTTAAGGAAAAGGTGTTTCCCACCATTGGGATGTGGGGGGGACCACAGTCTAAGCTGCCCTCCGGGGACTGAGGTGGGCAGATTCCAACCTGCCAGGCTAGTCCCAGCGCCGGAGGGCAGCTACCGCGCACTCCTCAAAGTCCGAGTCTAACCAAATCCCCACTCTGACTTCCGCTCCCCGGTGACATCACGACCTTTCCGGACTCCTGATTGGAGGGTTCCATGAGCGCAATTCTCGCGATGACTCCTCCGACAGGTCCTCCTGTTTCCCTCCCGTCGCCGCGACCCGGTAGTCGACAGACCACGTTGAGAGCTGCCGAGACACCGTAGAACTGTACGAGCTTCCGGGATTCACCTCGGCGGCGGCGACTCTTCTCTGACGCCCACGGGCACGAGGTTTGGATCTCAGGCGTCCTGTCTGCCAGGCCCGCGGTGGCGCGTGACTCTCCATCGCTGGGTTAGGGGCCACCAGGTGACTGACACCAAGTCCCGTTCTTTAGCATCGCGAGATATAGTGTCGGGGGAAACTGATTGCTGGTCGCTTAGGTTTCCTGGGAGACAGCATTTTAACCAATACTCCCCCCCACCCCCCCGTCATTCCACGGACTCCACACGGTTGGAAAATTGCCTAGAGAATGTTTGTGGGAGTCAGCCAGGAAGATGTAGGGTTGAAAGGGAAGCTGCCACGGGAACCCAGGAGGAGTTTGATTGCTGAGCATCTTCTGGCCACTTAAGCAGTGCCTTTCGGTGGGCGTGGGGTTTCCCTACGCGGGAGGCCGCGTTCATCGGGACAAACGTGTAGGCACCCATTGAGCGCGCATAAGCTCGGCGCGTTTTTTCTGTATAGTCTCGAAGTTCCCAAGATCAAATCCTGCTGCAAACTTGCTCCCCATTTACCAGAGAATAGCCTCCCCAGTTATCTGTCTCTGTCCCTTCTAAACTTTGATCAATGATCTCCATTTTTATTACTCTTTTATGTTAAGTGGCTTTTCACATGCCATTGCTATATTGAGATCTTCTTTTGCAAATGGACCATAGTTCATTAGTGTCAAGACTAGCTTGTCACTTACATATAGAATATACTTTAGATACTAGATAGTTCACCTTTCTGCCGTTAAAAGCGTGCATCACTTCTAGAACATCTCTGGTACATGTTTGTTAATTAATTCACATGTTTTTACCTAATATTTATCAAGCACCCTAATAGGCACCAGGTACTGTTTTAGGAATTGAGAATTAAAACAGTGGACAAACCAGATACAAGTTGCTGCTTTCATGGAGTTTACGCCTAGGGAGCACAGACAATATACAAATAAACCAGTCAGTGTAATTTCGGGCAGTAGTAAATGCTATGAAGAAAAAGTAATGGAAATTGTGGGTGAGTAGAAATGGTGGCATTTTACTTATTCTTAAACACTTTTTAAAAATTAATATTTAGAGAGAGAGAGGGAGAGAGACACACATTAATTTGTTGTTCCACTTATGTGTGCATTCATTGGTTGCCTCTTGTGTGTGCCCTGACAAGAGATCGAACCCACAACCTTGGAGTACCGGACAATGTTCTAAACTCAGCTACCCAACCAGGGCTAGGAATGGTGGCATTTTAGATAGAATGGCCACAGAAGAGTTCTCTTGGGAGGGGTTATTCTAGAAGAGACCTGAAGGAGTAGCCTTGCAAGGATCTGGTGGAATGAGCGTTAACAGGCAACGGTATCAGGACATGCAAAGGCCTTTAGGTAGGAATAAGAGCAGCGGGACGAGCTGAGCCCCTGAGATGGTGAAGAGAAGATTAACTTGAAACGTAGGGAAAGTCAGGACCAGATATTTAGGTCCTTGAAGGCCAAAGTTTCAAGTTTGGATTTTATTCTACGTGTTAATTGGCAGCCTTTGGAAAGATGGAGAGAGTAATTAGATTTGATTCAAGTTTTTAAAAAAGATTGCTTGGATGACTGTGAAGAGAATGGAATTTTCAGAAGCCAGGGTAGAAGTGAGGAGACCAGTTAGGAGGCTATAACAGGAGTCCAAATGAAAAGGGATATTCCCAATGTTGGGAATTCTTTGTTTAAAAGGCAGCCCATTCTACACTTGGAACATGGAGGTCTTCCTCTAAATTGAGCTGAAATTTGCCTCCCTGAAGCTTGTCCTTTTTCTAATCTGTAACAAACGACATCTACACTCCTTTTCTCCTAACCAGTCCTGCCGCCATTTAAGACACTTGTCCTGTCCTCTTTTCCCCAGACCACCTTTGATTAACTAAGCTCTTCTCCGAAGGCAGTGCTTTCTAGGCCCTTCAGAAGCCTGGTTGGTCTTTGGAAGCTCCATTATTCATTATGGATCTTTTTTTTTTTTTAAATATATTTCATTGATTTTTTACAGAGAGGAAGGGAGAGGGATAGAGAGGTAGAAACATTGACGAGAGAGAAACATGGATCAGCTGCCTCCTGCACACCCCCCACTGGGGATGTGCCCGCAACCAAGGTACATGCCCTTGACCGGAATCGAACCTGGGACCTTTCAGTCCGCAGGCCGACGCCCCATCCACCGAGCCAAACCGGTCAGGGCCGTTATGGATCTTTAAGATGTGGCCACCATCACTGCACCTAATGCTCTACATGTCACCTGACTTGTGGGATGACCAAGGGATCATGCACTCCCTTAATCCACCTGACTTCTAACATGCTTTTTAGCAGTCATATTGTGCTGTTGGTTCACAATGAGCTGTCTCAAACAACATACCGAACTGTTTCAAATCACATTTCACCTCCTCCTGCACCCTCATTCTGCATTTATATATTATGTTTTTCTAATCTGAATGCAGCATTTTACATTTATTTCTAGTTCATCTTGGTAAATTTATTCTAGTTCATTGGGCTGTTTTTTAATCCTGATCCCATCATCCAACATGTCCTCCCAGCTTTGTATCTTTTATAAATTAACATTACATTCTTTTACAAATTCACTATGTTATGTCCTCTAATGTCTGCATCATATAGATTGCTAAAAATGTTAACTGCACCAAGAAAAGAGCCCTGTGTAGCATTTCCCTAGTGACTTCTCTCCAGATGGCATGGTATGATTAGTGTGTATTTTTCAAGTACATTTGTTCAGTACATGATGAACCCAAGTAACTAAAATAAACTCTGTTTGTTAACTAAAAGCAAACTCACAAGGGCAGTATGCACATTTTTTTTTATTAAATACTTTGCACAAATCAGGATATAGTATATTATGATATCTCCTGATCTGTCAGTATAAGAAGTTACTGAGGTTAGTTAGACAGACTTTATTTTTGGAAAACCATGCTGGTTTCTTTTGTTATTATTAAAGTGAAGGCTTGCTGTATTTTAAAATACAAAGACTGGCTTATATTAGGTAAAATTAACTATAGACAGTAATAAACTCTTCTTGAGCTTAAAGTTTTTCTTTTTCAAAGCAGAAATCCTTAGACCAGTGGTTCTCAACCGATAGCAACTTTGCTCCCCAGGGAATTATGAGGCAATAACTGGAGATATTTTTTGGTTGTCACAACTTGGTGTGAGGGAGATGCTACTAACATCTACTCGGTACAGGCCAGGGATGTGTTAATCATCCTACAGTGCACAGGACAACAACTCCACAGCAAAAAGTTATCTGACCTAACATGTTCATAGTGCTAAGGTTCAGGAACTGCATTAGGACAACACCTTAAACTCTTCTTTCGTGCAGTGGCTGCTTTCTTTTAAAATGGTGGTAAAGAAGAGGAAAGAAATACAAGTTACTGCATTGACCATTTGTCATCAGGACCTTGAAACTTTGAGAAGTAAGTGATTTCTGACTATTTCTTTTCTAGGTTGCAAATAGAGTATTTTATGTCTGGGACTTCATATCACCTAATGTGCACACTTGCTATTTTTTTTTTCCATGTTCTTTATATTCAGTTTTGGATGTAAAATGGTTTTCTTAAAATACTGTTTCAGGCTAAGTTCTGCCTGGTGTTTTGGGTTTATAAATACTTAAATTTTATAGAATGCGTAACAAAGGCAAACTCATATCCATATACTGTTAAGTCACTGAAGAAATTTTTGTGTGTATGTTATATAGCTTTGGCTGATGTGGAAAGAGAAAATCTGGCTTCTTTGCTATTACATTGTGTACAACTCAGCGATGGAGTGTCACAAATTCGTTATGTTAAACAGGTAAGGCCGAATTGATATTCTTGGATATATCTTGAAGATTATCATGCTGTTATGGACTTTTAAATTTAGTTGATAAGTTTTGAGTCCTGATTATTTAATATTAATATAGCATTAGCGAAAAGGTTTTTCTTTCTGTTTATTGTATGTATTTTTATTCAGAGTAGCAACAGAAGCCATATTCAGGCTTCTGTCACCATTGGAGCTGTAAGTAGATAGGATAATGTGATAACTATACATACCTTTTGTGGCGATAAATTTTTAAAAAATGATTTCTGTTAATCAGAATCTTCAAAACTTGTTTAGCAGGCACATTAAAAAGTTAATTTAAAATGTAAAGACTGTCCTTACTAGTATTTCAATATTAGGATTTATCATTTGAACTTGCATAATATTTTTTTGGAAAGCAATTAAATGCATTATTGGTTTTCAGTTGTGCTACAGAATCCCTGTACCTTAAGCCATTGACAGGTCTGTAATTCTCAATGGAGGTGGGTCTGGAGGGTAAAGTGGGAGTTGGAGGGCATGTTAATAAAGTTAATAAATACTGAAATAGGTGTTTAAATCAGTATCCTTAACAATGCGGAGTAGAAAATATTTCACATGATAATTGAGAATTAAAAGAGTAGTTGAATCCATGTTACTTTGTTATGCTTGATATTTTAAAAAATTGCTATGACTTTGAATTTTTTGGATTATAGATTGTGCCTTTACTGGAGAAGGCAGATAAAAACGGCATGTGTGATCCCACTATTAGAAGTTGCCTGGATATTTTAGCAGGCATTTATCTTTCTTTGAGTCTAAAGAATCCCTTGAAGAAAGTCTTGGCAAGGTAAGGAGAAAAGGAAGGGAATTGGGCCATATAAACGTTCAATTTGATAAAAAATAACCAATATTAAAAGTTCTTTCCCTGGTTTGGTTTTAGACTTGGGACTGTTTGTTTATACACCAAAACCACACTTTTATTTACTATAGTTTGATAATGTAGTTTATATGTTAGAGTAAGTCATCTCTCTAGAGCAAGCATGTCAAACTTGCGGCCCGCGGGCTGCATGCCTCGTTTATTTGGCCTGTGTTAGCCTTTTTGAGTTTGACATGCTTGCTTTAGCAGCGGTTCTCAACCTATGGGTCGTGACCCCTTTGGCGGTCGAACGACCCTTTCATAGGGGTCGCCTAAGATCATCCTGCATATCAGATATTTACATTACGATTCATAACAGTAGCAACATTACAGTTATGAAGTAGCAACGAAAATAATTTTATGGTTGGGTCACAACATGAGGAACTGTATTTAAAGGGCCAGAAGGTTGAGAACCACTGCTCTAGTGGCTCTTCTTTTTCAGAATATTTCCATTTTTGATTTTTTTTCTTCTAGAAAAACTTCAGGACGGTTTAGCCAGATTTGAAAAAAATGCGTACTGGTTTTGATTTAGATTAATTGATGTAAAATTTAATTTAATTTATTCATTCAGTAAATTTTTACTGATCACCTACTATGTGTCAAAGTATTCTGCTAGGCTTTGGGGATATAGTGAATAAGTCTAGAATGAAGGTTACATTCTAAGAGGAATAGAAAATACACAAAATAAAGAAGCAAAATATATAGAATTAGGTGGTATGAGTGCTGTAGAGAAAAATAAAGCAGAGAAGAGGGAAAGGAAGACGCAAGGATGGGATGAGGGTTAGAGTTAAAACATAGTGGTCACTTTAGATATCTTTGCTCAGTTATTGATAGGGTGATATTTGAAATTGACCCAAAACAGATGAGGGAATGATTATTGGTTATATTTGAAGGAAACTGTTCCAGGTGGAGGAAGTAGCAAGAGCAAAGGCTTTGGCATGTTGTTGGAACAAAGGAAGACCATGTAGCTAGAGATAGTGAACAAGGATCAAATGAGAAGTAACGGTGGGACCAGATCGGCAGTGTCTTACAAGTCATTGTAAGCACTTTGTTCATTACTTCGGGTGGGACATTATTGGATGATTTCAGGTAGAGGAATAATATGATGTTTTGGTAATAGCACTCTGGTTACTCTGTTGAGGATACTCTGTCATTTTCTGGCAGTATTGAAAAGGGCTGGTTCAATAATTCCTTCATGTGTAATGATTCCTCTCCTTCTTCACATACCCTTATACTACTGAGTTGTCACGATTTTCAATATTTGCTTCTTTTTCTAGCTCACTAAATTGCCTGCCTGAATTTTTTCTTACTGAGGCCATACAAAGTTTTACTTCTCGTCTTCAGGGAGAATTGAATACTACTGATCTATACTCTTATAGGAAAGTAATTGACAATATATCTTCCTGTATGGAGAACTTTAAGTTGGGTAAGCCAGCTCTTTTCTAGTAATTTTCCTGGTTAACACCGGTCACTACATCATTGTTTTTAAGTGATGTTAATTTTGATGCTGAAACTTCTTACCAGTGTTAATTTTCTCTCTCACAGGTATAACAAGCATTAATAATCTTCTTGAAAATGGTAAGTCCTATTTTATTTTATTCTGAGAGGTGACTGCTTGTATGAGTCATTTTGGAACAGGTTCTTATAAGTTTCTTGGCAGTAAATAGAGTACTGCAGATAACTAAGGTATATCATGTTCCTTTTAAATTTCTACTTCTATACTATGATATCATTTTAGGTAACAGCGATTTAAAATATTTTCTTGTTCTGAAATTAAAGTTCAAAGTTTTTAAATTCTGTTTTATCAGTATATTCTTTTCCTTTCAGTGCTTCATTTTCTACAGAAGAGTTTAATTGAAATCACAGAAGAAAATAGGCAAGTGTTACATGTCTGCATGCTTGTGCATACTTGCAGTTGTACATTGTCTTTGTACAAAGGAAAATTTTTAAAAGTTCTATAATGTGCTCCTTTCTATCCCTCTCCATAAATGTTAGACCAGATTATTTAAATTTATTTTTTAGAGGTTTGACATTTAATTTTTAAAAATATAAGTTACTATGAGACTAAATGAGAAAGGGAAGAATTTATTTATTTATTTATTTATTTATTTATTTATTTATTTATTTATTTTGTTGTTGATCCTCGTCTGAGGGTATTTTTCCCATTGATTTTCAGGGAGAATGGAAGGGAGGAAGAGAGAGAGAGAAACATCAATGTGAGAGAGACACATTGATTGGTTGCTTCCCACACTGATCCCAATCAGGGCTGGGGATAGAACCTGCAACCCAGCTACGTGCTTTTGACAGGGAATTGAACATGTGACCGTTTGGTCTATAGGCCGATGCTCTAACCACTGAGAAAAACCAGCCAGAGCAGAAAGGGAAGAACTCTTTCCTCTACCTGAAAGTTTCTTTTTCATAGCATCCTGTTCTTAGTTTGTGGATGAAATACTCTCTGTAATCTTTCTGAAGATATTAATGAAATTAATATCAGCTTTTTAAAGTATTTTATCTTTACATAGCTTCTATTTCTTCCAAGTTGCTTTTTTTCTGTTTGCTGCTTTGGTTGCTATATTTATTGCTAGAAGCTTTCCTCAGAAGTCCGGTGATCCTAGGCTGAGTGCTCATGTTTAAGAATGGGGCACTGAGAGTTGATTTGAATTTCTGTGCACATGGGTGTGGTTGATTACAGGTTTTATTGTGGGTTAACCAGTTGGGCTCTTTCTTTGGGGAACCCCTAATGTCAGTCTTTTTGCATGGGTAGTAGACTAACCATGGAAGAGTCTTCAAAACCATTGGCTTAATATTCTGATTTTTGGGTCTGAACCATGAAGTCCTGGCATTTGGCATTTATTTTGCATATATTTACCTAATTTCTGTTTGTAATATGGTATTGCTACTTTTTCTGTGTGTGCTGTCTTCCTGTCCGGACACTTGATGTTTTACAGTCCCTAGAGGTAGACCAGTTGTTTGCTGGCTTGGAGGTATGATCCATTGTTTTTATTTTATTTCACCAAACTTGTTGTCAGTCTTCCTGTTTTCAGCCTTACATTTACCTCCACATCAAGAAGTACCTGGTGCCCACAATTTCTTAGGCTTTTGGGCCTGCAAATTAGGTAGCTTCTGGATTTGTTCTCTGGCTTAGTAGTCACTTTTCTTGATTTTGCTAAATTAGCTATGACTTATCCATCTGCTTTGTAGCTTTTACAATTGTATTATTGTCTCATTGTCTATTTGTTGTTCTTGTGTATTTATGTCTCTTTATGTTTCAAATACCTTGGGTGTTGGTTCAGGGAGGTTCTGGGGAGAGTAGGAGTAATATCTGTGGGCTATCCTTAACCCAAGGTCTCCTTTTGCCTTACAAAGAAGGAGCTCCTTCTCTGTCACCTTTTAGGCTCTTCTTTCTCAGTTTATCTCTTAAATGTGGGTTCTGTCCTTTTAATTCTCTTTGTTAGACTATTTAATATCATCCGCTTCTTTGATATCAGCCATTATCTCTGTACTTATGATTTCCAGATTTATCATTCCAACTTAGCTCTCTTCCCTGAGCATTAGATTTATATAGCCAGTTATGTATCTTAACTTGAATATTTTGCATGTGTCTCAAGTTCAATGTGTCCAAAAGAGAATTCACAGTCTTTTTATTCCTTCCCATAACCTATAGTAGCCTGTATTCATTCTACTTTCTGTCTGTTTGAATTTGCATGTTCTAGATACCCTAATAAATGGAATACAATATTTGTCTTCTTGTGTCTGGCTTATTTCAATTATATTTTAAAGATTAGTCTATGTTATAACATGTATTACAATTTCATTCCTTTTTTTGGCTGAATAATATTCATATATACATATACTAGTATATATCACAGTTTTGTTTATCTGTTTATCTGTTGATGGACATTTGGGTTATTTCTATCTTTTGGCTAATGTGAATAACGCTGTTATAAACATTGGTAGACCAGGGTCTGCTTGAATCCCTATTTTCAATTGTTTTGGGCATATACCCAGGAGTAGAATGCTGGGTGATACGGTAATTCTATATTTAACTTTTTGAGAAACCCCCAACTGTTTTCCCTGACTTCTGTTTTCATATTATCACTCTGTGTTCTGCTCTGTTGAGAACTGGCTTAGAGGAGCAAAGATAGAAGCTGGGAGACCAATTAGGAGGCTATTGTAGTAACCCAAGGGAGAGATGAGAGTGGCTAGGCTAGGAGTAGCAGTGGAGGTGGTCTGATTCTGGGCATATTTTGAAGGAAGGTAGAGCCAACAGGGTGGAATGAAGAGAGAAGTCAAGGCTGATTACAAAGTTTTTGTAGTTTAAGAGATCCCAGCAGGTGGAACAGGCTTGGAGTTAAAGATAGGTTCATGCAGTTTGAGGTATCTGTTAGACATCCACATGAAGATAGTGAGTAGGAAGCTTCAGATACAAGTCTGGAATTATAAGGAGAGGTCTGGGCTGGAGATAACAATTTGGGAATTGACAGCATATAGATTATAATCTAAAGCTAATGAATTAGCTAGATGAGAGCATCAGGGGAATGAATTAGATGGACAAAAAAGAGGACTAGGGTCTGAGTCATGGAGAGCTCTAACATAAAGAGGTCATGGAGAACAGCATGAACTAGCCAAGGTGTCTAAGAAGTGATGGTGAAGCAGGAGAAAGTCAGGTTAAGAAAGTGTATCAAGGCTGAGGCAGTGTTGATGTTTATAATTTGTTGTTCATTTTTAATTTGTTATTCTTACACTAAAAAAGAGAAGTGAGGCGGCTAGTCATTGGCTGGAAAGAGGCAAATGTTGCAGCAAGTTAAGAGTGTTGAAAATTTTCAATAAATGTCTACATAATTGGAATGTACATGAGAGTAGAAGAGAAAGGCATAAATGTCTGCTATAATCTAAAATGGAATTTGGCTCTTTGATTGAGGAATGTGCTATTTTGAAGAGTGATAGAAATGGTGACATTTTTATTTGACTTTTCTTTTGTAATGATGTCTTTTCTTCATTGTAGAAAATTTGCTGGAAATCATATTGTTCAAACGCAGTTGATGAATGACTTATTGGTAGGCATTAGAGTTTCAGTAATGTTAGTACAGAAAGTTCAAGGCCTCCAGAGAATTAATTCAAACGTTTCCAGTTCTCCCACATGGCAGAGTATGTGTGAACTGCTGAGTATTTTTACCAAGTTTTTAAATGATGGTAAGTGTAAAAAAACTGATGATTGTAATTGTCACTCAATTTTTGCTAATAATGGTATGAAATATATGATACTTAACAGAGATGTAGAACTTCTCCTTCCTCAGCCCCTCAAAGTGGGGAAAGGCCTGGGATTACAAGGTTTTAATGCTTTTTCTTTCAAATGTGCCAATCAGCAAGGGATAAGGTTGAAGGATTTTTCTAAGTGTGTGCATGTATTGTATATAAAGAAGAAAACCTAACATTCTTAGTGTTGAAAGGCTACAGTCTTTAAGCAGCAAAAGAAAATTCTGGAGAAGAAATTTCCAAATTTGGAAGGAAGGTATGGAAAAATTGGTGTGATCCACACATTTCTCCTTAGCAGCAGGTATTATCTCAGCTAGTGACAGTGGTCATTGTGAGGCTGGTCATTATGCCTCTTTAAACTCATATGTTGCTTCTGTTCATGTGAACTGTACCACTGGGGAATCAAGTAGTGAGAAG
Organism: Myotis myotis; assembly: GCF_014108235.1. Lineage (NCBI taxonomy): Eukaryota > Metazoa > Chordata > Mammalia > Chiroptera > Vespertilionidae > Myotis > Myotis myotis. Next base: position 32,882,794 of record NW_023416318.1, read on the forward strand.
ACATGTCTTCTTATTAGAGTATTTCAACTAATAAATTAAATGACAGAGTTAGACTATCACCAGACACAATGTGCCCCTTAGAGTCTTGCTTTTACCAGCAAAAGGATTGGACTTGAGACTGGCCCTGTTTCTACGTCACCTGCCAATTTTCAGGAATTACAAAGGAACATGTTGAACTTCACCAGGAGTAAACAAATGCAATATCCAGATTGTGGGAAACTCAACAGGTCTGGAGGCCAGAGTTCTTCAGAGAAATTGTAATAAAAAGGAAGGGGTGGAGAGGGCACATGTTGATTGAAAGACACTTAGACACATATCAAAGTTTTGAAGATTGGACAAGACTAAATTATAGTGTTTAGAGCTGCATGTTTGAGTAATAAAACTTTTTAAAAACTAAAGACATCATTATTATGAAAGGATATAGAAGGAAAGTTATTCTTGTTAAGACATAATTCACAGGCATCTTTCCTGAGGATATTTGCTTTTAAAAGAGAAATTTGTTAAACCTGAAAAAAATGACTACTTGGTGAAATGCAGAGAAGACATGATTTTAATATCAGGCAGCCTCTTTTCTGAAAAGTTGATGGCATCTAATCAATGCTATTTTCCCAAGGGTTATAAAGCTTCCTGTATCAGTAAAGTGTTTAGCTATAAGCAGAAAACTGAACTTCAGGGACTTAAGCATATGTGCCTTCCCTCCTTCTCACATAAGAAGTTCAGGAGCAGGTGATCCAGAACTACTGTAGACAGTCTAGAACCCACACATTTCTGCTTTTTGGCTCATAAGCAGGTTGGCTTTCCCCCGCATGTTTGCTGCCTCGTGGTTGCCATATGGCTGCTGTAGCTCCAGACAGCATGTCTCTGTTTAAGTTAGGAAGGAGAGCCAGTTGCATCTTTACTTTTAATGAGGAAACGAAAAGTACCCAAGAGATTTGTGCTTACCTCCCATTGGCCTGAACCCTCATATGGCTACCTTTAATTGCAAGGAAGATTGAGGAAGCAATTATCTTGCCTTTGGCTGGGCACATGGATGCCTCAATCAAAGTCATAGTTCTGTTAACATGGATAAATGACATAATGGATAATTAGTAGGCAACTTATAGTGGATATTTATAATCTTTCAACAGGTTAAATAATTCACCATATTATTTCGTATACTTTCTGACAAACCAGAGGCTAATAGAAAACAAAATGAAGGTAGCAAGTCAAGATTGTCTGGGTGCATGCCAACGATAGCAAAGTTTGTAATTAGCACTGATGCAGGCTCTTTATACAAGCCCTGAAATCACTATGAAAAATAATGTAATGGGGCTTGGGATGCAGAAGCATTGGTGGATGGGAGGGGACAGGCGATGTTGCTGCTAGATGTGTTGGGAGACTGTAGATGGAGAGGAAGAAAGATTGGATGTTAGAGGGGAGAGGAAGGAATCACATTTATTGAGTATATGTTGAGCATAAAGCCTTTATGTTCATTATTCATTTAAATATTATAACAACTGTGTCAGATAGGAGTTATATTTTCCCATTTTACAGAAGAGAAAGCAGAGTTCTTGGGAGCTGAGTTGTAAGGCCTATTCACCTAGAAAGTAGTCAAGCTGGAAATTGCACCCAGGACTCTTACTCTGCAGCATCTGCTCTTTCTACTGTACCAAATATCCATCATTATTTAATACATGCTATTTACTTTTTTGCCAAATAGATGACCTCTTGCAGACAATTCACAGTACATCTGGATTAGCTGTTATTCTTTTTATTAAGGCTATGTTTCATCCACCTGAAAAGATTCCTGATTTGGTGAGTGGATCTCCTTTTTAGAATTGAATTTTATTGATAGTTTGACGCATGTTTAAAAAATATTTTTAAAGAAATGAATTCAAATTTTTTTGCACAATCTTTCTGATGACCTTTTTCTCATATATAAGAGGTAGTTGCAAAAATTCAGATAAAGCAGAAATAACACAACAGTTACCTATAAATCCATCTCACAAAGATAATCACTATCAACATTTTTATATGTATCCTAGTTTTTTTCTAGAGCTGGTTGTTCAGTTCTCTCAGCATTATAAAATATTTAGAGATTAATGTACACATATACAGTAATAAGTTTTTTTATAAGTATGAATTTTTATTAAGAATAACCCAAATATTGTATTTTAGACAGGAAGCATGCTAGAATCAGTTGTTCAGTGAAATTGATCATATGGAGAGTATAATTTGATAATTTGTGCCACAATCCTTATATTTACTACTAGCAGTTTTTTTCTTTATTGTCTAGAAACTTATTTTAGCTCTTTGCCTGACTTTATGCAAAATAGATGTGTGCCATGCTCTGAGATCACACAGTAATTATTGGATAAAATTAAAAATTTTCTTTCTAAATCACCTCTTAAAAGCATTAGTTAAGCTCATCCACTTACAGGTGGCGATGTGTTGTGCTCTACCAGTACATTCAAACCAGCAAAATGGTTCATGCACTTAGATTTTGTTTTCTATTGTTATAATAATCTTAACACTTATGGCTTTTTCACCATTAGGTTCATTTCTTAGGATGTTTAGGGGGAAAGAGAATTTTGGATTTCTATTTTGAAATATCTCTGAAAAGTTTTAGAGGCTTTACATGTATTAGCTCTGTTATATTTTTCAGATTAGTAGTTTGCTTCTCTGTTCTGTGGACTGCACGAGCGCCCCGGAGTGGTTTGTGCACTCCTGCAGGAGCCTCTGTGGTGCTGATGTCTCCGAGTCAGCTCTCCTGTTCCTGTGTCAGGGGACACTCACCATGTTGGACTGGCAGAATGGGAGGATGGGCCCACGTGGGGAGGCCCTGCTCTTGGATACTGTGCATGTTCTGTTCACCTTGAGTTCACAGTGAGTTTTGATGCTGCTGTCTCATATTTTATTTTGCTTGTCAGACATTTGAAAGATGGCAACTGAGCCAGCATACTTAGTATAATTCAATGAAAAGTGGTTGGCATAATCCTAAATCAAAAGGGAATGAAGTGGGTGTGAAAGTAGAACAAGAAAAAATGGATGATGGGAGGAGGTTTCTATATGTATAGTGCATTATAGTTTATAAACAATTTTATCATAGGTAATTAATTCAGTGTGATCTTTACATGTCTGATAGCTAGGATAGGAAACCTCATTTCTTGAATGGGTAAAGTGAATGCTTTAGAAAAGTAAATGCTTTAGGCTAAAAGCATGTTTCCAAGAAGCACCTGAGCCAGAACTGTTCCCCTGTCTTTTGACTTCTTTATATTATATTTTATTTATTCTTTTTTTAAAATGTTTTATAGGCCATAATGCCTGAAAGTGTTCATGTGCTTCACATGTCAAACCATAGATACAGCTTGATAATAATGAATATGTAGATAAAGGGAGAAAACTACAATGTTCTAAAATAAACTACATGTTTTTCAGTTTATATGTATTTTTAAATTGTACATATTTTTAAATTTTGTGCATATTTTAAAATTTATTCTTCATTTTGTAACAGATTAATTGAGATATAATTTGTAGGGTTTGTGTAGGGTTTTCTTGTATATTCACAAGATGGTGCAACTATCAGTATAATCAACTTTAGAATATTTTCAGAAACCCCATTTCAATTAACTTTTCCCAACCCTAGCTCCTCAGTATGTTTTAAAATACCTGTGAAACAATCATCACAATCAAAAGAATTAACATTTACATCACCCCTAAAAGTTTCCTTGTATCTTTTTTTTTTTAGATTATATTTTACAAGATGAATAGATTTAGATACAAATTTGAGGTCTTTTTTGGCCTTGTTTATAATTATTGTTGTAAATTTAATGATTGAATTTTCTGATCATTCTTTGTATTTTATATCTTTAAAGTTTAAATGATTATAACATGAAATTTCTTTTACTGGTCACTTTATAATAATACAGCTCATTTTTCTTTAGGATCAAGGAATCAACTCTAGAAATGTTTCTGTCTAGAATTTTGGCATCTTGGACTAACTCTGCCATACATGTTCTTGAATCAAGCTCCCCAAGCCTAAAGGACAGTCTGAATGGGAATGCAAGCATAGCTAGAAGACTTTTGGAATATGTCTATACCCACTGGGAACACCCATTGGATGCTTTGAGACACCAAACCAAAATCATATTCAGAAACATTCTCCAAATGCACCAGCTCACTGTTGCAGAGTCAAAGCTAGAAAAATCAGATTTGGCTGCTGATCCTTTCATTTTTGAACTGACCCAGAGTCTCCTGCGATTGGAATGGCATATTAAAGGGAAATACATATGCCTTGGTTGTTTAGTAGATTGCATAGGAACTGAACATATTTTGGCATTAGCTAAAACTATTCCATCGCAAATCTTAGAGGTGATGGGAGACCAGTCATTGGTACCTTATGCAAGTGACCTCTTAGAAGCCATGTTTAAAAATCATAAGAGTCATTTGAAATCTCAGGCTGTCGACAGTACTTGGATTGATCAGTGGCATGAGACTTGGGTTTCTCCTCTCCTTCACATACTGTGTGAAGGAAATCTGGATCAAAAATCTTATGTGATTGATTATTACTTGCCAAAATTATTGAATTGCAACCCTGAAAGCTTAAGCTACATGGTAAAGATTCTTCAGACTTCTGCTGATGCTAAAACTGGTAAGAAAATGCATTTTTGTTTTAGTAATTTCTAATTAGGATTCTTAAATGTAGTTACCCAGGCAGATGTTGACTATATTCAAATTTAAATAGTAAAGAAGGATATTAACATTAAGGATTTCAGATTAAAACCAAATGTTACTACACATAGCGGAATAGGGTTTTTTGATTGAAGTCATTTCTACAGGCTAAGGATAGATTTCAATTATGATTATGAGGTTTATTTTATTATAGTAGTCCCTCCTTATCTGCAGGGGATACATTTAAAGACACTCAGTGGATGCCTGAAGCTATGGATAGTACCGAAACCCATGTATACTATGTTTTTCCCTATGCATATACTTATGATAAAGTTTACTTTATAAATTAGACAGTTTCATGGAGTCATTTTTACTATAAATCTTAGCAACCACAGCATACGATTTTTTTCCCCTTATTAAGTCAAGAACTTTTATTTTTTTCACTTAAAGAAAGCACTTTACGACTTTTCTTTGGCATGCCTGAATTGTCAGCATCACTATTCTTTGCTTCAGGACCATTATTAGTTAAATAAAGGTTACTTATTTGACACAAGCACTGTGATATAGCAACAGTCCCAACTGAATTGGCCACTAAGTGACTAATGGGCAGATACGGTATACAGTGTGGATACACTGGGCAAAGGGAAGAGTCACGGCCTGGGCTGAACAGAGCGGGACTGTGCTATATTTCATCACCTACTCAGAACGGTGTGCAATTCAAAACTTGTGACTTGTTTATTTCTGGAAATTTTTATTTAATGTTTTTGGATCATGGTTGACCGTAGGTAACTGAAACTGTGGAAAGTGAAACTGTGGATAAGGGGGGACTACTGTACTAGGTTTTTAAAATTCTTTTGTCAAGTTCTTATTTGTTATTTGGTTGTCAGAATGGAATAAAAGTTTGTGTGTTTTATATAAACATTGAAGTGATAAAAACAGTAATTGAAAACTGTTTTGGCAAGGTTAAACAGGTAAAATGGCTGTGGCAAGTTTTTGCCTGTGGGAAAAAGACAAAACATTGAGAGGCATCACCTCAGGAAACAGCTGTCTGTAATAATTTAGAATGGGGTAAGCATCCCATGGAAACTCTGTAACTGAAGGAGTCACTGCATTATAGCACAATTCAGTAATTAATGCCTAAAATTATGATCCTGACTCATTATGCAAATCTTAATATTATTCTGTTTAGTGAAGCAGGAATATGGCACCCTACATCACATTTTAAGAATATTTGCAAATAAGATAATTAAAAACTTTCAATACTTCAAAGAGTAACTATGAGATAGTTGAAAAGTCTGATTCCTATACATAAAAATAAGTCATTGTTTTAATTTTTAATAATTTTTCTTGCCTTGAGAAGCCATCTGAAGTCCAGAATGAGTATGTTCTGAAGTAAGGTAGGATTGACTTTTATCTCAAGGTGTCCTGTGGGCCAGAGCTCCCTGTCCACTTAGTAATGGCTGATGTCCTAGTCTCTGGAAGCATCATGTTCTTTGTGATCCTCCTTTTAGCCTCTTTATTAGAGGGGGAATCAGTAACTCCAAAATATGCAGAGAGTTTCAGTGTTTATCTTTAGAGAAATAAAACACAGAAATGTTTCTCCTGTTTTTGGTTGGAAGTCATTCAGTTATTTTTACTGTTTTAAATATTTCTCCACCTGATTTTTTTTCCTGATTCACTTCCTGATTTGTTTTCTAACTGTCAAGGTAAAAGAAATATTAGCCAGAAATTATGATTTTTTCAAGTTAACAATAAGGGGGATTATGTTATTTGAAATTGACACAAGAAGTATTAAATCTTTTAAGTAATGATTATTTTATAATAGGAACTTTAACTCATGCTAGATTGAGTTTAAATATGATTTTTGAAATATAATGTTAGTTATAAACATGAAAATTGTGGTAGTATTTACATAGCACAGTACTGGTCTTTGTTACTGCTTTTGAAACAAGAGCAATCTTTTCCATCTTTAGGGTCATATAATAGTAGAGGGGCTCTGGGAGCTTTGATGGCATGTCTGCGAACAGCTAGAGCTCATGGACATCTTCAGTCTGCAACGGATGCCTGGAGGAGTCTTGTGTCCAGTGCAAAAATAAAGCAGGGCTTAATTCATCAGCACTGCCAAGTAAGTAAACAGAATAACTAGCAATTCACTCATATAGTAGATCCTTGGTTTTTTATTCATTTGTCACCCCAATACAGAGTCCCTTAAGTTATGCCCATCATTGCTTTAAGGGGTTCATAGGATGATGAATAGAGAATGAAAAGTGAAGACCTTGTACTCAGGCTTCTTAGAGTTTAGTTGAAGGAATAAGAAAAGCTGCAGAAAACAACTAGAGACTCTTAGGAAAAAATACAGGTACAAGAGTGCCTTTATGGGTAAGGACTTGGGAAACTCAGGAGAAGAGACAGATCAGAGCAGTGGTGGCTGATTAGGAAAGTGATGAATTTGATTAGAAGAGGAAGCATTGGAGCAGCCCACAGATTGACAACCAAGGTCAGGAGGATGATTAAGGAAATTGTTTGGCAGGAGTGAAGTATTTTTTCCATTTTATGGAAGCCTCCACTCCTAGGCTGAAGGCTTCAGTTTTCATTCAGTTGGTAACTAGGAGCCAGAGCCTTCAGCAAGGAAGTGAAATTAATGCAAACAAAGATGAGTGTGCAGAATGGGAGTTAGGTGTACATGACTAATCTGAGAGTGGGGGAGGGGTCCTGGGGTAAAGTTGTCACTGAGGAAATAGAATAAAAAGAATGAACTTTAACATTACTGTGGCATAAGAATCTTTCAGATTGTTTAATAAATATCCAATCTACACATTTGATAAAATAATTTCATAGGCAATAACCACAGGATCTTCGGGATTAGGAAACTTTTCTGGAGTACATATGGGTAAACTGAGGTTTACTGTTTTTTGTTTTTTTTCCTTTGGTAGCCTATGTAAAAATTAAACGTGTCAAGTGGTTTAGGCTTCACTTATTTCATTGAAAAATTAACATGTTATTGCTTGATGTGTTTTAGGTACGGATAGATACACTAGGCTTGCTTTGCGAAAGTAATCGAAGCACCGAAATTGTTTCCATAGAAGAAATGCAGTGGATTCAATTCTTTATCACATACAATCTTAACAGTCAGTCTCCAGGAGTGCGGCAACAGATTTGTTCTCTTCTTAAAAAGGTAGAATTTCTCATCAGAAATGATTTTGCTCTGGAAATCATTTCTCAAAAGAGTCCAGATTTTGGGCAAGTGTGAGAATAATGGTCATGGGCTTATAGCACCACATCTCTTCATGACCCTTCCACAGAACAGTTTACATTTGGGATTAAAGTCCAGAGTGAAAAGTCCTTTCATTTTGGTGTAATAAGTCAAACTGGAGCTCTTATTTTGAAAGGCAAAAAGAAATCTAGTGATGAGTTTTTAGGGTATAAGTTATTTGAAGAAATCTTTTAAAGCACCTCATGAAACGGTCATTATTGAATAATTCAGCTTGAATTAATCATGTGATACTTTATGGGGTAAAGAATTGGTAGAATATAGAAGTGAATATATCGTCTTTAGGTTCTTGCTGACCTAAAGGAAATAGAACTGTGTTTTAAAGACTTGTATTCTGATTTGCAGTGTAATGTTGTGTTTTGTTTTAACAATGTAAATGCTAATTTTCTGTCAAAAAGAGACACTGTGTAAATATTAAGAGTTTATAAACCAGTACCTTCCTTGCCTGAAATTTTAGTTTAAAGAATTTAGGAAGTTTTTCCTTTGCCATTTAAAGTTAACATGTGGCTTATTTTTCTCAAAAGTTGTTTTGTAGGATACAGGAAAGTTCTCAGATGCTTTATAAACTGGAGCAAAATAAATCCAAACATGAACCAGAGAATGAGTTAATCAAACAGCACCCTTCTGTTTCTTTACATCAGTATAAGGTAGGTGATATATTTCTAGACACATGGATTCTTAAGAAACCCAGAACGATGATGAATATGCATTAAAGGGAAATAAGTGGAAGTCTCTTGGTAAGTAGTATTTATGTGCTTTTTTATTCAAGCTGGGTTTTACATATTCCTACTGGTGCTTTCGTAGTTCTCTTCAGGTCACCTGAATTGTGGAACCAGTGCTGGGCTTCAGGTCTGTTAGGAAGCAACATTAATGAGTTAGCCTCAATCATTTACAGCTTATGTGGGCCAGATGGATTTAATTCTGTAACAGAAAGGTAACCGCTGGCCCTGAACTACTCCACTCCTCCCCAGGGCAGAAGACTGCTGAGTCTGGGTCTCCTCCCTTTATACTAACATGACTTTCGGTGGCTTGGTGTTAGCGACTTCTGGCTCATGGTCCAGCTATGGAGGTTTTGTCTGTCCCATTTTGGAGTGAGCTTTGAAGAGTAGGATTGACTTTTAGGATACGGTGTTATTGGGTTGTATGGAACCCCAGGTACAGCAGCCCCAGTTTGGGCCAGGACTCAGCTCGACAACCTTTAATTTCTGTCCATCAGAACAGAATGAACTTTCTACCACTGATTTCTTACTCCAAATCTAGCCTCTTAGAAGTAGATTCTTATTTTTTTCTAAGACCCATATAGAAGACAGAGTTCATCTATTTCATTTACAGAAACAGTAAATTGATACATTGGAGCTATAGCATAGTGAGTACCTACTTTAAACATTATGGATGGGCCTTAGTTTTCAATTTTGTATTAAAAGGTACAAAATAATCTGAGGAAGAATATTCCTATACAAAGGCTGAAATCAGTTTCATCTTTGTAAAATTCCAACAATGACGATTGGAAAAGCACATAGGTTTAGTCCTAATTCTGCCATCAACTAGTTGGTTTACTTGGAGTCTATTCAACTGTAAGTGGGATTAGTAACCACTGTGAAAGGTTTGTTTTGATGACTAAATGAGAAAGCTCTTTGTGAACTCTAAGTCACTCTAAAAAGCCTTGCTGGCAGTCATTAAAAGTGATCAGAGTATGTACTGAGCACTTGCTGTGTGTGTGTAAGAGTTATTTTTTAGCCTTTCTGAGATTACTGCTAGATGATCTAAGATAACACATTTCTTTAGTTTCTTTTTTTTTTAATTAAATCTTTACTGTTCAGATTATTACAGTTGTTCCCCCCCCCCCCCCCCCCCCCCCCCCGCATAGCTCCCCTCCACCCGGTTCCCACCCCACCCTCTACCCTTACCCCCGGCACTGTCCTCATCCATAGGTGTACGATTTTTGTCCAGTCTCTTCCCGCACCCCCCACACTCCTTTCCCCCCAAGAATTGTCAGTCCACTCCCTTTCTATGCCCCTGATTCTATTATAGTCACAGTTTATTCTGTTCATCAGATTTTTTATTCACTTGATTTTTAGATTCACTTGTTGATAGATGTGTATTTGTTATTCATAATTTGTATCTTTACCTTTTTCTTGTTCTTCTTCCTCTTCTTAAAGGATACCTTTCAGCATTTCATATAATACTGGTTTGGTGGTGATGAACTCCTTTTTCTTATCTGCGAAGCTCTTTTTCTTACCTTCAATTCTGAATGATAGCTTTGTTGGGTAAAGTAATCTTGGTTGTAGGTTCTTGGTATTAATCACTTTGAATATTTCTTGCCACTCCCTTCTGGCCTGCATAGTTTCTGTTGAGAAATCAGCTGACAGTCGTATGGGTATTCCCTTGTAGGTAACTGACTTTCTTTCTCTTGCTGCTTTTAAGATTCTCTCTTTGTCTTTTGCTCTTGGCATTTTAATTATGATGTGTCTTGGTGTGTTCCTCTTTGGATTCCTTTTGTTTGGGGTTCTCTGCGCTTCCTGGACTTGTAAGTCTATTTCTTTCACCAGGTAGGGGAAGTTTTCTGTCATTGTTTTTTCAAATAGGTTTTCAATTTCTTGCTCTCTCTCTTCTTCTGGCACCCCTATAATTCGGATGTTGGTACGCTTGAAGTTGTCCCAGAGGCTCCTTACACTATCTTCATATTTTTTCTTTTTTTGTTTTGCTTTTCTGGTTGGGTGTTTTTTGCTTCTTCATATTTCAAATCTTTGACTTGATTCTTGCGATCCTCTAGTCTGCTGTTGGATCTCTGTATATTATTCTTTATTTCAGTCAGTGTATGCTTTATTTCTAGTTGGTCCTTTTTCATATCCTCGAGGGTCTCACTAAATTTATCGGCTGTTTCTAGAAAATTCTTGAAAAACCTTATAACCGTGGTTTTGAACTCTATATCCAGTAGTTTACTTTCCTCCATTTCTCTCATTTGTGACCTGTTTCTTTTTCACCGCATTTTGGCTGCTTCCCTGTGTTGATAGAGTGGCTTTCTGTGCTAGGTGTCCTATAGGGCCCAGTGGCTCCGCCTCCCCAATTACTTGAGGTGGACACTCTTGGTGCACCCCTTTGTGGGCTTTGTGCACAGCCTTGATTGTTGTAGGTATCACTAGGAGGAATTGACCTCCGGGCTAATTGGCTGTGAGAATCAGCTGTGTCTATGGTGGGAGAACTTCTGTGCTGGAGACATTCTTCTGGGGCAAGACTTGCTTCAGTGGGGCTTTGGTGCTCACTGAGTCTGCCCCCTGAGTGTGTCCCTTATGGATTTGAGGAGTTGTAATCTGGATGGTCCCACTATGACCACTGGTTACACTGGTTCTTGGATCTCTAAGGAGGTGCTAATTTAGCCTCTGCCTGAGGCTACCCAGCAGGAGCTATGGAGAGATCTGCAGATTCTTCTTCTTTGTTTGGGGTTTGGAGGTGCCCAGATGTGGCCCAGCTGTGAAGCAGTGCAATCTGCTGTGGGGCGTTGGGCCTTCTTTTGGATGTTCTGGGTCTCTCTAACCCAGCTGCAGTTTGTTAGGTAATTTTAGATTGCAACGGGCCAGGCCATTCATATGCAAAAGCCTCTGCACACAGCTTGGGTGGGGCGGGGTCTCAGGGAATCAATAGGGGGAGCAAACAACTATGGCGGATCCTTAGTTCTATCCTAAGAGGCCCCGGGTCTCAGTGTCCTGGTAATCACCGCAAGCACCTCTGAAAGAAAGCCGCCCTCAAGTTCCGCCCGATGCCAGACAATCCAGTTTCTCCTTGTATATGAGTCTGGGTCCCCAGAGACTTGCCTGGAACTGGAGTTCAGAGCAGTCGGGAGCTTGTGTCTCCCTCCCGATTGAAAAAGACAACTGAGTCCTCAGTCACCAGTCCTTTCCACGTGCGCCTCCGTACCTCTGCACTTTACTTCTGCACCTCCTCTGAGTCTCAGTGTGCTTTCCTCTTTCCTTCTAGTTGTAGAATTTCCACTCAGCCAGCCTTCCTGTGGTTCTGGATGATGTCCGTTTTGTCTTTTAGTTGTATTTTTGAAGTGGTTGTGCGAGGCAGCAATTTCAGGTGTTTACCTATGCCGCCATCTTGGTTTCCTCCTTTAGCTTCTTTTTGAAAAGGTAAAATGACATTTGTCTAAATTAGGTATTTAGAAACACAAAACCTATTTTATGGATTGACATTCTGATTTTTCATGTATGTACTTTTTTTTAGTTTGTGCTTATGGACATATATTTTTTAAAAACTAGTCTTTAGATAGAGTATTAATCAGCTATTCATTTATAATTAAAACTAGTTTAACTAGGATATTTTTAATAACTATCCCATTCCTTTGAAACTAATAAACTCTTACTTACGGCCTGTAAGGGCCTAGAGGGTAAGTCCCCAGAGTTGTATATCCTTGACCAAAAAAATGAATTCTGGGATCCTGTCTAGAGTCATTTGAGAGTAGAACTGCTTATATCTATCTGTTCAGTTACAAATATATGTTGTCAGGGCATAGTATACTAGATGCTTCAGAACCACAACTTTTCCTTATAATTTTTCTCTTGCTCTTACACAGAAAAAATTATCATTTTAATTAGAGGGAGAAGATTTTATCCTGGATAAAGAATTTCCCACTTTGCTTTTTGTTTGAAAATTGCATTTTACTAAAAGTTTTTATTTTCTATCTTTGTATAAACAGAATGGTAGAGCAGGAGTCTAAAAAAAAGGACAGACAGAAGACAACAGAATAGTTGGATTTTTAAATGAATTATGTCATTATAACTAAATTTATCAAGTATTACATTTATCAGATTTTTCAGGTAACATGTATTGGATATTTCTTTGGTCATTTTAAAACTTAAAATGTATACATACTTTTGATGCCTGAATGCATCACTAAAAATGTGTGGTTATTTCCTTGTGTGGAACATCGGATTTGTACTTGTTGGCTCTACAAAGATGGAGTTCATTACAGTCATGATATAGCTCATGGTCAAGGGTGTCAATCAGCAGTGTTAAGGGAAGTGAAAAACTAGTATTGTTTCTAAAAATATTTTTTCCTTAATTAAAAGAAAAAAACCCCATTCTTAAATGTGGAACTTTGGTGATAACCTGTTGTGAGTTAACTCAATTATACTTATTGTAATTTATTTTTAGAATTTCATGTCATCCATTTGCAACAGCCTTTTTGAAGCATTGTTTCCTGGCTCTTCCTACCCAACTAGATTTTCAGCTTTAACCATTTTAGGCTCAATAGCTGAAGTTTTTCCTGTCCCAGAAGGTAAGTTTTCAATAATGTTTGGGGAAGTATTTATTTTTTCTTGCAAAACACATCTTTTTCAACATTTTTGTTTTGCTTGAAGCTTGAGTTTTGTTGCCTTTTAAGGCTCTTATGAGAGGTTTTATTCTCACTATATAATTCTTCTGTGGACATAATTAAATCTGTCAATAAAGACACATGAGGGAAACTGTAGTTATTATTTGCCAAATCAAAACTACAGTTTTCATGGACTATGCTTATTTTGTTCTCATTGTGCTCCAACTTATATGTTGGTGTTCTAATCTAGTGCCCAATCTGTTCTTTAAGTTAAAAAAAAAATTTCTCTTATGTATTACAGTGAGTCTTTGTGGTTAAAATGTGGTTTCCCTGTACATGCTATCTGTTCAGTAAGTCTCATTCTGGTTTCAGAAAGACTATAGGATGATATCATTTCCAGGCATCCTGTTTTAATGATGCCCTTTGTTTCTCCTGCGGGATACTCAGCTGAACATTGAATCTGGTTTGTGCTCAGTCCTTCTTAATTGTGGTCAAACAGAAAAATATCCTGCTCTGCTTCTTCTTGGAAAGCAATGGCCGGAGGATCAGAGAACTTTATTATATCGTTGGATTTATTTATTTATTTTTTTAGTTTAAATATTTAGGCAAAGTATACTTTTTTTAGCTGGGAGCAGAGTTACTTGATATTAATACAGGCTTGCTTCATTTGGAGAAAACCATTTTCCCCCCCAAATTTTTATTTGAAAACAATTCAAGCCAAACAGCAAAGGTTCAAGAACAGTTCAATGTACAACTGTGTACCCTCTACCTAGATTTATCACTTGTTTATACGATGCCATCCTATATAATAAAAGCCTAATATGCTAAGTGTCCAGTCGTCCAGTTGGCTGTTCAGCCAATCAAAGTGTAATATGCTAATGATATGCTAAGGCCGCTCAACTGCTTGCTATGACGTGCACTGACCACCAGGGGGCAGACAGTCAACTGGCTGACCAGTCACTATGATGTGCACTGACCAGCAGGGGGCAGATGCTCAATGCAGATGCTCCAACCAGTAGGTTAGCTTGCTGCTGGTGTCTGGCCAATCGGGACTGAGCAAGATGGGCCAAACACACCCTGGACCCCTCCTGTGGTCCCTCCCCGGCTGGCCAACCTCCCATGTCCCTCCCTGGCCCTATCGTGCACTGGTGGGGTCCCTCGGCCTGGCCTGCGCCCTCTTGCAATCTGGGACCTCTCAGGGGATGTTGGAGAGCCGGTTTCAGCCCAATTGGTTGCTATGACATGCACTGACCACCAGGGGGCAGATGCTCAATGCAGAAGCTGCCCCTTGGTGGTCAGTGCGCTCCCACAAGGGGAGTGCCGCTCAGTCAGAAGCTGGGCTCATGGCTGGCAAGCGCAGCAGCAGTGGCAGACAAGGAGTGGGCCTAAGTCATCAGTCGGATATCCCCTGAGGGCTCTTGGACTGTGAGAGGGCACAGGCCGGCTGTGGAAACCCCCCCCCCCCCTCCAGTGCATGAATTTCGTGCACTGGGCCTCTAGTTAATATATAAATGGGTTCTTGGAAACTGCAGCTTTAAGTGAAACAATGTGTAACGAAACCAATTTTACCACAGGCTAATTGATATAAACAAGAGTTAAGTTTCTATAGCGTACTTTTGGCCACAGAAACATCCCCAAACTTCTAAAAAAAGACCTGAAACACTTCTAATATTAAGCATTGAAATAAATGTGAGATTACATGTACATTTAAGAAAGACTAATAAAAACAAGTAAGATAATTCTTTTCTAACCCATTTATTCCAGTCAGGGTCTCAGGTGGCCTGAGCCCACCCTGGCAGCTCAGGGCACAAGGGACAGGATGCCTTTCCATTGCAGGGCACACTCACACACATACACACCAACACTTACTCAGACTGGACAATTTAGACACAGCTGTTACCGAACATGCACATTTTTGGGATGTGGGAGGAAACTGGGCTGCCCATAGGAAACTCATGCAGACATGGGGACAACTTGCAGATTTCACACAGAAAGTGGCCTTTGCAGGAATTAAATCCACCCATGTCAATGTTATTAAGAAAGGATGTTGAACAAAATGACATTATTCACGAATTTGCCATATTTGCTTTATTTATCTCTCATTAATTTTCTAACTATAACACAACGTTCAAATTTTGGAAATTTAATGTTGATATAATGCTGTTATCTAATATACAACCTATATTAAAAATTTGCCAGTTGTCCCATTAAGTGGCCTTTTTTAGAAAAAATTTTTTTACCTGTAATCCAGAAACTAGTTCAAGATCATACATTGCATTTCGTTGTTATTATCTCTTTTAGCCTCCTTTAATCTGGAAAGCGTCTTATTTCGTGACATTAACATTTTGGAGGAATGTGTCTCAGTCTTCCTGTTTCCAGGTTTTGCATTTTTGGTATGAATATCTCATAGGTGATGTGATGTTTTTCTCAGGGCATCATAGCAGGAGGTACATAATGTTGGCTTGTTTATGATGGTAAATTTGATCACCTGAGGAGAGTAGGTGTGGGAGGCCGAAAAATGACCTCCCAAAGGTATCCACATCAAATCCTAGAACCCATGAATGTGAGCCTTACTTGGAAAAAGATTCTTTGCAGAAGTGATTAAGTTAAGGATCTTAAAATGAGATAACCGTGGATTATCTGGATGGGCCTAAATGCCATCACAAGTGTTATAAGAGAGAGGTAAAGGGAGATATGACACATAGAGAGGAGTCAGTGTGACAGTAGAGATTGGAGAGCTATGGCTACAAGCCATGGAATCCTGGCAGCCACCAGAAGCTGAAAGAGTCAGGCACCATTCTCCCTTTGAGCCTCCACAGTGAGCATGGCCCTAACAACACCTGGATTTTGTACTTCTAGCTTCCAGGACTGTGAGAGAATAGATTTCTATGGTTTTAAGCCACCAAGTTTGTGGTAATTTGTTACAACAGCCTCAGAAAATGTTAATAGAGGCATCCATCAGTAAAGAAAATTTCAATGGTACTACAACTGAACTTAGGAAATGAAGTTTTGCTACAAGTGATTGCTTATCCAGTTAACAAAAAGTTTTCTGTATAGTTGCACCTAGGTGTAGGGGAAGTAACACTGGGCTGAATTATGCTGGTAATTTTTCAATTGAGAGAGTAGTTTAACATATGTAAATGTACTTTAAAAATGAAAAACCTGAGTCATATTCCTAATGAATGAGTCACATATAATTGGGCAGTGACTGACATCACAGTATTTCTGTTTATTAAACAACGTGGGGATAATGCAATGGTGCAAGCCACACTATACCCATTAACTTTAAAGGAGACTACGAAGGTATGACCATGAAATACTGGATGGGAAATGTAAATTTATTTTTCATCTTTATCACAAGAACTTTAATGTGAGTTTCTGTATTATTTTATAGAAGGTCTGTGATTTGGGAATAGTCAAATGGTTTCTTCCTTTCCTCAAATATATCCTAGTTCAAGAAGAATAAGCACATGCATCTTTCTTACTCAGAATAAAATATCACAGTATTTATGGTGAAAAACTTGATTCCTCAGTTAGATTAAAGGTGTTGGTTCAGTAAATATTTATTTAGCTATTATATGTCATGCAGCTGTGGATACGCAGTGTACGAAACAAAGTGCTTCCCATTTTTGAGCTTAGATTTTAGTGAAGGGAGTCAGACCCTGCCGAATAATAGGTATGTTTTTAGATGGGGATAAGTACTATGAAAAAATATTTCATGAAGAGAAGGGGAGGGAGATATGGATTGCCTGGGAGGATGGGCAGTGCTAGCTGTTTCATACAGAGAAAGCTTCACATTTGACTAGAGCCCTTAAAACAACCAGTGGGTGAAGAAGAACTCACAAGGGAAATTAGAAAATACTTTGAGAGGAATAAAAACAAAAGCACAACATACAAAAACGTATGGGATGAAGCCAAAGCAGAGGTCATAGATTTATAGCTGTACATGCCTACATTTAAAAAGAAAATAATCGCAAATCAGTAAGCTATACCTCAAGGAATTAGAAAAAGAAGAGCAAACCTTACTGGAAGCTAGCAGAAGGAAGGAAATAATAAAGATTAGAATGGAGATAAATGAAATGGAGTATAGAAAAACAGTACAGAGACTCAACGAAACCAAAAGTTGGGGTTGTTGGTTTTTTTTAAAGATCACCAAAATTGACCAAGTTTTGACTATACTAGGAAAAAAAAGAAAGAAGGCGTAAACAACTAAAATCAGAAATGAAAGTAAGGATGTTTCCACTGACCTTACAGAAATAAAAAGGACTATAAGATTGTGCCGAGCCAGCTCAGCCAAGGGTTCACAAGACTGAGGGGGGCTGGAAGGGTGGTGGGGGAGGGTCATGGGGAAGGATGAAGAAAAGACAGACAAAGAGAATAAACTGGGTCTAGGCCAGGGGTGGGCAACCCCTGGCACACGTGCCAAACATGGCAAGCCAGTAACTTTTACTGGCACACGAAACCCTCTCTTATAATCTTCCATTTACAATTTTTTTCTTTTTTAAATATTTTATTGATTTTTTACAGAGAGGAAGGGAGAGGGATAGAGAGTTAGAAACATCGATGAGAGAGAAACATCAATCAGCTGCCTCCTGCACACTCCCCACTGGGTATGCGCCTGCAACCAAGGCACATGCCCTTGACCGGAATCAAACCTGGGACCCTTGAGTCCGCAGGCTGACGCTCTATCCACTGAGCCAAACCGGTCAGGGCAACAGTTTTTTTCTTAATATCGACTTTTTTATTTTTCAGATAAATTCAGTGTAGGTGCATCTTAGATAAATAAATAATTTTACATAACAAGTTATCTTAAAGACCATTGACATGGATTGACGAGAAAGGGGAAGAGCAATTTCTGTGCCTCTGCCTTAACTCTCCCTGCCTTCCTAGATCCGACCAGCGTTTTGGTTTCATCCACATACGCTTGTGAATCTTTGTTCTCAGTGATGAATTTTGTTAAGTCTCCTAATAGGAGTAGCCTGATGGATGAAAGTAATAGCTTGTGCATATCTCTGAAGGTCACGAAATATAAACCTGATGTAAAATCTCTGTCATCAGTGATGCAGCAGCAAAAGTCCCACTGATAATATCAAATGGAATCATAAAGTTTTCTGTCGGACTATCAGTGTACATGTATACATTAAAAAATAAATGTACTTTTCATCATATACTGTGTTTTTGTCGCTCGAATGAATTTTATTATTTCTTCAAGGTTCTTCACATATGTACATCTTAAGAGATATCAAGTAGGCATAACATGTTCTCAAAAACTTAGGATTGGCATGCAGAAGAATTTTGAGTCAGAGATTTTGCTGGTTTTGGCACACATTCACAAAAAGGTTGCCCACCCCTGCCCTAGATCTTATCTGAGTAGCTAATGGGCTGTGGGAAGTGCAGCAAGTGCTACCTAAACAAGTGAAACTCACAAGAACATTGTAACTATGGTGACCACTATCTTGTTTACCTTTGACTATAAAATAAAGGCTCAGCTTGCTGTCTGGATCTCTCTCTGTGTGGCCTCAGCCAGGCACAGGAAGATCCACCTAGACCAGGGACAACCTTTTTGTGAGTGCGTGCCAAAACCAGCAAAATCTCTGACTCAAAATTCTTCTGCGTGCCAACCCTAATTTTTTGAGAACATGTTACGCCTACTTGATATCTCTTAAGGTGTACGTATGTGAAGAACCTTGAAGAAATAATAAAATTCATTCGAGCGACAAAAACACAGTATATGGTGAAAAGTACATTTATTTTTTAATGTATACATGTACACTGATAATCCGACAGAAAACTTTATGATTCCATTTGATATTATCAGTGGGACTTTTGCTGCTGCATCACTGATGACAGAGATTTTACATCAGGTTTATATTTCGTGACCTTCAGAGATATGCACAAGCTATTACTTTCATCCATCAGGCTACTCCTATTAGGAGACTTAACAAAATTCATCACTGAGAACAAAGATTCACAAGCGTATGTGGATGAAACCAAAACGCTGGTCGGATCTAGGAAGGCAGGGAGAGTTAAGGCAGAGGCATAGAAATTGCTCTTCCCCTCTCTCGTCAATCCATGTCTGTGGTCTTTAAGATAACTTGTTATGTAAAATTATTTATTTATCTAAGATGCACCTACACTGAATTTATCTGAAAAATAAAAAAGTCGATATTAAGAAAAAAATTGTAAATGGAAGAGTATAAGAGAGGGTTTCGTGTGCCAGCAAAAGTTACTGGCTTGCCATGTTTGGCACGCGTGCCAGGGGTTGCCCACCCCTGACCTACGGAGTGTCATAAGGTCAAGCCTAATTATGCTAAGAGGGCTGTGCCCTCTAAGCTGGGACTTGTTTGTGGCTTTGCCAACAGGTCAGTCCAAGGCTTAACCCTATAGCCGCGCCCTACAGAAGACAATGCTATGAATAATTGTATTTCCAATAAATTAAATAACCTAGACGAAATAGACATATTCCTAGAAACATAAGATTATTGACTCAAGAAAAAAAATAGAAAAGTTGAGCAGACCCATAGCAAGTAAAGAGATAGAGTAATGCAAAGCCTCTCAGCAAAGCCTAGCAGTGGCTTCACTGGTGAATTCTACTGAACATTTAAAGAAGGCGTAACACCAGTCCTCAAATGCTTCCAAAAAAATTGGAGAGGAGTGAACATCCGCTAACAGTCAGCAGTTCTCAACCTGTGGGTCGCGACCCCTTTGGGGGTCGAATGACCCTTTCACAGGGGTCGCCTAAGACCATCCGAAAACACATACATAATTACATATTGTTTTTGTGATTAATCACTATGTTTTAATTCTGTTCAATTTGTAACAAGGAAAATACATCCTGCATATCAGATATTTACATTACGATTCATAACAGTAGCAAAATAACAGTTATGAAGTAGCAACGAAAATAATTTTATGGTTGGGGGTCACCACAACATGAGGAACTGTATTAAAGGGTCACAGCATTAGGAAGGTTGAGAACCACTGTGCTAACTCATTCTCTGAGGCTAGCATCACCCTGAGACCAAAGCCAGACAGAGTCCACAAGAAAACTGTGGGCCAGTCTCCTTTATGAATATTGATGCAAAAATTCTTATCAAAGTACTAGCAAACCAAATCTAACAGTGTTTTAAAAGTGTTATATACCTTGACTAAGTAACTGGAATTTAATCCCAGGAATGTCAGGGTGGTTCAACATAAAAAAATAGTCAGTGTAGTATACCACATTAGAACAAAGGAAACACACACACACATGATAATCTCAATTCATGTAGAAAAACTATTGACAAAATTCAACACCCTTTTATGATAAACACCCAGCAAACTGGGACTAGAAGGGAACTTCCTGGGTATGATAAAGAACATTCATGAAAAACTCACAGCCAACACCATATCATACTCACTGGTAAAGGCAAAGCCTTTCTCCTATGATCAGGCACTAGACACAGATGCTCACTTTCACCACTGCCATTCCCCATTGTAGTGAAAGTTCTAGCCAGAACAATCAGGCAAGAGAAACCTGGCAAAAGGTATCTGAATTTGAATAGAAGAAGCAAATTTGAGCAGAGGTGTGAATGAAGTGACAAAAATTTCACTTTCTTGCTCTGGTTGTTTTACAGGGTTATACTAACTTGTGAGTTAAGATTAAATTAAAAGCAGTTATATTGAACAACATTCCTCAAGTTAAGTAAGCATAGGAATGTTTTCAATTATTAGCAGGGGTTGATTTGTTAAATGCTGTTAAATATGCCTCACATTCTGCTCTGAAACCCATTATTTGCCATAGTTGTTCCGTCTTGATCTTAGAGTTAAATGAATTCGGTGACTGCCATCATTCTTTTGTGATAGTTTTCCTTTTCATTTCTTGGTTGGCCAACATTAGTCTTTTTTGGGGAAGAGTTGGGAAAACATAGTTCTTAAATTTTTGCACATTGAAAAATATTTATATTATAGAAAATTCATACAAAAATTCACACTTCATACTTTACCCATAATAGCATAAAAGAATATTTTTTATTGCTGTTATTATATTGTAATTATAATTATATTGTTAAATATAATTATAATGTTATTGCTGTTATTATATTGTAATTGTAATTATATTGCTGTTATACTTGATACTGGAATAGGATTTTGATACACGGGTTTCACGGGTTTTTGTCACTCCTTCTTTCCCTGAGGATTTTGTAAGCATTGCTTCACTGTCTTCTAGCACTACCTGTTGCTCTGGTGAAGAGTGCAGCTAGACTAACTTTTTCCATTTTGTGGCTGAATTTAGCTTTTCTTTGCCTGAATGGCCAAAAGATTTCTTCTTTATCTTTGATGCCCAGTAATTCTGTTAGGCTGTGTCATGTTGATTATTCAGTGTCAGTTCAACCAAGACATGGTAGGACTTTGGCTCCTAGGTCAAGAAGTTTTATGATGATTTTTAAAAAAGATGTAATTCTTAAGTTATTGGTTTTTATTCAAAAAATAACTTAGTTGTCTGTTATATAATATGTAACCTTTTGAAAGAGAATTTTTTAAACAAATTAAAAAATTTTACTTCCTATTGGAAAACGTAATACTTATTATTTTAGCATTTTATGAAATAAATTAATGGAAAAATTATTCTTTTATGCTATTATGGGTAAAGTATGAAGTGTGAATTTTTGTATGAATTTTCTATAAATTTGTCCAAATGATTTAAAAATGTTGACTTCCTTTTCTTTTTATTGACTTTTAAATGTTTGTTTGTTTGTTTGTTTGTTTATTTATTTTTTTAGGTCAAGTCCAAACAGTGTATCAGCTGAGTCATGATATTGATGTTGGTCGTTTCCAAACACTAATGGAATGTTTTACTAGCACTTTTGAAACAGTGAAACTTTTAGCATTTGATCTTCTGATGAAGTTACCAAGAACATTTATACAATTTCAGGTATTTGGACTTTTCCTATGTAGATGTGTATGCATGAAAACTTCCTGTTTAAAGCAAGCATGACAAACTCGCAACCAGTGGGTTTAAATGAGGCATGTGGCCTGTTAGCTGCGAGTTTGACATGCTTGTTTAAAGCAACAGTTAAAACAGTGGATTGTCCAGGCTCTTTGCATCTGCCTTCTTATATCTTCTGGCTGTTTGAGTTATCATTAATACATCTACCCTTATGGGGTGATGGATGAGGTGGGGATCGGTGGTGGGGGAGGTGGAAGTATTGTCAAAAAAAACAAAG
Source organism: Myotis myotis (assembly GCF_014108235.1). Lineage (NCBI taxonomy): Eukaryota > Metazoa > Chordata > Mammalia > Chiroptera > Vespertilionidae > Myotis > Myotis myotis. Next base: position 32,905,235 of record NW_023416318.1, read on the forward strand.
TCCAAATCAGTGAGCTTTGTTTTTTTGTTTTGATAAAAAAGGAGGTGTAGGAGGCAGTAGGTTTTATTGTTCATGAGATTATTGGTAGATTTCAGTTAACTGTGGTCTCTCCAGTTTCCTTGGACATGTTAATATTTGATCAAAACACAGCACTTACAGTAACTGGAGTAAAAATTTTTGAGATAATCTCCCTGCTTAGTAGACTGGGAAGCTGAGTGTTAAGTGAGGCAGAAAACATGTTTCTGATCTTCCAACAAGCAATAACTGAACTGAGACTGAAACCCAGAGTACTTGAGGTTAACAGCCAGTTCTCTCCCCGGGAGGTCGACTCCATCCCCAGCCCCCACTCTCTTCCTGACACTTTGCATTTCCCACCTTGGGGTGGAAACCAAAGATAGGCTTGGAAATGAGGGCACAGCATAGGGATGGGTCTGTAGGGGCTCCGTAGCTCAGGGTTCTGCTTTGCCCTTTAGGCTTATTCTGGGGCTGTGAGCTCACCAGCAGCTGTGGGGTCACTGGCTTTAGAGCTTTGTTATGGCTTTCTGTTAGAGCTGTATAAAGGTCAAGGGCACCTGCAGGGGCTGCAGCTGGAGCCTAGGGGTCCAGCTATTAGGCTATGTTTAGGGCATGGCAGCTTGTAGATGCAGTGGATTCTGTAGGAGCACATGTCACAAGGTGTCTGTCCCATGGCTTCTAGATGGCCTCGCAAGATCTCAGAGTATTTTTTCTAACTTGAATCCATGTTGGAGTTGCTCTTCAGTGTTCACCTATCCCTGTGGTCTTTCAGGTGCTCTGGTGAGCAGAAGCTTCTTTGGTGCTTCAGCTTCTAACTTTTGTACCCTACAGAGTTCTTAAAGAAGATACTTTCTCACGTTCCACTTTCTTTCTCCTCTCCCACACTCCCTTCTTCCTTGATCCTTATTTTTCTTTCATCGCACTAGACTTGTAATACACATTTATGTTCATATTTATAAAACTACTAGAGGCCTGGTGCACGGATTCGTGCACTGGTAGGACCCCTTGGCCTGGCCTGAGGGATCGGGCTGAAACTGGTTCTTTGACATCCCCCAAGGGGTCCTGGATTGCGGCATAGAGAGGGCACAGGCCAGGCCTGGGGGACCCCACCAGTGCACCATTGGGGCCGGGGAGGGACTGAGGGAAGACTCCAGGGCATGTCTGCCTGTCTCACCCAGTCCCAATCAGCTGGACCCCAGCAGCAACCTAACCTACTGGTCAGAGTGTCTGCCCCCTGGTGGTCAGTGTGCATCATAGCGACTGGTTAATGAATGGTCAGACACTTAGCGTATTAGGCTTTTATTATATAGGATACCTCATTCCTGGCAAATATTTTGAGAGTATCTGGAGTGGGGAAGGTACATTATTGCATTTATGAAAGACTTGGTCCTTACATGAATTATGAAGGGTTCTTAGGGGGCCTCTGTATCTCTAATTTGATAAATGTGTGCTTGGTCCTTAGATACTACTGCAGAATTCAGAAAACTGAGTAGCACATGCGGTTTGCTGTAGGATTTGGGTAGTTCTAATATCTGGTCTGGCTTGCATATTGGTAAAGTGATCTTAGGAATAGATAGTCAAGATACTAAATATTAATTACATATTTCCAAAGTCTTTTTTGGATATGCTTAATATTAATATATAATTAATTTTTAATATAGTTAACTTTAAAACATTCCTGAATGCTAATCTAAGCTCTCTAAGGACTTTTATCTATATATGTATATATATGTGTGTGTGTGTGTGTACAGACACATACATATATAGTAGAGCTACATATCCAAGGTCTTCCTTCATATCATATTTTGATTGACCTGAGATGGTAGAACAAAGATATTTTATATTCCAAAGGCTATCAAAGGCTTAGTTAAGGAATTCAGAGGCTTACTGTCAGTTATAAAAAATGGCTTATATGCTTAATTGGTCCTTTCAAAAAGTGGCTTTTGGCCACTATCTTTCAGTTTTTTAGGTCATAAAAAATTAAACGTATCAAAAGGCAAAGAATTAAAATGGAAATAAACTGATATTTGCATTAGTACATTTGACATCATTAATTATGAGTGTACATATAATGAAATTAAAAATTAAGTTTATAATGATTGTTTTCCTATATTAGATAGTTATGGAATAATCCTAGTCAAATCAATATTATGATCAGTGAAACCCTGAGTTCCAGCATGGTGAACATGTACCATGTCAACCCTGGAGTTGGGACTAGGACCACATTTCCTGTCCTCAGCCCACTGCCTTTCCATGCTTTGTTCTGTCTTTTTTAGGATGAGCTACGTGAGTGGATTTGTATATGAGATACAGGTGTGGGAGATCTGATGCAGAATTTCGGAGGCTTTTCTGATTATTTTCCATGCGTATACATGGATCTATGCCAGGAACAGGCTGGTGGCTTTGTATTTTTGTATGGATTTATGTTTTCCTCCTTTGAACTAGCTCTATGAGAAGGGGGAAGGAAGAAGGTAGGGTATGCTGCCCAGGTAAAACACACCTGGATGCAAAAGAACTCTGCTCCATCTAGAAATAACGGAAATGATCTAGCTGTAGTCATAGCAGAATTGTATAGGAAAACATAAACTTTTGCTAAGAAAGAGATACTTTTTTAAAAAAAGCTATATCACTGTTGAATTTCTCAACTGATACTATTTTCGAGACCCTGATTACTAGAAGTAATTAATAATAATCATTAATCACTGTGATAAAAACCCTAACCTATATTTAGGGAGAAAGGGAATTGATGTTCTTATTGAGTTATGTGGCAGGCCCTTTTTTAAAATATGTATTATTCCTTCAAATTAAAGAAATGTTTTAGTGACAGTTACTGAGTCTGTGCTTTATTCTAGGATTCAGAGAAACTGCAAGACTTATTCCAGGCAGCACTGGCTCTCAGCACCAGCACCAAACCATATGACTGTGTAACGGCTTCCTACCTGCTGAACTTCTTAATCTGTCAGAATGCCCTGCCGTCATCTCTGTCGGCCTATGTAAAAGCTCAGCAGGCTGCATGTGGAAATGGAGATAAGTCTGCTGCTGTGGTAGAAAGGAACACATTGATGGGTTTGTATTGAGTAAATGACCTTTTGCTCTTATTTATCAAAACCAGTATCTTACTCGTTCACTACTCATGTGGTTAGAATATTTAATGGTTAAACATTTCTTTGTGGTTTATTTTATTTAAGAGTTTACCAGCATAGTAGTTTACTAGCATATAAAAATACCACAAGTTTCTTCTATGCACAGTTTACTTAGCTCTAACATTTGTTTTTAAACAGATGTTCGTGTTAAATAAGTAAATATACAAATATACATTAGTAAAGCTATTATGAAACTCTCTACTAAAAATGTACTTTTTTTTTTTCTGCAGAAATTTTACCATGGCTATATCCAGATCATCTTTGTTATTTCTCTATAGAACAGAGAGTTCCTTTGCTGTCAGGGTTTATGTTTTAACTGCCTGTCTTGAACCTGCTTTTGTTCTTTCCATATAGCTAGTTCTAAAATCCAGGGCCTGAGTTGGTTTAGATATAGTGCTTTTCAACAAATATTTGTTTGGGATTTATGTACTTAATTTTAGGCTAATAAATCTTCATTTTGGAATTATACTGGAAATAAGGACAGATAGGAATATTTTTTAAAGAGAGGTCAGATAGAGAGTTGAAAATTATTTTCTCCGACATTTTTAACCTTTATGAAATATTTTAAATATTCCAAGAATATTTAAATATATACAGGATTTAAATAGTAATAATTTAAAAATTTGACAAGTTTTTTCCCTAGCTAGATGATAACACCCAGCTTAAATACACCAGCAGCCACACCTTTGAAGGCTCTCCTTTATCCCAGTTCTCTCTCCCCACCATATAATTACTGTTCTGTTTTATATTAATCTTTCATTTGGTTTTTACCAAGATTTTACCACCTGTGTATATATCATTAAACAATATATTACTTACTTTTACATGACTTTGAATTTTATATAAATACTACTACATATTATATACACTTACTAAAGTTTATTAATGCATTCTCTTGTTGATGGACTTCTCTTTTCTAAATAAATAATGTCAATGTGAACATTCTGAATAGGCAAAAAAAGACAAATATGAGAAATAAGCACATGAAAAAATGTTCAACATCATTAGCCATTAGCAAATCAAAATCACAGTGAGGAAGCACTTCACACCCCATAGGATGACCATAGTAAAATATTAGATAGTATCAAGTGTTGATGAGGATGTGGAGAAAGTGGATCCGTCATAACTGCTGTTGGGAATGTAACATGGTGCAGCCACTTTGGAAAACAGTCTGTAGGTTCTTCAAAATATTAAATACAGAGTTACCATATGACTCCACAGTTTCAATTTTTGGCATTGTCTTAGCTTGTTATAGCTGAGGCTGCTATAACAAGCTACATAGACTGTATGCCTTAAACAACAGACATTTATTTTTTCCCAGTTCTGAAGGCTGGGAATATCAAGATTAAGGTGCTGGCAGCTTCCATTCCTGGTGGGGACCTTCTTCATGGCTTGCAGACAGGAGCCTTCTTGCTTTGTGCCCACAGGGAGGGGAGAGAGCAGGTTTTCTTCCTCTTCTTAAAAGGATACTGATCCTACCAGGGAGGGCCCTACCCTCATCACCTCATCGAAATCAAATTACTTCCTAAAGGCCCACCTCCAAACATCACCACATTGGGGGTTAGGGCTTCCACATGAATTTTTTTGGTGGGAGGGATACAAACATTCAGTTCATAATGGATGCGTACTTAAAGAGAAATGCAAGTATGTCCAGACAAAAACTCACACACACAATGTTTATAGTAGCACTATTCATAATAGCTAAAAAGTGAAAACAACCCACATGTCTACCAATTGATAAAAGGATAAACACGATGTGGTATATCCATGCAATGGACTATTTATTATTCATTTGTAAGAAAGAATGAAATCTTGATACATGCTACAACATGGATGAACTTTGAAAACATTATGCTAAGTGAAAGAAGTCATATATTGTATGATTCCATTTATATAATATGTCCAGAATAGGCAAATCTATAGAGACAGAAAATAGATCCTTGGTTGCCTAGGGCTGGGGTAGATGAGAGGTATAGGGAGGGGAGTGACTGGTAAGGGTGAAGGGCTTTTGATGGGGACGGATGAAAATGTTATAAATTTGTGGTGATGGTTTTTCATATCTGTGAATATACTAAAAAAACACTGATTTGTGCACTTTAAATGTATATATGATATGTGATTTATATCACAATAAAGCTATTATTTAAAAAAAATCTGCTGTCCAAACAGCACATGGCACCTGGGCGGGCCTAGGGTCTAATACCCCAGGTAGAGGATTCTAGGAGGAATGATTCAGAGTGAATGCTGTAAATAGATCCAGGAAATCAGGGAAAGACACTCAGTTCTACCTTAATTAGAAATGGATAACAGGGTGGCTACCCTGAAAGATCTTTTTTTAAAATTCAAAACCTCTCGTATAAAGATCAGTTGAGTTGGGTGTTTTCATGGGAACTGTTTTGCTATTCACAAATTTATGTGTCTTCTTAAATTTGCATTACTTTGTGTGTTTTTTGTTTGATTTTTCTAGTTATCAAATGCTTGTTGGAAAATCTTGAGGAAGAAGTATCTCAGGCTGAAAATTCGTTGCTTCAGGCAGCAGCTTCATTTCCAATGTATGGGCGAGTCCACTGTATAACAAGGGCTTTCCAGAAGTTACCTCTAAAGTAAGTGCATCCACAGTTCTCTCCTAAACACTCATTTCTGGGCTTCAAACTCTTATTGGAATATGTCCTGGGAAAGGAATGTGTGGCCTTACAGATAATTAAAAATGTACATATATACACACATTTTAATTTCTTTTTTGTTTTTTAATTTTTATTTTTTTTAAGTGTATTTTTATTGATTTCATAGAGGAAGGGAGAGGGAGAGAGAGATAGAAACATCAATGATGAGAGAGAATCATTGATCGGCTGCCTCCAGCACACCCCTTCCTGGGGATCAAGCCCGAAACCTCGGCACATGCCCTTGACTGGAATCGAACCTGGGGCCCTTCACTCTGCAGGCCGATGCTCTAACCACTGAGCAAAATCAGCTAGGGCCACATTTTTATTTCTTAAATATTCCATAGAATGCACAATTTTGAAACACAAATTCTTTCAACTCCTTTTATCTATTAATTTCTACTTATAGAATCTGATTTTTTCTTTAGTATAAATTTCCCTAACGCCCTTGTTGCAGCAGCCTGCAGTTGGTGAGTGAATGGAGACTTGTGGTGCAGCAGCTCCTTCTGATGTCCTACAGGCTTTCTGCTGTGGTGGCTCCCGTCATTCAGAGCTCATCCCCAGAAGGCCTCATCCCAATGGACACTGATTCAGGTCAGCAAACAAAGAAAGCTCAAATTCATGTATTTTTCTTTTCTTTTAAATTCTTTTCCTAATCATTTATTTGGAGAGTTGTACATGGCAAATAAGGGAGAAAAAGTATTATTATTAGTGATATTTCTGCCTTTTTACTAATATTTTTAAGTGTTATAAAATAACCTAAATAAATAAATAATAACCAGGTGATAAGGTGCTTCCTCCCCTGTGGTAAATTGGGTTTTCTATTATTGTCATTTCAGAACACAATCTACTAGGTAATTGCTGGGACTGGGAGCACGGGTAGTATAAATTAGAGAGGGGGCAATAGATGGGGTTCAATCAGAGAAGGCAGCTTTTTAGGAATCTGAAATGGGCAAAGACCATTTAATTAAAAAAAAAAAAAAAAGATCCTCAAAATGCCCCCAATTGATATCCTGAACTTTCATCTGTCTTTTCCCTCCCAACCCCTGTGTCTTTGCAAATGGCAAGTTAGGTGCCTAGGGCTGCTTGACATCTTATGCGTTTATATTTAGCCTGTCTCTACATTCTTTCAGTGTTCCCTTAAATATCTTTCAAATCTCTTTTCTTTTTATCTGCATCTTCTGACATTACTCCAGACTTTTATCTTCTTTTGTTTGTACTAGGGGCCTCTGAACTGGTTTCCCCACTTCTACTCTTATCTCCTTCTTGCGACACCGAAAGTAATCTTTTCTAATCATATAATTCATCATGTCACACATAACCTTTACTTGACCCTTGTGCCCTGTCCCACCCTAGCCCCCTTATTTAAAATACTTTAGTGATCTAAGACCAGGTCATGTAATAATTTGGCTCCTGCAACTTGACCAGCCTTGTCTCTTCCCACTCTCTACTTCCCATAGAGTGCTTCTTCATGGAGTTGTTACAGTTTAATAGGGATCTTGTCTGTTTTTTCCCCTTGTGTTTAGCATAGTGCCTAGTAGAAATAGGTACACAATAAATATTTGTTACAATGAATAAATCAATGAATTAATAATTCCTCAAAGAATGGGCACTAAACTCAGTACCTGGGATGCCCTAGGTTATCCTATATAATAAAAGGCTAATATGCAAATAAATTGAATGGCGGAATGACTGGTTGCTATGATTCATACTGACCACCAGGGGGCAGATGCTCAATGCAGGAGCTACCCCCTGGTGGTCAGTGTGCTTCCACAGGGGGAGCGCCACTCAACCAGAAGCCGGGCTCGTGGCTGGTGAGCACAGTGGTGGTGGTAGGAGCCTCTCCTGCTTCTACAGCAGCACTAAGGATGTCTGACTGCCAGGTTAGGCCTGCTCCCCGTGGGTTCCTGGGGGCTCCCGGACTGCGAGAGGGTACAGGCTGTGCTGAGGGACCGCCCTCCCCCCGCCAGAGTACATGAATTTCATGCACGGGCCTTTAGTATATAATAATATTCCTGTACTACAACGGGTCAGAAGGGATTGGCTCTTAACACCTAGAAAATAATGAAGTAAATTTACATTTGGTCTCTTAAAATGTTAAGTTTAAATGCATTTTAGAGTACCACTGTGAGCCTTGTATTAAAAACACACTGAATGTATCATAAACACACCACAGCATACAAGGTAATACCTTGGACTGATACTTTAACCTGGATGTGTATGTTTGCATAGAAAATGTTAGATTTTGTTCTTTACTAAAAATGAGTTGGAAAATTGGTGATGGTTCATGACACTAAGACATAGTTTGTTTATTTATTTTAGCTGGTAGTCTAAATACAAAAATTTGATGCCTTAGCTTTCCTACTTAGTACATAGGAATAAAGAACACCCCATTTAATAACTAATATTTGAATCAGGGAAGTACCAGTATAGTGAGGGGTAAAAGTAAGTTTACAGTAGTTTTTATGGAAAATAATAAAAGGATAACTAATAATACAAGAATAAACTCTGTTTCATGTACCCACAAGTATAAACCTACTTTTGCCCCACCCTGTACAGTAGGTCCTCGGGTTATGTCGGAGATCCGTTACTATGGTGCGACATAACTCGATTTTTGCCCTAAGTCAGAACCCACCTACATAAGCACTTACGTCACTCACATGGAGCACAGACACAGCAGTAATGAAGTGAAACAGAAAAAAAAATTAAAGATAACAATTCCTGACCTTTACTTGTGGTAAATAAATAATAAATACATAAAGCACATATGTACATACGTCGAAATGACGGAACATTTTTTTATATATAAATAAATGGAGACGACGACGTAACCACAAAACGACGTACATTGAGTCCGACGTAACCCGAGGACTGTATATTTTGGATGAGAAATCTTGAATATCTGTCAGCTGTTGTAGGTAGAGCCTGGAATGTTTGCTAAAATTATAGTTATTAACGTTTACAAATATCTGTTGATCTCAAAAACTTGTCCTTGGTGCACTGATCTTTTCTCAATTTTGACTGTTTTTTCCTCTGGTTTTCTCCACTCTCCTCCGCCCACCCCTCCCCCACACTCGTTTGCCATGCATTCTGAATTCCTTGAAATGAGTCTCCCCAGAAAGCCAATAAAATCGAATAGCAGAGTTCTTAAAATTTTACTCTGATAATCCCTCTTTTTCCTTAGTCTTTTCATGGTTTCTTTTGGTCCAGTGTTACTTTTTCATGGCTGTCAAAATTTGTTTGTTTTTGGCAAAATCTCTCACAGAAACCACAAGAAAACATAAAAGATGTTGGTTGAATCATCATGATAGCAGTTTGGGTCTTCGTATTTCCCATAATACCTAAAATATAAGTATATATAATAGGTATACAGTAAATACCTGTTCTTTGATTTGCTCTTTGATTTCAGATGATTACCTGTTATTCTTTAAAACCCTGACCTGGCTAACTCTTTATTACCTAGTCATCAGTTCATTCCTTCAGCTCATGTTACTGAACCTCTGCCATGAGCTAATTTCTGTTCCAGGCACTGGCCACTCAGCAGTGAACAAAGTTTTGCATTCATGGAGCTTACATTTCCTGATCCAGTGAGTGCTTGGGGAATAAAAATGAAGTTTAATATAATACTAGGACTGTAAATCATACTTAGGAAGCAGTATTTTACATAATGCATTTAAAAAGTCAAATCTGAAATCTTTATGATGTTCCTGGGCTATAAAGATTGTTTTTGTTGGTGGTGGGGTTTCTTTATGTCTTTAAAACTTCCTACTTTTAAACTTTGATAACTTGTGTTGTAGATAGGGAAAACAGCCTCTTAAGAATAAAATGTGAAGATTGATTGCTGTACTATAATGTCATTGTCCAAACTTACTTCGCTCATTTGAGTCCTTGCATCTATTTGTTTTTATAGTTTTCTCTTCTCTCCCTCCACTTTAGGATATGCACTGTCACTTTTCATTTCCCTCAAATGTCTGTCTTTCTAAACCTGTGCTCCTCTTGAAATTTACTGCTTTTAATATCAAGAGTTCCTGCTATGCCCTAGCCCAGTGATGGCGAACCTTTTGAGCTCGGCGTGTCAGCATTTTGAAAGACCCTAACTTAACTCTGGTGCCATGTCACATATAGAAATTTTTTGATATTTGCAACCATAGTAAAACAAAGATTTATATTTTTGATATTTATTTTATATATTTAAATGCCATTTAATAAAGAAAAATCAACCCCAAAAAAATGAGTTCACGTGTCACCTCTGACACGCATGTCATAGGTTCGCCATCACTGCCCTAGCCAGTTTTTCTTGGTGGTTAGAGCATCCACCCTCAGACTGAAAGGTCAAGAGTTCGATTCAGGTACCTCGGTTGCAGACTCGATTCCTGGCCCATTCCCAGCGCATGCAGGAGGCAATCGGTCGATATGTCTCTCTCACATCGATGTTTTTCTCTTTGTGTGTCTCTCCCTTTCTCTTCTACTCTCTCTAAAAATCAATGGAAAAATATCCTCAGGTGAGGATTAAAAAAAATATGCTTACCTTTTTACAATGTAATTTCTCTTCTAGAAATATTTTCTAGTCAGAAATACATAAAACGTTACAAAGTTATCTATTACAATATATTTGCAAAGGCAAAATTTTGTCTAAGTAATGATTAAAGAACAAATAAATGTAATGCAGGCAAAAATAAAGAATAAAATTTATAAAAGTTTATTGCTTTTCTTTCACATGATTGAGCACCATATTGAGATTCTTAGACAATACTAAGAAAAGCGATGTGGATGGAATGGCAGCCTTTGTCCTATGGACAGTTTCTGTTGTGTGTTTTTGTTTTGTGTGTGTGTGCGCTTTCTCAACCTATTTACTATATTTGCCATATTTTAAAAGTACACTGAGGCCCGGCCGGTGTGGTTCAGTGGTTGAGCCTTGACCTATGAACCAGGAGGTCATGGTTCGATCCTTGGTCAGAGCACATACTCTGGTTGTGGGCTCAATCCCCAGTAGAGGGTGTGCAGGAGGCAGCCAATTGATGATTCTCTCTCATCGTTGTTGCCTCTGTTTCTCACCCTCTCCCTTCCTCTTTCTGAAATCAATAAAAAAACCAACATATTAAACGTACACTTGGTGTCATTGAGACCTTATATAAATAAATATCACATAATCCATCCTGTGAGTCCCTTCAAATAGAGCTCATTATCAAGTATTTAAAATTACAATATTTTTTTAGGGCAAATACTTCCAAGGAAAATCAGCATGTGGTGTTGAACTGGGGTTTTATGTACTGTCATCTCTCTCCCTCAGAGTCAGCAAGCCGCTTACAGATGATTCTGAATGAGATTCAGCCACGAGATACTAATGATTATTTCAATCAAGCCAAAATATTGAAAGAACATGATAGCTTTGATTTGGAGGACTTGAATGCCAATGTACCAAATATTGATACTTCTGCAGAAATCAAAGGTAGCTTATATAAAATCAGTATTGTAATCAGTGTTTAAGTTTCAAAGAAAAAAAACGTACAAAATTCTCTTTTTATACAGTAAATCAGACTGCAAATATGTACAGAGCCTTTTAGAAAATGAAGTCTTTTTTTTAGCTTATAAATGATTTATTTGGGGATGAGTTTATAAAACTTTTACCAGAAAACGGTGTGCCTTAGAGCAGTATATAAGTTGCTACAACAGAGCGCCTTTGAGTGCTAAAACCTGTCCTGACAGCCAGGTGATGTAAGAGCAGGGAAGCACTGGGAATTTGGGTTTGGGCAGCAATCGGCTTCTTCCACTATGGTTCCTTGTCTGTTGTGAGTCCTTATAGTCAAGCAGCCTTTTAAAGGAAACAAACCTTATTATTCAATGAAATGTGAGCTGCTCTGTTGTACCAAGCTTCCAGAAATTATAGTTCTTACTGCTTATTTTCTCATAAGTTGTTATTTTATAATTTTCTATAGTGCTACAAAAAATCAGAAGCAATATCATCTTAGCGATTTATTACACATTTCTGCATTCTCCACTAGATGGGGCTATTGTCTTATAAAAATTTCTGTATTTTTTCTTCATTACACAAAATAACATAAATATTTGCTTATTATATTAATTTCAAACAATACAGAGGTAAATATGATTTAAAAACAAATTAAAGTCCTCCTTCATCCCTAATCCCACTTCTTCCCTTTGAGTACATATCCTTTTAGACATGCTCTATGTATTTATGTATGTGTACATTTATCTTCTTAGTTTAGTGGGCTTTTAAAAACACAAATGGGATAACATTGTAAATATTGTTTGTTTATTTACCTTTTAAATTTAATAATTTGTCTTTGACTTTTTTTAATGTGAGTACTAAAATATTTCTAAAACTAGGAAAAGAGAGTAAGGATAATTATAGCTTATTTGCCATGGAATTTAAATATATTTTGAAAGTGAATTTGTATTTTCCTTCGATTTAAATAGCCCTATCCCACTCTTTTACTGATATAACAGCCACCCTCACCAAAATAAGTAATGAACTATAATTGTTATAGTCATATTTTATAGATGACTGAGTGACAGAACTTACTTCATGAATTTCCAAGGTTATACTTAAGTTTTGAAACAATATTGTATTGTATTTTTTAATTTATTTTGAAAATGGCATATTAAAAAAATACTTAACACAATCCCTACTCATAGGACATGCTCAACAAATGTTAGTTATTTTCTCCTGAGTAAATATAATTTATGACAAATTGGTTTGTTTAAGCAGATTATTCTTGGGGAATTATGAATAAGTTTGTTCTAAGAAACCTGGATATGAGCAATCAAGTGTTGCAATAGATTTTTTTTTTTAGGTAAAGAAGAAAAAACATGTGATGTAACCGCTCAGATGGTGCTGGTATGCTGTTGGAGAAGTATGAAGGAAGTTGCTTTACTTCTAGGCACACTGTGCCAGCTTCTACCCATGCAATCCGTGCCAGAATGTTCTGATGGATTACTGACTGTGGAGCAGGTGGGGTAGATGTTTATTTCACCTGGTATAATTTCTGGTCAAAGCACAGATCACAAATTTTTATTTATAACTCAACTTAAAAAAAAAGGAATTATGACTATTTCTTGAATAAAGTCATACAGATATCAACTGAAGAAAGTTTATGGTAGTTTAAGAATTAGACCTTGTGATACATTTCAAAACTATGTAATTTTTACAAACATTTTTATTTTTCTAAGTTATATAAATAACTATGGATTTTACCTCACTTTTAGCTTCAATATTATCATTTTAATTTTAATTAACACATACAAATTTAAATGAAATTATTTAGAAAAACTCTACAAGCCTCTTACATTTTGCAAAGGAAAAATAGCAATACATTGGTTGATTATGGATTTCTTGTCTCCCACTCCATTGATAATAAGTTTGTAGTCACTTGGGCTTGTTGGCTGACTTTTATTTTAAGACCACAAAGTTAGTTCACCATCTGGGACTGTTCAAGTGACTTGAGTGCAGTGTTTACAAGAAATTAGCTTACCATAGCATTTCATTTGGAAATATTTTAGATTTATTAGATTTCTGATTTTTAATTGATTCCCTCTTCCTCTCCATGTGGTTTCAACAAATCCATTTCCCACCATTTTCTAGCAAAGATATGCAACATGTACTTTCATTTTTAACCTTTTTCAAATAAAGATAATTTTTCCCTTAGGGTGTTACAACATTTGAGAACAAAACAAACATTGTACTATGCTAATGCTGATTATTTCTATAATAACCATTTGACTAGTTCCGTGGAAATACTGCTAATATTTTTATTCTCACACTCTCTTAGGCTCACGTGCTCGCATCTGGTTAGCGGCTGGGCTTGTGATGATGTTGCAAGGCCCTGAGATGGAGAATGGCAGAGGGAACAGTACACTGCCAGCATCGTTATGTTCCTTATTCTCTTCCAAATCAAATAGGTGTTAGTGTCTTAGAGTACTTGCAGTCCTTGCTGGTGACTGGCTATAGTGCCAATGCCAACGTATTTGCTGAGGAATCCAGCTATGATTAATGATTACCTCACTGATGGTCACCATCTCACTAAACAGTAAACATATGCTAGAGTCTCAACTTTTCAAGGACAAGTTAAAACATCTAGTATTTTGGGTTTGTTGGATAGTGTTTATAAAAAAACAACAACAAGGGAAACATATTTTGCTTTTACTGTAACTGAGAAAGACCTGAAAGCTTCCTTTGAAAATTATTTTGCCTTGCCATCTTTTGTGTAACACCCAAATCTTATGAATTTAATTTATGTGGGATAACCATGTTAATATTGGGGGTTAATATACAATAAAAGAGATGTGTGTAGAAGAACAGCAGCAACAATAACAAAGAGGCTCTTACAAATCAAAGAACTCTTCTAATGACTGTTTTCTTGAAAAAAAAATTGCATCCTATTTTTCGGTAAAATATTAGTTTCTAGTCTAATGAGGTTTAGTCATTTTCCTATCTCGCTGTTTATGTGGTGACCTCACTTATATAGGTTTGAGAAGAATTAACAACTGGATGAATGATCAAGAATGTCCCCTATAGCACTATTCTGGCATTGAAACCCTGCCTTCTTGGAAAACTTTATTCTTGGTCATGCTGACTTGAAAGAAATGCCTCAGTGTAGGAGCATATTTAGTCAATGAAAACCCGAAGTCTTCAAGAAATTAGTTTTATTCATATTACTGAAGGAGTCTCACTTTTAAACATAAAATTTGTTCTATGAAATTTCTTTAAATTAAAAATACTCCCATGTACTTAAAACGCTTATGAATTTAAAAATATAAATGACTGAGAAGAATGTAATTTACATTGGAGCAGCTGGGCCATGCCTAAGGTCCACCTTCCTTCCAAGGGCATAGTTGCCCTGGCAACACTAGATCTTCTGTGCACCTAGTGCCAAAACTAAGAATTTAAAAGTCAACACCGTAGCTGAGGGTGACCAGAACAGACATGCAGAGCAGAGGCAGTGAAGTGGCTTGTAGGCAGAATGCTACCCTTTGTGGGGGAGAATGTAGAATTTGGATTTCTTATTCCCGAGACCACTAATAACTGTGATCTGCTTTTCTCTCAGTGGATGAAGGAGGCAGTTCCCTACATCCTAAAATACCGATGTTCAGCCTTATGCTTCTCTACTCTCTGCTCACCCTTCACTCTTGAAAAACTAGGGTAATTCTGTGGTAATTTGATGCCTTGAATGTAGGATTTCCTTTATAGCACAGTTCCTTTATGGCCATCTTTATGGCCCTTTGTTAAAGGGAGGACCACTTAAATACCACGTATGTGTGTGTGGTTTATGATAGGCCAGCAGGTAGTGAGATTACAATGTGGAGATTTTTGTTGCCATCCAAGAACTGGAGCTCATTTATAATTCTGAATATTCAGTGCTATGTTCACAAACTATTAGAGCTGGAAGGATCACAGAGATGATATTATCCAGCTCCCTTGTACAAGGGGAAACTGAAGCCCTTGGATGCTACCTGGTTTGCCTAAGATCACAAAGCTGGTTTGTGGCAGCTCTGGGACAGGAACCCAATTCTTCTCCTTTCCAGCCTGTGTTCTGACACGGCACAGTGCTGCTTTTGTTCTGACCTGCTCATTTAATTTTTCTTTAGATTTAATTTTCCCACTTCCCATACCCAACCAAATTTTTGCAAACAACAGGATAGTAAGGCAACTTGCTACTGAACTTTTTAGCAAATGATTCATTTCCCTAAGTCACTTGGGAAGCAGTGTGTCCTCTGCAGCTTCCCCAAGAGGAAAATGTGCTCATTCAGAGGCAGTCTGACTTCCCTCCTGAGAGGTAATCACATGATGAAAGGTCCTTTCATAATGTCCCTGTACAAGAGGCAGCGATCAAACCAGCTTTGAGGGATGTAAGCTGAGACCCTTCGAGAGCGAGCACTCTGCGCAACCTTATCTCGCAGCTTCCTGGCTGGTGTGTGTCTCGGTTTCAAGCTGGATGTTTTGCTGATGGGGAGTTTTTGCTTGATACATGTTGTTGGTCCTCTTTCCAGGGGATATCAGATACCCAGTTCCTACTAATTTTTTTTAAACAACTTCCTCTATCTAGAGTATCAATTCATATATATTTCCCCTAATATTCCTAAAAAGAAGCTTTTGGATAGATTTCTCTGGCTGCTTTCCCCTTGGTAGTAATGATTACCACAGAAATCACATGAATAGAAATAATGATCAACTATTAGAAATTAGGTCTTTTTTAAACCCCTATTTTAGATTCTGTTGTAATTTTCATGATGTGCATGGCTAAGTGGGTTTATGCATTCCCTCAGGTCTTTTGTTACTGTTCTAGGTTTTCTGTAGTGGACCTCAAAATGGGAAATGTTTATTAGCATTCATAAGCCTTAAGAAATTGCCTTTTGTATTTTCTTTTTAAAAGAAATTGTGAAAAAGTATCCCTTCAATTGTACTGAATGCAGGTTCACATTTTTAAGCTGTGAAATGAAGTTATGCACAGCATTTAGTCACCTCTTTATTGACTGTCTTACTACAGGGGTACTGTGGGAACATAAAGAAATGTAACATGTGGTTCTCTGACCTCAGGAGCTTAGAAATATAATAGGGGATTGAAGAAAGTCAGCCTAAAGGACGATTGTTAAAATGGCACATAGTTAAGAATTTGCTATAAATCAAAGAACAAACATTCTAGTAAGATGTTTTAATAACAGAAAACTATTATCTGTGTTGTTATTATGTAAGATAACAACGTTTAGGCATTGAAGAAATCCCAAATATTCGTAAGAAATCACTATAGTAGAAAAATGTACCATTTAAGACATTAATTATCTTACTATAGTGTAAACTTTTATAAACTGTAATGTGGAATTAGAAACTCCTAGTGATATTTCTAAGGTTATAAGAATTGACTGTGACTCAAAGTCAGACTTTATTTATTTATTTATTTATTTATTTTTTTTTTTATTAATCCTCACTTGAGGATATTTTTCCATTGATTTTTAGAGAAAGTGGAAGAGAGAGGAAAGCAAAGCGATTGGTTGCTTCCTGCACACGCCCCAACTAGGGCCTGGGCCGGGGAGGAACCTGCGACTGAGGTACATGCCCTTGACCGTAATCAAACCCGGCACCTTTCAGTCCGCAGGCTGATGCTCTATCCACTACTCCAAAACAGCTAGGGCTTAAAGTCAGACTTTAAATTAAGGTTTAGAATTAAGCATTACACTTTGATGATACAAAACCAAACCAAAAATGGTCATTTATTGTTTGCTATTCTGTGCCAGGTCCTTTGCTAAGTGCTATATGTATAATCTTCTTTTTCTCTCAGAATAATCCTGTGAAGTAGGTTCTAGTGTTATCCCTGTTTCACAGACCAGGGAACTGTTACTTAATTAGTTGCCTTAGTAAGGAGGCCAAGTAGGGACCCTGAACTCAGCCCTCTTGGCTTCAGAGTCTTGAGTCTTAAGCACTGTACAGTGTTTTCGTAAAATGTTCCACATGTGTTTAAATCCTCTTGGGTTTATCTAATTTATAATGAGTGGAATTAGCCTTGATCTTCTGTATTTCTCCCTACTGGCATATGTAAAGGACAAATAAAAAATATATTTACATTTGTCCTTTGTGGGTTTTATGTCTAGATGAGCAGTTAGCTCCCCTAAGTAGACTGCTGGTGAATTGTAGATGCCTAGAATCGTGACATGCAGCAGTACTTCCCTGTGGAATTTCACACCCTGTAAACCCATAAAGCATATTAATATGCCTGTAGAAGTAGGCTTTATGAAAAGTTAGAAAGCAGGAGCTGCTAAACTTAAAAAGACAATGACTAGAACTTAATTTTAAGAATAGAAAGCAGGGCCTTTTTTTGTATTTTTACCTTAATTCCCTTTCAAAAATCTTGAGAGCTATGTTATTTATTAAAATATTTTGTGAAGACATCATCTACGTTAAAAGAAAGCTTTTTTTGAATTGTAAGTAAGACCTTAGTGGCATCTAATAGAAAGTTTTCAGGATATTTTTTCATTTTTAAAATTAAATATTCTGTTTCCTGTTCTGACTGTTGTCATTAATTTTTAAGTCATTTGCACCAGCTGTGTTCCCTGTAGTCTCATTATCCAGTGGAAGGGTGTGGAAGAACAGCATGGCCAGCTGTTCTTAGGCCACACTGCCTTCTGCACTTTGTAATGGGGAGCATCCTTACCTTTCACTGTTTTCTGGCATAAAACTTCGAGGCCATTCAGCCAGGTTTGCTAACCCTGTCATATTATTCTGTATTCAGTCATGTGAAAAGACCCAGTCAAGTGTCTGGCTGGGAGCAGGTACTTAGTAAGTGTTTATTCATTCAGTCTAGCCACCCAGCTTCTTTCCATGTTAGTTATCCTCTTCCTTTGTGGTCCACTCAAGTATGTCCTATTTGATGTCCGGATATGAAGCTTCTTCTAATAATCTATTCCAGGTCAGAAGGATCTTTCATTTCTAATGACATGGAATGAAATGAGCTTCTAGGGGACACCCCCAGCATATTGGTTTCCTCTGAACTGAAGCACTGTGAGGACAGACATCTTGGTTTGTTCTGCCCTATCTCCCCTTGCACTAATCTGCTAAGCATTTGGCAGGGTGCTGAAGTTTTATTTAAAATCTGGATTTTCTGAAGCCAGTACCCACCAAATGTTAATAAAAATACAGCCAACCCAACCAGTTTAACAGTTAACTTGGTACAAAATCTCATCAACAACTAATTGTTAGTCATGTCTTCTTTAAAATAAATGGTCGTAATTGTTATTTGTCTAACCTTGCTTGCCGAAGGGCAACATATAGGAAAGCTGTGTGTAGCCTTTCGGAAAATTCCATGGTTCTGACTCAAAGTTAATGCCTGTCAATTTTCAGTCCTTTGCACTAAATCTTGCCATTCACATTTGTGTGTCTCTAAAAGGTATTTATTGGGAGTTGTTTAATGGGTTGGAGTTTCATTTTGGGATGATGAAAATGTTCTGTAGATGGATAGTGGTGATGATTGCACAACAATGTGAATATACTGAATGCCACTGAACTGAATCCTTAAATATGGTTAAAATGGTAAGTTTCATTATGTGTATTCTAACCACAGTAGGTGTGTGAGGATTGTCACCTTGTGTGATTGGCTGTTGGTGTTGAGTAATATGTGCTAACAAAGAACACTGTGAGATTTGTGAGGCTGGCATAGGGAGGCAGTTCTAATATAGCATTCCAAGATTGCCAACTCTGGAGCCAGACTGCCTAGGTTTACGTTCTGGATCTACACTTCCAGGCTGTGTGACCTTGAATAAGTTACTTGGCCTTTCTGGGCCTCATTTTCTCCATTGTAAAATAGAGGTAATAGTGCTTATTTCATGGATTATTATGAAGATTAAATGATACAAAAATGCTTAAAATACTACCTGTCACACAGTAGAGTTATGGATGGACATCTATCTAGCTCTGAGTTCTAAATGATATTACATAAAACTGTAAATGTAAGCATAAACTGAACATTTATTTCTTTTTAAATTTTGTTTAAAAGGTAAAAGAAATAGGAGAGCACTTTAAACAACACCTTTTACAGTCCAGGCACAGAGGAGCATTTGAATTGGCTTACACGGGCTTTGTGAAACTCACTGAAATACTAAACAGGTAACGCAAACCAATCCTTTTGTGTACATTTTAAAAAGACTAGATATCCCAACCATGTGCTTGAAGTAGCATGTAGTTGTGGCTTTTGATGTTTAAACTCTTGGAAGAAATTGTTTTCTTAGGTTTCATTGTATGATTTACTGCAGACGATTTAGTGAAATGTTCACACTGGGTTTTCTCATTGAAAAGTGATTTGAAGCAAACTCAAAGATTTCGCTAAATATAGCTTTGAAGTTACCATTTCTTTTCTTTAAATGAAATGACTATTTTGTCTGTCTGAAAACTGCTTGGTATGTGGAATAAAATAAGCCCTCCAGGTCTTTGGATTTTTGTGTATTACAGACAGAAAGGATTTTATGGGTGTTTGTTTTTTGGTAGTTTTATCTTATAGGAAAATTTTAAAAGGACAGTAATAGACCAAAAAGTATAAAAGATTTTTCCCTCTTACTTGGAATAATATTTAGGTAGATTTCATATCTTTAGCCAATTTTTTAAATTATTATATTTTTTTACATTCTAGGTGCTGATAATTTCATTCATTCATATACTAGATTTCCTCCAAATAGCGTCTGAGGAAACCTTAAATTACTTAATGACTAAGTGTTCATGGCAAGTGTTCTCTAAATAAGAGGTAGTATTTTCCAGGAAAACATTTCCATTGCCTGGAAACGTTTTGAAATGAAGAAGAGTTCTGCCAGCCTTGTACCCTCAGCAAACATTTTATTTTGGGCTGTTAGATTATCCTTGAATATTTTTGGCACATTTTTTTTTTTCACACTCCTGGTAAAAACATTATAAAACATTTTGTCAGTTATGGGCTGCACAGAATATCTTTAAATGATATGCTAAAATATGTTCCCGACTTTAAACTACTGATCTTGAAAATATTTTATTACCTTTTCAACTTATTCTTTCCACTGTAGACATGACTTAGGAATATCTTTTTTCTCACAACACAACATACTTTCCTCTCTTAAAATCAATTAATAAGTATATATTGAACACTAGTTGTATGCCTAGTACTGTGCGTGGTTTGGAGGATATAATACTTCTTTGTAAGACAAGGTTCCTTTTCTCAAAGAGCTTATGGTTTAATTTGTGAAATAAGCAGGATGAAATTCAAAATACTTAACAAATAGTATTTCTTGGGCACTGACTGCTCAGAACAGACATTGGTATAAGCATCCAACATCGCTGTATGTACGGGTGTGTGTTAGCTGAATACCAACCTCAAAAGTGAGACCAAGATAAACAATCTAATATAATTATCAATCCTGGTGTGAAATTTACAAATTCTGTAGGAATATCAGAGAGAGAAAGTAACGGGGATGGGCTGGTAGGGCTTAATGGAAGAGGTGGGATTTGTGCTAATGGATGAGTAAGGATTAAGTAGATAGGAGGAGAAAGGAAGAAACTTTGTGAGCAAATGTTCAGAAGCTACAATCAGCATGGCATATTGTTAGGTGAATAAATAAGCCAATCTTATTGTAATGGTGATGGTGGTGGAGTTTACTAGGCAATATCGTACAGCTGGATAGATTGAAGCCAAATTATGGATATCTAGAAAGTAGGTCTGCTATAATAGGGATGGAGAGAGATATTGAATATTTTTAAATCTGAAACAGATAATAGAAGGGATGCATTGTAGAATAGAGAAATAGCAGTAATGTATGACACAAGCTCTTAGTTGTGTTTATATTCATTCCATTTATTGGCAATGAAATTGTATGAAAGCTTCATCTCTATAGTAAAGAAAAGAGTATTTGCTCTATTAACGTATCTCTCTGACATTTTTTTTTTTATCCTTACCCGAGGATATTTGTTTCATTGATTTCTAGAGAGTGGAAGGGAAGGAGTAGAGAGAGATGTAAGGGAGGAAGGAGGGGGAGACATAAGGGGGGGAGAGAGAGCGAAAGAGAGAAATACCTACGTGAGAGACACACATTGATTGGTTGCCTCTTGCGCACACCCCTACAGGGGCTGGGGAACCTGCAACCATATGTGCCCTTGAACCCATTATCCTTCAGTCTTCAGCCAGTGCTCTAACCACTGAGAAAATCAGCCGGGGCTCTCTCTCTAACTTTCGTTGTATAGATCAAATAAAATAGATATTTTTGAAGATCCTTTAGCATTGTAAAATGTTCTATAAATGTACACCATTATGAGGTTGTGTTGGTTGTGGTGTTCCTGTGTAAAGTAGTTTTTTGTTGGAAGTCTTAGGTTATATGGATTGTAATGATAGATTGTAGTGAGGAGAACCTGGAATCAGTTGAAACAATCTAGCTTTGAGCTGATGAGAGCTCCTCTGTGATGGTGGCTCTGGCAGTGGAGGTAAAGAAGTGGCATCTCAGTTAACCTTCAGCCCCATACAGTAATAGCTCTCCATATGATGTACTGACTGCTTAGAAGGAGAGCTGTGGACATTGTTTTATATTTCATGATGATTTGATATGTCAGGAATTAAGGAGTTTCAACTGGGTGATTCTTCTCAGGGTATTTACCGAGTTCAGTTGATGGCATTCAATTGGCAAATGAGCTGATCAGGAGCATCCAAGACAGCTTTATTCACATTTCTGGCCATAGCATCCAACATTGCTATATGTGCGGGTGTGTGTTAGCTGAATACCAACCTGGAAGGTGAGATCAGCACATTTAAACAAGATAAGAAGGTTGGTGGGATAGAAAATTGGGCCTAGTTGAGACTACATGTGGCTTCTCAGCATGGCAGTCTTAGGGTAATTGAAATTCTCATAGGGCAGCTTATACTCCCACCCCCCACCCCCACCCCCCACCCCCAACCCCCAACCCAGAGAGAGTATGCCAAGAGAATCAGGCAGAAGTTGCATGGTCTATTCTGACCTAGCCTCGGAAGTCTGACGGCATTGCTTCAGTCACATTATTTCGGTAATAAGTGAGTTTTAAGTTCAGTCCAAATTCAAGGGGAGAGGAATTAGACTCCACCATTTGATGGTGAAGTGGCAAGATCATACTGTAGAAATGCACGTGGGGTTAGAGATAGTGTAGTGGCTATCTTTGTAAATGCAGACTGCTACTTGAACCACTGAACGTGAGTGATGGAGTTTCCCAGGCAGTCCACACTTGTTCCTGTACTTTAATTCTTGGTGACCAGAAAGGTGGATTTGATATTAACAAAGGTAAGGAAACTGAAAAAGAATTAGTTTAATAAAAATGAATAAATTTGTATGTGTTGAGTATGAGATTATAATGGCTTATGCTTGTGGAAATATTTGTCAGAACTTGGAGATAGGGAATTTGGTTATGTAACAGAAACAGAGATGTAGATTTAGGAATTGTCACCATAAACATCATAGTTAATAGGGAGGGTGTATAAGGAAAGGAATAGAGGACCAAGGACAGAGACTTTTGGGCAAGTATGCTTTTTGGTTGAATGGTACAGGTGAAGGCATTCCAAATATGGAATGGGGAGACTAGGCAAGGCCCAGGACCTGGTATCTCAGCCATTCCTCATGGTTGTCAATACTGGATTTTAACCAACTGTTGTGAGTTCTCAGCTGTTGCTTCCAAACCAAGTGGTTCTTGATCCCTCTGGAGACAGTTCAGGTCTGCTGAACAGAATGTTTTGCAGAGAACATCTTTACAGTATGTGTGGCTTCCTTTTGTTTGGTTATTATTTTTTAAAGGAAATGTGTTTCTTTTGGATCCTTTGAAAGCTTTTTATAAGCTCTTAACTTAAGAAAAAGTTATTTAGGCATACAACATTTAAAACATTTGCAACATTTATTGCAAATCCACTGAGATGGAGGCCAACTGCTGGTCACCTCTTGAAATCCAGCTGTGTTAAGGAAGGAAGCACTTAAAGAGATTAATGGATAAATAACTGAAGAGTTAAACATGAGCCACATTGTTTGAATTGGTTTTAATTGGATTATTCAAAATGTCGTCAAATGTAAACTGACTTTACTACTAAACAATCTGTTAAACGGTTCACTATTGAACTAATTAACTATTCACTATTAAATAATCATCTACAAATAAGTAGGAATGGGAAGCACTTCTTTTTTCTGGAAATTTTTTTGAAAGCAGTACTTACACACACACACACACACTATGTATATATATTTAGTTAATTTTCTAGAATCTGATTTTCTTATATGGTGCTTTCTCTTTAGCATTTGGTAAAATATTCATATTCTCTTTTAAAAAACATAATTACCAGCCTAAACATTTGATTGGAGTGGTTAAATGCATTAAAGTCATAACTCTAAAATCAAATTTCTGACGAAATTCATACTTGCTTGTTTATTCTCTCTGTGACCTTAGTATTTTAAGTTGTTTTTTTTTAATGAAAACGAACAGAATCCTAAACTGGGGTGGTAAGCTGGGGAATCTAGTGTTCATTTGTTTAACCATATATTAAAAGCTTAATTTTAAGGGGACTAAATTACTGACTGCAAGTCTAAATCTAATAGGGAGGTTTGTGAATACTTGATATTGTCGTACTCTTCATATGTATGAGTTGCTCTACTAATTGAAATGTAGTTTAACCTACAAATATTTACTGCAGTAATTACAATCATTTTCACATTATTGGCTTGAAAAAATGAACTGCTGACATTTAGCGGTTTTTGTCATAAAAATGCTAGTGCTGACTGGTTGTCAACAATTATGGTGGACAGTGGTAATTTAAATATGTGTTGAAACTTTCCTCAGTTAATTATAGCTACTACAATTCAAATAAATCCAACAGAAAACATCTGACAAACAATTGAAATGTAATAACGAAAAAAAATTTCGTTATTGGAGAATGAAAGACCAAGTCTCTAAAGAATATGCAATTGAGTAAGAAATAAATGTAGAATTTAATGTATAAGATTTGGGGAAAAAGTCATTCAACTCTAAATGAAAGAATATACCATCTTGTCTAAACCTTTATTCTTTTCATCTCCTTTGGCAAATGTGTTTAAATAAGACACTTTTTATTCCTGAATGTCCTATGAATTTTAGTTGTAGTATTAATTAAATAAAGAATAACTAAATGATGAGTCACTCTGAGAAGCCATATTAATTCTTTAGATAGAGAGAAAATTCTTTAAATTTTTCCCTTCTATAGTGGATGAAAAGGATTAGGAGAAAACTGAAATGTCTTAATGTTTAAATTCTAAATCTTTGTGTTTTTGGTTTGTGACCCCTGAATTTGTGTTTTTAAGCCCACTCCATAATTGAGTGAGATATTACCTTCTTTCTAGAACTTTAACTACTCATTTTTAAAGTTCTCATAGTAATACTAAGTCATTTAGACACAATAAAAAAGGAATCTTATTTTTAAAAAGTGACCTCTATTTCAGCTTTATTAGTAAAGTCCCAGAGTTTTTAATATTAATTTTTTTCTACTTGATCTCAAGGCATGGTTATATTAAATATGAAGAGAATCAGTAATCTGGTACATTCTTCTAACCACTTTTAAAAAATATATACATATTTTTAATTGATTTCAGAGAGGAAGGGAGAAGGAGAGAGAGGTAGAAATATCAATGATGAGAGAGAATCATTGATTGGCTGCCGACTGCATGCCCCTTTCTGTGGATCGAGCCCGCAACCCGGGCATGTGCCCTGACTGGGAATTGAACTGTGACCTCCTGGTTCATAGATGGATACTCAACCACTGAACCACACTGGCATGGCCTAACCACCTCTTTTAATCTACCATATTTTGCTCTTCCCTCCATGGCCTGGTGGTTGGTAATTCCATTTAGATTTGGTCATCGTTATTGCCTGTGCCTGTAGCCAAGGCTCCAAAATACCCCCCTGATGTTTTAGCCTGTAGTTAACCTCAACAGTACTCGATATGAGGGAGGTAAAGATGGCTTTTGTTGATATGTAACTTTCTCATTGGATCTCATTTGGGCAAATCATTTTTCAGGTGTAGAATTTCTCCATGCTTCAGGGTTCTCTTTAAAATGTGTGTGCACAGGCACACAACTTTCCTGCACATCTGTCACTGTTTATTTTAAGTGAAATAATAAACTTGGGCTTTTAAATAATAAACATAATACTTGACTAAAGAATGAATGGAGTAGAGAATTGAGCTTATGAAATAATTGGAGATTGGAAAAATCTCTAAGTTAGGAAAAATAATATACCCAACAAGTTTTAGGAAATGAAGGTAACATTTCTCAATTACCAATAGTAATATAACTAATCAGAACTCAACAAAAAGTAGCTCTGTGTTACCATACTTAGGTGAATGGATGAAGCCATTCGAAAACCACTTTGTAGTCAGGGAACCTGATTTATTGGCACAAAATAGTCTAATGACCAATTAGTTGGGTATACAGAATATGTAATTTGATTTTGGTCTGTGGTTTTATGCTTATCTTAGGAATACTTATCCACTATGAGTGAGATAGCTTTGTGGATAGAAATCGGACTAATCTGTTTATGGAACAATAATTTGCTCTAGTGATCTGCTCAAGACAGTACAAAGGCCTAAATCCCAGCCTGGCCTGGCCTGTTCATTCCTGTTGCTTTTAGTAGGAACTCAGGTCATTAGCACTTAGCAAAGAGGGGAAAAAAATCCTCAACAAAACCCTCTGCCTGTTTTCTATCAGCACCCCTGCCCCCCTGTTATTTTAAATTTCTACTTAAAAAAAAAATAAAATGTAAGTTTTATTTTTTAAAAATTTACCTTTATTGTTTAAAGTATTACAGATGTCCCCTTTGCTGTTCCTCCCGCGCCACATTGATCCCCTCCACCTCGCACCCGCCCCTCCCAGACCTTCAGCACACTATTGCCTGTGTCCATGGGCTATGCATATATGCAAATAAGTTTTTGTCTGTGATGAACAAGAAAACCAGAGTGGTCTGATTCCTCCCACCCCCACTCTTAACCACATCTCCCTTGGAGTATAGAGAAAAGAATATTGAGATATAAATTAGACCTGAGTTCCATCTACCAACTTTTGACGCTAGGAGAGCCGTTTATCCCCTCTGGCCTGCTGTATCCTCTGATAAAGTAAAGGGTTCAGCTTTCCAAGTCTGCTTTCAGCTTAGCCTTCTGCTCATTCATTATACAATGCTGCTTTCTAGTTTTTTGGTTTTTTTTTTTGATTTGGGGAGTCTGGGGATTTTGGGTATGAAAGATTGAGGGAAGTTGGATACATTTTTTAGTAAACTTCCCTTAGAACTGGTAAACTAATCTCTTAGGAGTATTTTGTGGATTAATATCATTTAGTGAGAGTTGTTTATGAAGAACCTTGAATTCCTTGTAAGAAAGTTACAGTTTTTATGATGTACTCAGAGACTGAAGACACTGCATATTTTGTATTAATTTGACATGGGAGTGAAATAAAACAAAGGAGCCTTCAGACAAAGAGGATGTCTGCTCTTTTAGTGGAGAGGCACTCACAAAAGCAAGGTTGGAATTCCCCACGGCTGTGCTTGGTGACTACATAGAGTTGGCACAAAGAACCAAGTCCTGCCTTAGTAACCTTTCCCTTTTCCTTGCCGACACCTGGATTGTGTGATCAGGAACCAAAACCAACAACTAGAGTTTTTTGCATTGTTCTGGAGAACGTTGTCTGCTTTCATTTTTACCTCTGAATTCCTTCATTATCATAAACACCAGCAACTCTGGAGTTTTGAAATCACTTCCGTATAAAGTAAGTTTTCCTTGCTGGGGTGTAAACAGAACTTCATTGACTAGTCACAACTCTAGGTTAGGCGATTGTGTTTTTATAGGCACAGTGACTTTACCATTGCGAAGCCTTCAAGTTCTAGCCTTCCTTTTTTACACCTGGTTTTGCAATCGCCCTAACTGAAGGCACAGAGAATGCACAGCAGTTGGCACCAACACTAGCTGGCCCTTATTTAATAACTCCACAAAATATTTCTCCAACTTCTATTGTGTGCCAGAGGCAGTGTTAGAAGCACCCTGTTTGGCCACTGAGAGAATGATGTGGTAGGTGAGAGTTGCTGTGACCCTCGAGACAATTTTTAAGGTCTTTAACTCTGTAGACCTAAGAGAATCATATGAAGGAAGACCTGAACAAGGGCTAAGGCTTGTGTGGGGTCATGATGGGTGTTTTGGGGACATTCTCATGAGGAGCTTTGGGTACTTATAGAATTTAGTGTCATTGCTTTCTCTGTTTGTTATAGTAACCCAGGTAATAATATCTCATTGAATTTCAAAGCATTTTAATAATAGTTTTTATTTTCATTATTAGGCACTGAGAAATCGAGTGATTTGTCAGCAGCCACATAACATGTTTTTCAGTGTCCTCTATTTTCATCTATATGAAGGAATAAAACTCTTACATCTATGTTTGTATATCAGACCAATACTATTCCCCCTTGATTGCGTGTGTATCATTTACTTTGATATGTGATATGCGGTGTTTTAGGACTCTAAATGTGTTATTCTGAATAACCAGGCTGAGAATTTATTATTTTATAAAGTACTAGAGGCCCAGTGCACAAATTTTTGTGCACTCGGGGGGGAGGGCAGGTCCCTCAGCCTGGCCTGTGCCCTCTCGCAGTCTGGGACCCCTCGGGAGATAACGACCTGCTGGCTTAGGCCTGCTCCCAGGTGGCAGAGGGCAGGCCCAATCCCTAGGTGCAGCCCCTGGTCGGGCTCAGAGCAGGGCTGATTGGGGAGTTGGGGCACTGCCCCCTGTCATGCACAGAGCAGGGCGGATCGGGAGGTTGCGATGCCACCCTCAGTCATGCTCAGGGTAGGGCCAATTGGGGGGTTGGGGCACAGCCCCCTGTCACACTCAAGGCAGGGTCGATGGGGAGGTTGCGGCACCACCCCCTGTCACGCACAGAGCAGGGCCAATCGGGGTTAGGGCGCTGCCCCCTGTCACTCACAGAGCAGGGCCCATCAGAGGGGTTGGGGCTCTGTACCCTGTCACGCACAGAGCAGGGTCGATCAGGGGGTTGGGGAGCTCCCCCCTGTCACGCACAGAGTAGGGCTGATAGGGGAGTTGGGGCACCGACCCCTGTCACACACAGAGCAGGGCGGATCAGGGGGTTGGGGTGCCACACCCTGTCACACTCAGAGCAGGGCCAATGGGGAGGTTATGGCTCTACCCCGTCACACACAGAGCAGGGCCGATCAAGGGGTTGGGGCGCCGCACCCTGTCACACACAGAGCCGCAGGGCGATCAGGGGGTTAGGGAGCTCCCCCCTATCAGGCACATAGCAGGGCTGATCAGGGGTTTTGGGCGCCTTCCCCTGTCACGAACAGAGCAGGGCAGATAGGGGGGTTGTGGCCCCACCCCCTGTCACACACAGAGCCGCAGGGCGATCAGGGGGTTTGGGTGCTGCCCTCTGTCACGCTGATCCCGGTGCCGGGAGGCCTCGCGGCTCTGCTGATCCTAGTGCTGGGAGGCATATTACCCTTTTACTATATAGGATAGAGGCCTGGTGCATGGGTGGGGGCCGGCTGGTTTGCCCTGAAGGGTGTCCTGGATCAGGGTGGGGGTCCCGCTTGGGTGCCTGGCCAGCCTGGGTGAGGGGATGATGGCTGTTTGCAGTTGGTCACACACCCTTCAGGGTGGGGGTCCCCACTGGGGTGCCTGGCCAGTCTGGGTGAGGGGCTGAGGGCTGTTTTCAGGCTGGCCGGTGACTGAAGCTCCCAACCGCTCCTTTTTTTCTTTTCTTTTTTTTCTGGGCCAGCTTTAGCTCTGAGGCTTGGCTCCAGCTCTGAGGCCTCTGCTGCTGAAAGCAGGTATCTGGTTTGTTTGGGTTCTATAATCAAAACACTGTTTCAACTCCAGCTTTGAGATCCCGGCTGGCTGAAAGCAGGTTTCTGGAGTTTGTTTAGATTCTATATTTGTAACAATGTTTCAAACTGCAAGCTTAGAGGCCGGCAAGGCAGGCGGGGAACGTTGGCTTCCTCCGTCACTGAGGCAAGCAAGCCTCATGTTTGCTTCAAGCTGCCTGGCTGCCGGCCGCCATCTTGGCTGGCAGTTAATTTGCATATCACCCTGATTAGCCAATGGGAAGGGTAGCGGAGGTATGGCTAATTACCATGTTTCTCTTTTATTAGATAGTATTGTTTATAATGGTGTTCGTTCAAATAGAGATGGTGATTTCTGATGATCCTCAGCTTGAGTAAACACATCATTTACTTTATATCAAGACTAGAGGCTTGGTGCACGAATTCATGCCCAGGTGGGGTCCAGCTGGCCCACCCTGATCAGGGTTGGGCCCGCTGGGAGGAGGGCACACGGAGGTTGGCTGCCGGTCCTGCCCCCAATCGGGCTGGTTCGCCAGCTGCAGTGCATGTTGTAGTGACCAGTCATTCTGGTTGTTCCAGTCGTTCGGTCGCTTGGCTCTTATATATATATATATATAGATTTGTGACATATTCTGGTTTTGTCCCAAAACAAACTCTCTCTCTTGCATTATTTATAACTATTTTAATGATTAACAAGTGAAAAATAAGGCAGGAGAAATAAGGGACCTTGGTAAGGTAAAAGTTTATCAACAATCAACCAGTAGATAAAAAGCTTTGTTTTTATTATTGATATTTATTTTTCTTGACCAAATAACTTATTTATTTGAATGAATTTTCATTTGGAGTTGCTCTTAACCCTGTTAAAATGAAGGTCTGTTTGTGGGAAAGGGAAAAGATTTTCTTTCTTCTTGTGCTTGCTAAAAGCCTTTAGTGATAACAGCTTGGTAAATTAATTATTATTTAGGAAATGAAGATATTGACAGATTGAATTTACATATAACTAGTTTCCTGGCAATTGAATCTCGGTGATTTTTCTGGGAATTTTGCTTCATATTTTGGCTTTAAATGTACTTCATGTTTAATATATATTAGTTGCTTTTTGTTTGCAGGTGAAATAATTTCTGTAGGCCAGTGGTGAGTCATTTAGTTAATGTAAGAAAAACAGTTTATTAACAGTAAGTAAGGTCTCCAGTTGCCTAAGGGAGTTGGAGTACCTCCAAAATGAATGAGACACAGTTCATCTCAGTCGGTTACAAGTAGGTTATCTGCTGCATGGATTTTCTTTTGGCTATCTGAATTCTTCAGCTAGCTTTCCATCCAGATCACCCAGTTTATATAAAATCTACTTTAATACCCATCCTGATGGTAGATATTCAGGGATTGAAATCAAACTGAAATGTAACCTAAAGATGATTAGGAATGTGTTTTCTTTCTTAAAAACACAATATTCTAGTAATACATTCAAAAGCCAAAAAAACATGCTTTCTGGATTATGTATAATTTGAGATTTTTATTCGACTGCTCCCTTCCTAAAGCAGAGTGTAGTGCCAAACAACTCCTGGGTACCTAGTAGAGCTGATTTTCTAAACGAGTGGGTTAAATCTACTGACGGAAATAATGGAAAGTTGATAGTATTTGTATCATGAACCAGATTAAGCCTGATGTGTGACTGAGCATTTAGGGCAGGCACCTTGGAATAATGCCTTTTATGAGGCAAGGACTTTGGTGTCCATCTACATTTTAATTCTCCCTCTGCCACTTATTAGCTATATAACCTTGGGCAAATTATTTAATTCTCTCTCTCCCTCTCTGTTTCTGTCCCTCCCTTTCTCTCCCTCCACCTCCCACTTTTTAAACTGGATTTTAAAAAGCAGTAGGAAAGATTTGAACATATTTATAAGTATAGTGAACACTTTAATCAACAGTTGTCTATCTGGAGAAAACATTCTAAGCAGAGTGAAAATCAGGTGCAAAAGTTGAGAGGCATGGACTGAGGGTATTTAAGGAACAGCAAGTAAACTATTTGTGACTGGGGTAGAGTAAGAAAGGGAAAGAGTTGTTAGAAGGTAAGATAAGAAAGCCAATGAGGACTAGATAGTATAAGACATAGTAAGGACTTTGGCTTTCATCTGAGTAAAATGGGGAGCCATTGGGTTTGTGAACAGAGGAGTGTCATGACCTGGCCTTTTAAAAGGATTATTTTGACTTCTGTGTTGAGAATAGTAAAAGCAGAAAGACCAGTTAGGAGGTTACAATATTATTGCAATTCTAGAAAGAGATAGTGATGGCTCAGAGATTGGTGGTGATAGTAAAAAATGATCTGAATCTGGATATAATTTGAAGGAATAACAGGATATGTTGACAGATTTGGTATTTGAGAGAAAGGGGGACTCCAACATTTTTTGCCTAAGGTGTATTATTCATAGATTAGGATGGAGAGGACTGTGGGTAGAATAGATTTTGGAGAAAGATGAGTTTAGTTTGGGGCATGTTAAATTTGAGATGTCTGGTAGACACCACATTGAGATTGCTTTGGGTTTACTTAATTTTCCTAAAGTATGTCCTTTAGACTTTCTTTTCATGTTGGTCTCTGGAAGGCAGACTTACACACACATACATACACACACATATATATTTTGTATTTTTGTTTTTCTGTGTACTATTTTGGGTGCATTTTCCAGGAAACTATCTTTTAAGTTATTCTCTAGAATTCATTTTATCTGTTATTTTTTTTTGATTAATTAAATCTTTATTGTTCAGATTATTACAGTTGTTCCTCTTTTTACACCCCATAACTCCCCTCCACCCAATTCTCACCCCACCCTCCTCCCTCACTTTCCACCCACTGTCCTCATCCATAGGTGCACGATTTTTGTCCAGTCTCTTCCCGCATCTCCCTCACTCTTTTACCCCCCAAGAATAGTCAGTCCACTCCCTTTCTATGCCCCTGATTCTATTATAATCACCAGTTCATTCTGTTCATCAGATTATTCACTTGATTTTCAGATTCACTTGTTGATAGATGCATATTTGTTGTTCATAATTTGTATCTTTACCTTTCTCTTCTTAAAGGATACCTTTCAGCATTTCATATAATACTGGTTTGGTGGTGATGAACTCCTTTAGCTTTTTCTTATTTGTGAAGCTCTTTATCTGACCTTCAATTCTGAATGACAGCTTTGCTGGATAAAGTAATCTTGGTTGTAGGTTCTTGGCATTCATCACTTTGAATATTTCTTGCCATTCCCTTCTGGCCTGCAAAGTTTCTGTTGAGAAATCAGCTGACAGTCGTATGGGTACTCCCTTGTAGGTAACTGACTGTCTTTCTCTTGCTGCTTTTAAGATTCTCTCTTTGTCTTTTGCTCTTGGCATTTTAATTATGATGTGTCTTGGTGTGTTCCTCTTTGGATTCCTTTTGTTTGGGGTTCTCTGCGCTTCCTGGACTTGTAAGTCTATTTCTTTCACCAGGTAGGGGAAGTTTTCTGTCATTATTTCTTCAAATAGGTTTTCAATATCTTGCTCTCTCTCTTCTTCTGGCACCCCTATAATTCTGATGTTGGTACGCTTGAAGCTGTCCCAGAGGCTTCTTACACTATCTTCGTATTTTTGGATTCTTTTTTCATTTTGCTTTTCCGGTTGGGTTTTTTTTTTTTGCTTCTTCGTATTTCAAATCATTGACTTGATTCTTGCGATCCTCTAGTCTGCTGATGGGAGTCTGTATAATATTCTTTATTTCAGTCAGTGTATGCTTATTTCTAGTTGGTCCTTTATCACAACATCGAGGGTCTCATTAGATTTCTTGTAGGTCTCATTAAGTTTATCGACAGTTTCTAGAAAATTCTTGAAAAACCTTAAAAGTTTGGTTTTGAACTCTATATCCAGTAGTTTGCTTTCCTCCATTTCTGCCATTTGAGTCCTTTTTCTTTGTCTACGCATTTTTTATGCTTCCCTGTGTTGATAAAGTGGTTTTCTGTGCTAAGTGTCCTCTAGGGCCCATTGGTTCAGCCTCCCCAATTACCTGAGGAGGACACTTTTGGTGCACCCCCTTGTGGTCTTTGTGCACAGTCTTGTTGTAGTTAAGCCTTGATTGCTGTAGGTATCACTGGGAGGAATTGACCTCCAGGCCAATTGGCTGTGAGAATCAGCTGTGTCTGCAGTGGGAGAACTTCTGTGCTGGAGACTCCCCTCCGGGGCAAGACTTGCTTTAGTGGGGCTTTGGTGCTCACCGAGTCTGCCCCCTGAGTGTGTCCTTTATGGTTCCATGGAGCTGCAAACTGGATGGTCCCACTCTGACCTCTGGGTACACCGGCTCCTGGATCTCTAGGGAGGTGCTAATCTAGCCTCTGCCTTAGGCTATCCAGCTAAAGCCTTTCTGTAGGGCTTGGGCGGGGCGGGTCCCACAGGATCAACAGGGCAGGGCTAGCAGTTATGGCTGCTCTCAGAGGCCCCACTTCTCAGTGTCCCGGCAATTGCTGTAAGCCCCTCCGAGAGAAAGCTGCCTTCGAGTTCTGACTGATGCCCGACAGTCCCGCTTCTCCCGTATGAGTCTGGGTCCCCAGAGACTCGCCAGATACTGGCGCTCAGAGCCTGAGACTCCCTCCCGATTGAAAATGACAACCGTGCCTTCAGCTGCCAGCCCGCTCCACGTGTGCCTCTGTACCTTAGTATTTTATTTCTGCACTGCGCCTCCTCTGAGTCTCGGTATGCTTTTCTCTTTTCTTCTAGTTGTAGAATTTCCACTCAGCCAGCCTTCCTGTGGTTCTGGATGATGGCCGTTCCGTCTTTTAGTTGTATTTTTGAAGTGGTTGTGTGGGGCAGCAAACTCCAGTGTTAACCTATGCCACCATCTTGGTTTCTCCTCATCTGTTATTTTTTTGAAAGTACATTTTTTGTCTACGGCCAGACCACCCTGAACGCGCCCGATCTCGTCTGAAAGTACATTTTCATTTCCAATATTTCCAGAATCTTTATTTTCATATGGGCTTGTTCTTCAGTACTGTGTGTTTTGGATAATTTCTTGCTCTTTTAAAATAGAAGTTATCCCTTCATTTATTTATTGAATATTCTAAAGTTATTTTAAGGAATAGCTATTGTTGGGCCAGATAGGTAATATCTCTTATCTTATATATGGCTGGGGGACCAGGACTGGCCTGGGAGAGATGCAGAACTAGGAATCAAGGGAATCATAGAAATAAAATCCAACACGGAGTCCAAATTGGAAACCAGTCAACTGAGGTATTCTGTAGAAAAGCTGATATGATCCAGGGGAATTACAAAGCAGAACAAGAAGGTCTGGACTGGATGGTAGAAGTTGGTGCCTTGAGCATTTCCCAGAGTTCCTGAGGTTCCTGGTTCCTTGGCAGTGGGCAGAGAGGGCTCTGTGGAGGGCATTTTGCCAGCCTTGACCTTGGTGAACATTCTTCTGACATTTGTTTTCAAATTCCCCAATTTAACAAGGAGCATTAAGTCTTGGTATGCAACACTCAAGCGAATGAATAGGGCTGGTCAACTGTTTATAGTTACAATAACCCAGAATCCAAATTAGGGAATTTCCTCTATGCCTTTACATAAAGTATTTCCTCAGTCATCTCATCTCCTACTTCCTTAACCCCACATATGTGGGCCTTCTACCATTCTGCCTACACATCCTTCAAAGTCCAGCACAAATTCCGCCCATTCAGTGGCACTGTACTGACCCCTTGTACACCTTGTGCCTAGTAGTTGCTCTAAGTATATTGAAGCTTCAAGAAAGGAAAGGTCCTTGTGAAATGCAATATTTGGAAATAAGTGTGGAGACTATAAGCAAATGCTGAGTTGGAAATATGGAGGGGGAGTGGAGATGGGGACCAGTAAAGTGAACAACTTTACTAGAACAAAAGATCTGTGCAGAAATTTGGAAAAACTTTTTTTTTAAAATATATTTTATTGATTTTTTACAGAGAGGACGGGAGTGAGATAGAGAGTTAGAAACATCGATGAGAGCGAAACATGGATCAGCTGCCTCCTGCACATCTCCCACTGGGGATGGGCCCACGACTAAGGTACATGCCCTTGTCCGGAATCGAACCCGGGACCCTTTAGTCCACAGGCCGATGCTCTATCCACTGAGCCAAACCGGTTTCGGCATGGAAAAACTTTTAAGGTTAGATTCAACTAGAAGGGTGTGGGCCAGGTCATAGGCAACCTTTCAAGCTGGAAGATTTAATCAAGATGGAACATGAGTTAGATTAA
Organism: Myotis myotis; assembly: GCF_014108235.1. Classification (NCBI taxonomy): domain Eukaryota; kingdom Metazoa; phylum Chordata; class Mammalia; order Chiroptera; family Vespertilionidae; genus Myotis; species Myotis myotis. The sequence continues at coordinate 32,940,617 of NW_023416318.1, forward strand.
GATTTGTTAACAGTCAAGAGCCATTGTAAATTCAGGGAAGGAAGGATGTTTCATAGTGAGATGGCTTACTCTGATCCCAGACCCGACTTCTCTGATTGGTTGGTTTTGGTAGAACCTCTATATGCCAGATCTGTGACAGTGTTGGGGAGTATGACTGAACTAGTATTTGTTGTACTGGTATTTTAGTGCACTTGATAAGAAAATAGGAAAATATCCCCATCTCCTGCTTTTCCCCCTTACATGGTGAATTTCTCCTACAGGATACTTGACCCTAGACTGCAGCATTATCTATAAGCCAGTCTTACATTGCTTATGGTCCTGTGGTGGGGAAGAAAATGCAAGTATATGAAATCCACCTTTACTCTTAGATCAAGTAGTTTTCACTTACTTTACCTCTGTGTCTCCAAGTTTTTTTGTGTGAATGGGTAGATCACAAAAAGATGACTTTTGCTTTAATTCTCTTTTTTCTTTTTCTTTTCCCTGCTCAGCCATTGTGGAGTAAATTAACCCTAATATACTTAAAATGTACTTTAAATGTATTTTCTTTGAATATGTATAATCTGTATAACTATAGAGCATAAATTACCATTAAGTATACAGTTATGTTCTCTCTGTGGATACCGGAGTTTTGCAGTACTATAGAACATCTGTGAGAGCTTGATTAACCATTTTTAGGACATTTTGAGTGTTGGTATAAGCCTCAGTAGGAAAGCTTATTTTGCAGATAAGACACATGCTTTATATGCTTTTTAAGAATAGAATCTTCAATAGCTTCAAATCCTAAAACCCATAATAAACAGAAAAGTAGAAAGTGAGACATTTTTTAGTTTTTCTCCCTCCAAATGTAAGGATATGTATTCTTTCCTAACAGTGATAATATGTATTTACTAGAGGCCTGGCAAAAGAAATCGTGCATGGGTATGGTCCCTAGGCCTAGCCTGCGATCAGGGCCATCTTCCCCAGCTGCCAGCAGCCAGCCCCGCCCCCCACTGCCACCCACCCCGGTTCCCCATTTGCCATCCAGTGATGGGAGCCTTATGGCTGGGGGAGGGACTGAGAGGTCGGCCGTTCCCACCCGCTTGCCGGCCCCAACCCCGCCGCCAGTTGCCCTCTGTGTGTGGGGTGACTGGTGGGGCAGGAGCCTTGGCCTGGCACCGCCTGCATTTCCCCGCCCCCCTCCTCCCCCCCACCCCGGGTCCCGGTTCGCCATCGGTGATTGGAGCCTGCCAGCCGGGGAAAGTGACCAAGAGGTGGTCAGTGTACCTCATTGTGACTGGTCAAGTGGTAGTTCTGGTCGTTCTGCCTTTGTGGTTGCTGGGCTTTTATTATATAGGATAGTTTGTACTGCTAACTTTTGGTACCTGATAATTCCAAATGTTCACTTTAATTATGCCGTTTAGATGCCCTAATGTGAGTCTGCAAAAGCTACCAGAACAGTGGTTACGGAATGTTTTAGAGGAAATTAAATGCAGTGATCCTTCATCTAAACTCTGTGCTACAAGGCGCAGTGCTGGAATTCCTTTCTACATACAGGTACGTATCTGCAGGACCATAACTGTTTGTTTATTTGTCTTTTGATAATAGCATATTCTGACCCGCTTGAGGGAGTATTGCATAAGAGACATTTCTGTCTTTTCAGTACTATAGCATTTGTAGCTTTGTTTTAATGTGGGGACAGTATGTTCCTGGACAGATCTGTTCTTGGAAAAAACCCTCGAAGAGGTCAGCCTTGAAATGAACAGAGGGTGGTATAGATTTCTGCCTGTTCATTAAGTAGACTGACATCACTGTGGCACATTCATTGCTCACTTCGAGGAAGTACACATGTTACCTTTTTTTGAATTATAAAAACATAGTCTTTCTCTCATTTCAAGACCCTTAAAACTCTAAGGCAACCAGTTTCTTTTAAACCCTTTCATAAAATGTCCATGTATAAAATAATCTTAATAGTCACTAACATTTGTAAGTACTTTTTTCACACATATTATCTCATTTAATCCTTCCTTAAGCCCTACGGAATAGGTCCTGTTATTGTCTATGTATTATAGATGAAGAAACTGGAGCTTATAAAAGTTAAGTCACTTGCCAAAGACCACAGAGGTAGGAGCAGAACTAAGACTTAAGCCCAGGCAGTCTGACTCCTGAACCCCTCTCCATATGAGAATGCGTGTCTGTGTTTTCTTTTTAACACAAACGAAAGCATATTATATACATGGTTTTGCCCCTTACTTTTTTCACTTAATATTATACCTTAAAGATTGCTCCATTACAGCTTATCCAGGTATTGCTATTGGAAATGAAAATACTTTATTTCCATAATGCTGAAATTAAGAGACTACCACCTTCATGAATCCAAAGAATAAAAACCAAAGTCCTCATAGTACTAAATCAGGAGAAACTGAGTAGCTTGAAACTTTTCATTCTTGGGAGCCATAGCTACATACCTATGAAATACAGCTGTTACTTGAAGCCCTCCACAACCACTAACCTATTTTCTATCTCTGTATATTTGCCTATTCTGGACATTTCATATAAATGGAACCGTATAATGTGATCTTTTGTATCTGCTTTAACTTAGCATAATGTTTTCAAGGTTCATCCATGTTCTAGCATGTATCAGTACTTCATTCCTTTTTATTGTCTCAGCTGATTTGATATCCTATTTTTATGTTTATTGAACATTGGCAAAATGTTAATACAAAATAAATAAGCATCTCTTGAAAATTCAAATATAGGTCCCCTTTCAAGTTTATAGTATTTTCTTTTGTCCTGTGGCATTCTCATGCTACAATTTGATAGTCCTCCAGATAGACTCTTGTGTGAAGAATTTAATAACTGATCAATCTCCAGGGCATTCCCAAGTTCTTAAAATAAATTTAATCTTGAGGTTTGGGTTGTGTTTTTTCCATGTGTTTTCATTTATTTCAGAGAGAGAAAGGGAGAGGAAGGTAGAAACATCAGTGAGGAGAGAGAATCATTGAGTGGCTGCCTCCTACATGCCCCCTATGGGGGATTAAGCCCGCAAAGCTGGCGTGTGCCCTCCCTGGGAATCGAACCATGACCTCCTGGTGCATCGGTCAATGCTCTACCACTGAGCCATACCAGCCAGGCTTTTTGTTTTTAAAGAAGGAGTATTTTCTTGTTGGGGAAATTTGTTACTAAAACCGACTTGCTTATTTTATCTGAGACCTGCCACCTAATTATGGTCCTAAAAGGGTTGTCAACAAGAGCCATTCTCAACCTCTTAGAATTATATAATTAACAAGCAAACTACAAGTGACCTTAGAGATCCCATGATATCACCTTTACCCAATTTACAGTTGGAGAATCTGGGAGATAGATTAAATTACTTGCTCAAGGCCACGTGGCTTAATGAATATGCTTGATATCACATGTTTTTATAGAGGGGATTTTGCATTTTGGGATTGATTCTGGGAAGTAGCAAAATAAGAGTCTTGTTAATTTTTGCCTTATTTTTCCATAGGCACTGTTGGCATCTGAACCTAAGAAAGGCAAAATGGATTTGTTGAAAACAACAATGAAAGAGTTAATCTCTTTGGCTGGGCCTACTGATGACTCACAGAGTACAGTTCCCCAGGTAATAATAGAAGTACACAAACCCTGCTGGGAAGGCAGTGGTTTTAAATCTTTGCTGTACTTATAAAGAAAAAAAACTATCCACTAAAGATATAGAACTCTTGAAGATAGAACAGACATTTGAAGCTTATTTTGATTTGCTTGTTTGTTTTGTTTCATTTTGGTTTTTCTGTCCACAAAGTAAATTATTGTTTTAATTGATATATATTGACCAAAATGAACTACTTTTAAACTCTTGTGAAAACATCCAACTTGGATATTTTGTGATACTATTGCATCTCAAAATTTAATAATGAATGTGCTTTCACTTTAAAATTTTACCTTGCTTGATCTACATTTTGTAACTGAGTTGGATCTTTCCCTAAAATGTAGTGTCTGACTTTTGGTATATTTGGATTTTAATTTTAGCTAATATTTAGTCCCTTTATTCATGTTAAAGGTGGGTCAAGTATGTGTGTGTGTGTGAGTGTATGAAGTTGGGTTAAGTACTCCTCACAGCTCCACTCCACACCACTCCACTCTACCCCATTCCACCATGGTAAATGCCTGCCAGATACTTCTTTTCTAGGCTTTCTCAGTAAATGCTTCATTGTAGGACATTCCTACTCAATGTGGAAGGTTTATGTTACGTCAGGGAATAGACTGAAAGTTGAAAATGTACAATAAGTACATATGGTTTCATTAATCACCTTTCAGGAATGATAATTTTAAGATATTTTCCAATAAAATGTGAAAAATATAACTGCTTTGATTGTCCTAGACTATCACTTATGAAAACATCTAACAATAATGGAGTTTTTCCATCCCTTTACTTTTATCCTTTATGAGTCTTTTGTTCCGAGGTGGTTCATGTTCTCTTATCCATTCAGCTACCCTGTGTCTTTTGATTAGAGCAGTGATGGCGAACCTATGACACGTGTGTCAGAGGTGACACACAAACTCATTTTTTTGGTTGATTTTTCTTTGTTAAATGGCATTTAAATATATAAAATAAATATCAAAAATATAAATCTTTGTTTTACTATGGTTGCAAATATCAAAAAATTTCTATATGTGACACGGCACCAGAGTTAAGTTAGGGTTTTTCAAAATGCTGACATGCCGAGCTCAAAAGGTTCTCCATCACTGGATTAGAGCATTTAATTCATTTACATTTAAGGTTATTGATAGGTCCTTATTTATTGCCATTTTATTTTTTAAAATATATTTATTTTTATCGATTTCAGGGAGAGAGAGAGATAGAGACATCAATGATGAGAGAGAATAATCGATCAGTTGCCCCCCCCTCCCTCCTAGGGATTGAACCTGCAACCCAGGCATGTGGCCTGACCAAGAATCAAATCATGACCTCCTGGTTCATAGGTGAACATTCGACCACTGAGCCATACCAGGCAGGCCATTTTTATTCTTTATGCCTGTGTTTCTCTCTTTATTTCTTATTATTACAGCAGTCCCTTTAACATTTCTTGCAATGCTGGCTTGGTAGTAATAAACTCTTTTAGCCTTTTTTTTGTCTGGGAAACCCTTATTTCATCATCTATTTTGAATGATAGCCTTGCTGGATAGAGTAGTGTGGTTTCAGATCCTTGCTTTTCATTACCTTGAATACTTCATGCCATTCCCTTCTGGCCTGTAGAGTTTCTGCTGAGAAATCAGCTGACAGCTTTGTGGGAGCTCCTTTGTAGCTAACAAATTGCTTTCTCTTGCTGCCTTTAAGATTCTCTTTGTCTATAATTTTTGTCATTTTAATTATGATGTGTCTGGGTGTGAGCCTTTTTGGGCTCTTTTGGCTTGGGACTCTCTGTGCTTCCTGAACTTGGGTGACTTTTTCCTCCACCAGGTTAGGGAAGTTTTCTGCCATTATTTCTTCAAACAGGTTCTCTATCCCGTGCTCACTTTCTTCCCCTTCGGGCACTCCTATGATGCAAATATTGTGTTTCATGTTGGCCCACAGCTCCCTTAAATTGTCGTCCTGTTTTTTTTTGTTTTTTTTTATTATTGCTTAAAGTATTACAAAGGGTATTACATATGTGTCCTTTTTTTCCCCCCTGCCCTTGACCCTCCTGTTTTTTTTAATTGTTTTTCTTTTTGGTTCTCTGATTGAGTGATTTTTTTCTACCCTGTCTTAATTTGATCCGATCCTTGGCTTCCTCTAATATACTGTTTATTCCTTCCGGTTTTATTTTGTTGTTGTTGTTAATTCTCAACTGAGGATATTTTTCCTTATTCTTCTGAGAGGAAGGAAGGGAGACACACAGAGAGAAACATTGATGTGAGAGAGACACATCGATTAGTTGCCTCCCACATGCACCCTTACCTGGGGTTGGGGATTGAGCCTGCAACTGAGGTATGTGCCCTTGACCGGAATTGAACCTGGGACCCTTGTGTCCATAGGCCAACACTATCCATTGAGCCAAACCAGCCAGGGTCCAGTGTATTTTTGTTTTTGTTGTTAATTTTCATCTGAGGATATTTTTTCCATTGATTTTTAGAGAGAGTGGAAGGGAGGGAGAGGAAAAAAGGAGAGAGAGAGACAGAGAGAGAAAGAGAGAGAGAAATATCAACATGTGATGTTAGAGAGACACATAGACCCACTGCCTCCTACATACACTCTGACCAGGACTGGGAATGGAACCTGCAGCCCAAGTATGTGCCCTTGACTAGGAATAGAACCTGAGACCCTTTGGTGTGCGGGGCAATGCTCTAACCATTTAGCAGCACTGGCCAGGGCCAGTATATTCTTTTTTCTGCTATGTTATTTTTCATTCTAAGTGGTTGTTTTTCATAGTTTTCTATATCTTTTTTCATGCTGATGAGCATCCTTATCATAGTACTCTGAACTCTATATCAGATAAATTGCTTATTTCCATTTTATTTAGCTCTTCTGGAGAATTCTCTTGTTCTTTCATTTGCAGCTTGTTTCTTTATTTTGTCTGCCTGTTTTGGGTTTGTTTCTATGTATTAGGGAGATCTGCTATGACTCCCAGTCTTGGTAGGGTGGCATTATGTAGTACATGACACTTAGCATATTCATGTTCAGTTTTTTTTAATACAAGCATTATTTTTTTTTAAGTACCACTTAATGTGCATCCCATGTGTTGATATGTAGCACTGTCATTTATTGCCCAGTTCTAAGTATTAAAAAATTTTTCTTTGACCAGTGTTTTAAAATGTCAGTTTTAAAAGTATTTTAAGAAAATAAATTTGCAACTTTATTCCACTGTGATCAGAGCATAATCTATAAGATATTAATTATTTGGTATTTGTTGAGACTGTATTTGTGGTTAAGTTTGAGGTAATTTTAAAAAATGAATGTTTCATGAAAGAGTGTGTTGTTTCTATTAGGTGTAGGATTCTACATGTCTGTTGGATCAAGCTTTTTTTATTACATTGTTCAAATTTACTAACATTGAAAAAGTTGATTTATCAATTATTAGGTATGTTTTATTAAAATCTGCTATTTCATTAGTGGATTGTTTCTTAAATTTCATAATTTTGTTTTGTTTTGAAGCTATGCTATTAGGTATGTACACACTTTTAAAGCTGATAGCTACATTGATGTTTCTTTCTTTTCAGATCTAACCTATTGAACTTAATAATTATTCAAAGTGTGTATATATTTTTTGGGGGACACCCTGTATTTAGAATTACCACAGTCTTTAACCCACAACTAATTTTGAACTTATTAATTCTAGGTTCATGCTTTAAATATTCTTAGAGCCTTGTTCAGAGATACACGTCTGGGAGAAAATATTATTCCTTATGTTGCTGATGGAGCTAAGGCTGCAATTCTGGGCTTTACATCACCAGTCTGGGCAGTAAGTGCTTTTGCCATTTATTTTCACTGACTTAATTATACTCTCAGTAGGTTTTAATAAACTAACCATTCACTGAATGATAAAAATATGTACTACATTTTATCAAAGAGTTTCTTCAAAGGATAAACCCTTGGATTGGGCTACATTTTCACTCATGGTATTTTATTATTGCATTCTAGTCCTTTGTTGGCTTATTAGCCATAATTTTGTTTTCTTATTTTAGTGATTGCTTTAAGGTTTATATCTTTAACATCACACTCTACCCTCAAGTGATATTATACCACTTTGCTTAAAGTGTAAGAACCTAGCACACATACTTTCATGTTTCTCCTCTCAGTCTTTGTGATGCTATAAATTTTGCCTTTATGCATATTGTAAACCCATGCTATATTGTTATCATTTTTGCTTAAACTATCAACTATCCCTTTTTAAAAAATATACCATTTCAACCATTTTTAAGTATGCAGTTCAGGGACATTAACTACATATACCAGGTTGTGCAGTCATCACCATTGTCCATTTTGAGGACTTTTTCATCATCCCAAACCAAAGCTCAATAACCATTAAATAATAACTCCCCTTCCCTTCCTTCCCCTAGCACCTGATAACCTGTGCTCTACTTTCTATCTCTATGAATTTGCCTATTCTAAGTACCTTTTATAAATGGAATTATACAATATTTGTCTTTTTGTATTTGGATTATTTCAGTTAGCATAGTGTTTTAAGGTTAAGCCATATTGTAACATGTAGCATAATTTCATTCCTTTTAAAGGCTGAATAATATTCCATTGTACGTATATATGATATTTTGCTATTCATTTATTTGTTGGTAGGCATTTAGGTTCTTTTTGGCTTTTGTGAATAATGCTTCAGTGAACGTTGGTGTATAAATATCTGTTGGAGTCCCCGCTTTCAGTTTTTGTGTGTAAATCATATGGTAATTTTATGTTTAACTTTTTAAGGAATGTTTATATTGCATAGTGGCAGCACCATTTTTCTACTCCCATCAGCAATACAGAGAAGTTTCATTTTCTTTAGATTCTCACCAACACTTGTTATTTTCTGGTGTTTTAAATTTTTTTTTTAATTTTTATTAAATAACAATCATTCTAATGGGTGTGAAGTGGAAGCTCATTTTGGTTTTGATTTCCATTTCCCTGATGATTAGTGATGTTGAGCTAGAAGCAAAATGGCTCTTAGTATCTTAATGTCTTTCTTTTGGATGCTGTGGGCTCTGGGTATCAGTGTGTTGAGTGATTGCTATAAATATACTCCATCAAAAGGTGAAAAACAAACACAACATGAAAATGGGTGAGGTTAAATATTGAGTCACTTTTTTTTTTTGCACTCCAGAAACTTTTTGATTCAGAACTCTAAAGATAGTGGACAATGGCCAGTATAGTTGTTGGATTTAAGGAAGTAACCTTTTACATGTTTTTTTTCATGATTCTTGGGAAAAACATCATGATTTTATTATCCTGTATTATTATGCCTTCTAAAACAAAGGAGACAAATGTATCACTTGTAAGTGTTTGACATCTGGCTTTAAAATAAAACTGGCAAGGGGAGAGGAGAAAAAAACAAACTAGACCTTAATACATTACCTGAGGAACGAAGAATTTTCTAGGAAGGCAAGCTTTCCAATTAGCTACACAAACATTTCATAACTTTATGATATGCCTCATTGAGAGTCAGTGTACTGCAGTGTAGGCAAAGGCACAGATGCCCAGTGTAAAGTGGGATCCTCAAGGTTGCCACCTCTTGCCTGGAAAATTGTGCATCTTCCTGTAATAAGCCGTCTGAATTCCGTCTAGCAGCATTGCCTAACTACGTTGGAGGACACCGTGTTTACCTTATGCATTTACAGGAAGTGAAGCAATACCTCTGTGCTGTCAATTGAATCACAGAGGTAGGAATGTGGCTTTACCATCGGGAACAATAGAGATCATAAAACTGATTACCAGAAATATCAGTATTGTTTATTTCAAGCCATTAGTTCAAAGTGAACAAAAAATTGTTCTCTATGAAAGGTTTTTCAGAGTGAAACCTGGTGACTTTTCCAACTTTTTAGCAAAACTCAAAGTATCAGATTGTTTCATTTATTTAAGAAGTCTTTTTTGAGACCTTTTTAAAAGTAACACATGTGCACTACAGAAATTTTGAAAATAAAGGAATGCATAAAAGTACAAGTCACCTTTTAACTATCACACAGATGTAATCATTAGCATTCTGATGCATTTTCTTCCTCTTTTTCTATGTGTGTAGTATTCACATGTGTGTAGTATTCATATGCACATATGTATACATGAAAGACTGCATAAATATATGTAAGTGCTTATTTATAGTTTTATTTGGGGGGAAATCTTTTTAACACTGGTTATAAAGGAATCTTCTTGTTTCAATTCAGTTTGTTTGCTTTACTAGAGAAAATAACTATAATGATCCATATATTTATTTAAGATATCTAATATATCTATTTAATATATTGATTGCTATGTTTTCTTCCTTATGAAAACATAAGATACACCAAAACTGTAAATCAACATAATGAATGTGACGAAGTCTTCATTTTACAAAGCAGTTTATCACAGCATTCTCTGTTGAAGTCATTCAAAGGCTAATTTTCTTTTCTGAATGTGAAATATAGTTTGATTTACAGAAGTCTTATTTGTACACATTTTCTGAGGAATATATCTTATGCAGTGACTACACCTATACTCATGACAATTATTTTTTTCTGATAAGTTAAAGAGGAAAAAGCACAAGTAAAATGAACTTACTTTTAGTTTTATAGTATAGGAACATTTTCCAGGAAGATTTCATAATTTGTTTTTACAGATTCCTCAGTCTTTTGTATTGAGAACATACAAATTTCTTGGTCTTTACCACCTATTAGGCATTTTTAAAATACAGAAGAAATGTATTGTTGTAAACATATCAGCATTAAGCACACCTAGGTGTTGCTGATGATATATTAAGCATTAGAAAAAGAGGGATAAATAAGACATAATCATTATAATGGCTGTCTTATTGGGTATTTTCCATGTGCCTGGCATCATTTACATTGATTATCCCACTTAATGCTCAGAACAGCCCTGTGAGGTAGATTGTATTATTTTAATTCCCATTTTTCAGATAAGGAAAACAAGGCTCAGAGGTGAAATAACTTTGTCAAAGGGCACACAACTGTTATCCTTCGGACTCTAGAACCTGTGCTGTTATACGGGAAACTTTTGGGTGGTATAGGAATACAGAGAAGGTGCATCTTACCTACCTTATAGGGTTTTGGTCCCTTCGAGAGCTGGGGATATAGCCTAGGTGCTAAGGTTTTATTGAATGGTACAAACCCAAGGCAGCAAGAATGAAGGAAAAAGGGAAGTGAGGCAAGGAAAGAGGAAAGACATTACCAAGCAGGCCTGAACCTTGCAGGAAGACTGAGCTGATTGTATAGTCATGTGATATATCTTCTAGCCAGGCCATGTGAAACTTACCACCTCTTGGAACAGTCTCGGCTCCTGTCTCTTATTGGTCAAAGTTCACCCCTTGGGGCATTAACCCAACTTGGGCAGGTGTTAGCACAATCCTTGGTCAGCTGCTAGAGAAGCCAGATCCCATTCCCTCTGATGTAGCATCTCATCCGTGTCTGGACATGACTGACTGAGCCACGGCCTGCGTGGATGTCGTTGGGACAGACCTGGAGTTGGGAACTGTGGCTCCCACATTGTTTGAAAACTCTGCACATTGTAGGGGAGTAATAGATCTGACTGATGTGCTTAAAAGTAGAGACTCAATTATAAGGTGGTAAGAGGGAAGAGGAAGAACAATCAGGAAGCTATCGTAATAGTTCTGCCAAGAGGTGATGGTGGCTCAGAATAAGGAAATATTAGTAAAGATGGTGACAACCGATAATCTTTTATATATTTTAGAGATGAAGCTAGTTTAGTTAAAAATTTAGGTAACAGAAAGTAACTTATTGGTGCACATATATGGAAACAGATTTTCCTGGGCAGTGTTTGGAAACAGGCATTACTGGGCATTCCCTTTTTTGTGTTCAGTGACTGTTGAACACTGAAGCTCCTCTCCCTGCATCCTCATTGCAGGGCAGGTAACGCCTCCTTCCAGCTTGCCCAGCATTCCACTGAGTAGCCACCTCAGGGTCCTTCTAAGACTCACATTGGGTTTTTATTTCTATCTGGTGTATCTTTCATTTGCTTCCCTCAGGCCAGTTCTGCTTCACATTTTGCAGTGGGTTTCAGAGGAAAAAGAGCCTTTCAGACCTTCCCGGTAGCCCTGCCACATGTCCTCTGTGCTCTGTTGGCACCAGCGTCTCCAGGCCCTGTGGTAGTTGTGAAGTTGCCACAAGGATGCCAGGCTGAGGGCTGTGTGGCGCTGAAACCCAGGCATACTCTACCTTTTAGGCTACATGCCTTGGCATGAAGCTTGATTAACTCACAGGAAGAGAACTTCTTTTCTAATTCACGCATAGTTGGTGTATGGGCTTCTGAAAGTGTAATATGTATGAATGACCATATCACATAGTGATTGCACACCGAAGGCTGATCCATGTTAATATTATTAAATGACGTTATGTGACTTGTGCCTCCAGCCTAATGAGGAGGTGCCCATTCACTTTGTAACACAGTCTCTAGGCACTCCTGTTTTAACACTCCTGCATTTGGCAGCCTTTGTCAGAAAGTTTGGTTTTGGGCAAGATGGAGTTTGTGTGATTCCTCAGAGGAGACGGGGTCCTAGGTGACCAATTCATCTTAAACCTATGATTCTTTAGAAACTAAATCAGTAGACTAGGTAAGAGATAATCAAGACCTCAGTTAGGTGATGCTTGATAGAGTTAACAGGACAGATTGGTTTGTTGTTTGGGGATATTAGGCAGGACACATAGTAGGGACTTCATTAATGTTTGTTGACTATTGAATGGACACAGTGAATTCATTCAGTTTTAGGGTTTCATTGTAATTTTGGTATGAATTGTGCCAATGTATATGTAGTCCACTTCTAGAGTTACCAGGCATGAATTGAATCACTCTTGAACTTCTAGAGGAGAGGTTGCATACTGGTGGCTGATTGGTCAAATCTAGTCTGCAACTGTGTTTTATTTGGCTTCCACGATGGTTTTTCCCCCCTTTAATTTGTTGCCAACATTTCAAAATAGTGAGATTTCACATAAAAATCGGGGTTTCTGGCTTCTCTTGAAAAAGGAAAAAATCGGGCAACACTGGGCTTACATGGCATCAACTCAGTTGAAGCTGAATAGTGACTTCATCAGACCAAGTCCTCTGCTGCTCCTCATAGCACTTGAGTTTATGACCCTGACTGCGGGGGGTTTATAAGCTATTTTCTAAATCTTATATTGTTACTTTTCATTACCTTTCTTATATTGCTCTTGAAACGTGCCATATGGTTGAGACACCTGTCTTATTAGAATATAAGTTCTGTGTTGACAGTAAGTTTATGTCTTCTAACTTTGAATATCCTCTGTGGTGTTGGTATATACACACGGTAGCAAAGTCACTACATATTTGTACATCTCTACTCTGATTTGGCAAGGTAATTGAAGAAGCCCAATCATTCAAAATATTTTTATGATATAGCAGAGCATTTTGATACATTGGTTTGGAAATAGATAATGCTCTATTATCATTTTGAAGAAATTCATATTTATTAATGATAGTTCTTTTCTCCTTATTTTTATTAACTAGTTGTCTCAGATAATTTTATAGTTAAAATGACTATTAGGTTACTGGCATTGTAGCATTAGTAAACAAAATCTTGGATGTTAAATATTATCTTGGCCATATTAGTAATGTGGATTCTTCTTTTTTTTTTTTTTATTGCTTGAAGTATTACAAAGGGTATTACATATGTCTCCTTTTCTTTCTTTCTCTCTTTCTTTCTTTCTTTTTTTTAAAAAAATATGGAATGCTTCACGAATTTGTGCGTCATCCTTGCACAGGGGCCATGCTAACCTTCTCTGTATTATTACAATTTTAGTATATGTGTTGCCTAAGTAAGCACTAATGTGGATTCTTTTAGTTAGACCTTATAAATATTCTCTCATGGTAAAGGATTACAGAAAGGATATGGAAAATTAATTGTTTCTTTAAAGAAGTGTTATGTGGTGATACAAATACAAATAAATAATGAAAACAATTGGTAGTAATATAAGTATCAGAAAGAGCTATGTGTGTGCAAGTATTTGGATTATAGAGTTCAGTTTAAGATGAAGTCATTGAGTCATTTACTGTACAGTTTTTTAAAATTATCTTATTTTTATGAACATAAACCAGATTTTCTTTAGCCCTGCACTAGGCAATTGAGTAATGATTTTGAATGTCTAGTTTGAACATTGAAAGTGTTGGTTTCATGCTATGAATCTTTCTTAACTCTTATTGTGTATTTCTTTTTACTTTAGGTGAGAAATTCATCCACACTTCTCTTCAGTACCTTGATCACAAGAATATTTGGAGTTAAAAGAGGAAAGGATGAACTTTTCAAAAAAAATACGTAAGTTCTGTCTAATGCTAACTTTACTTTTAAAAAATATTTCCAGGCTAAAAATAATTTTTAGAATTTTGCTTACTTTTATAGAATCATCTGGAGCATAAAACTATGAAAATACTATAGTAAATTAACCTACACTGCCAATTTCTAAGGTCTTGGGGAAAAATACCTGCTTTTTAATAAGTAGATTTTTTAAAGCAATGAAAATATAGCAAGGTATCAGGGACTGAAATGTAGAACTTTTCTCAGTGCAACAGCTAGTTTTTTATTTTATTTCTTTGCATCTTCAGCTATTCCTGAAATGTCCTAAATTGCTTTTTCTTGATGTGTCATTGAATACTAGCTTGTGCAATATCTTTCTTTTATAGCTGGAACTTTAAATGTTTATGATACAGTCATCAGTAACATGTCCCAGATTAACTTTGCATTAAACTCTGTAACCAAGAGGAGCAGTTACAGATGTTGGCTACACAGAATAAACAATGCTTTTCACCTTTAGGACTTTCATGTTATCTTAACCCTCTAAGATGTTTTTTTTCTCAAGGTTTTTAACGTTTGGAAGGAAATCTACTGAAACACTCTGATTAAGGGTAATTTTGAGATACGGTGCACAAGTTCTGTTTGTTGGTTTTTAAAGAGGAGAAGCTTTGGGTAGTTGTTTCTTTAGCATTTAGGTTAGTGGTAGTCTAGTGGCTTGCAGTTGTTAACACTAGATGTCGCTGCCGCTGCATATTTACTTTCTTCATTTAGGATCCAATTTGGTCCAGTGTTCTTTCTCTTGATCTAGAAATAAATCAGGCCCTATTTCTCTTCTACCTAAAAATGTTGATTATCACACTTTTAACTTAGGGTTTAAGCTTTTGTTTATTAAAACGTATTTTCTTGTTATGGAACTAAGTCTTAGGAATTAGAACATATCATGAAATAATTTTATGATGTACTGTTGGTAATTCTATTGAAACCTACTGTTAGTTTTTTTTTAAAATTATTTATTTATTTATTTATTTATTTATTTTATTGCTTAAAGTATTACAAAGGGTATTACATATGTGTCTTTTTTTTTTCCCCCACCCTTGAATTTTATTGATTTTTTATAGGGAGGAAGGGAGAAGGATAGAGAGTTAGAAACATTGATGAGAGAGAAGCATTGACCAGCTGCCTCCTGCACACCCCCTACTGGGGATGTGCCTGCAACCAAGGTACATGCCCTTGACTGGAATCGAACCTGGGACCCCTCAGTCCCCAGGCCGACGCTCTATCCAGTGAGCCAAACCGGCTAGGGCCCTACTGTTAGTTTTGAATTGTTATTTAAATTATTACTTATCACCCTATAAAATTCACTAAATATTTAAAAGGAAGGCAACTGGCTATAAGTATGAATCCCCTGAGTATATTCAGCAAATACCAGAGATATTTTTTAGCCAAGTTGTATTTTTAAAATAATAATATTTTTTAAAAGGATGATTATAATTTTTACTATTTAGCTGGTTCCTAGAGAAATTCTTCCTGTCAGTAGTTTGAAATCACTAATATTTGTTTCTCTTTACTTAGCTTTGTTTATTTTGTTAATCTACAAAATTCCAAAACGTTTAAAACAATTTGGTCATATTATAAGGCCATGATAGTAGTATAAATAAAATATGATCTGAGATTATTAAACAAGTGAAATTGTTGTTTAAAAGAACTTGAAAATGAGAAAATTCTTTTTCCCCTTTTATGATGTGAGTGATTCTTGGTTGTGTAAATAAATTTGACTCTGTACAAAAGAAAATGATCACGTTCATTTCATTTCAGTTATATCTGAAGAGTGGTGGAAGAATAGAGCAGTGAAACCACTCTGTTTTCATCTTTTTGCCCAAGGCATGCTGATGGGAACCTCTATTATAAATTCATTACTCTTAACTAGGAAAGGTTACAAAATAGATAACTTTCCTAGAAAGAGGGAAATGGAATATTCATATAAAGTGAAATGGAATTAAGAAGTTAATTTTTTAAATATAATGAACATTTTTGGTAAGAGCCTAATTTAGTTCAATAAACTAACGATTGGTATACACAATTATGTATGCAAGGATTCTGTTCTATTTAACCCTTAAAGAATATGTTTTTGGCAGCACCTGCCAGATTTGCTCTGCAAAACCTTTAGTGTCTTAAATTTGCTATTATTTGTAATGGTTCTTCTTGTTTTAGTTTGTTTAATTATGTCACTTTTTGTTGAAGTGTTTATATGCCTGATCCCTACCGTATTAACTCCCTGAGGGGCAGAACCTTTTCCATCTTTTGTGTGTATGTATAATGGGCACTTTAAGAATGCTAGTAATAATGCTGTCCTGTTGGTTGGTTACTCAACCATCGAATGACTAACTCAGCTGATGAGACCTCACAGGCAGTTAAGTCTACTTTCACAACCACAGATTGCTCTGTACACAGTCTTGCAAATGTGTGCTGTTGTCCAGCAGGGGACTGGACATAAAAAGAACATCTGCCTTTCCTATCTAGTGAAAAAAAAATCTCTAGGAGTAAACACACTTGGTTTCTAGGCATTTTGCTGCCACTGGAGATGACCTTAATAGACTCCCTTATCCGCTTTGGACTTCAGTTTCTCCATCTATATAACCCAGGTAATAAGATCTGTGCTCTGTACTCATAGGGCTGTGATGAGAATAAAATAAATTATTAACAGTTCATTTTCTTTTAAAATATTGGAAGCCCTATGCAACTAGAGATATAATTTGCTCCCCGCCCCCCCATTACCACTTCTGTTATTGTACTTATTTCATTGTCTTACAGTTACACAGCTTTCTGAGGATAAGGTCCGGATCTTATCCATTTCTGTATACCTGGTGCCTAGGGTATTGTCTGGCAAATAGTAGGCATACAGGAATACCTGCTTAATGAATAAGTAAATCTCGTTACTAGAGAAGAGATAAGAATTCTTGTTTTTATTCCTGCCTTTTTTGCCATGTAGCCATGATAATCAGTGAAGATAAGTTAGTTAACCTCTCTGGGCCTTGATTTTTTTCCTCTAAGAGATTTGGACTATCCTGGATGGTTCTTATTTCTGTAAAACACTCAGTTAAGGCTTTATGTAACTGTTACTAGACTTGCTAGTTTGGTAAACTGCTGTTTTCCCAGTGCCTAGAACAGTAGCTGCCTCGTTGTAGGGACAAGAAGTTCCCTTTTCCTATATAAAGAAAGGAGCAGGGATTCTGCGTCCCCATCTTTAAGTATGCTGAGTGCACACAGAATGACTGAACTCTAGAGCGCATTGGTCTTGTCCTACATGTGTGCTTTGGATTATGAAGAATGAGAAAACCTACATTGCACAGGTTTGTTTTAAATGATGTTATTACATTTTAATTTTCTAAAGCTCCGTTCATTTCTCTTTATTATCACCTGACTGACTTGGCCTGAACAATTAATAAAGATGATGTAGAATTGAACTTGCACAGCTCTGTGATCTGGGAGTGTGCTGGGCTTTCCCCAGTAGCCTCCATCTGTGGTGAGTGGGCTCACCTTAATAGATCCTCATTCCTTACAGGGCGGGAGCTACCAGTAAGCCAATGTGATCTTTAATTCCAATTCCAGGTCTTCCCTTTTGTCCCTGTGTATTTACCTTCAACTATTCTAGTCCTAGGTTAATGACAAATATCAATATGTAGCAATCGGAAAGCTTTATTTTAGACTTTGCCAAAGCTTAATACAGGAGCTCAGTGCACAGTGTTCTATAGCTTTTGCCTTCTCTCTTCATTTTAAATCAGTCCATCAGCCAATATGAATTTGTAAGCATGTGTTGTGAATTCATTATTGGCACGATAAAGGAGTACATGAGAAATATAAAACTTGCTCAAGGAGCTTACATTTCAGCCAGGGAAACAAAAATTGTTATTTAACAAAAAAAGGTACAAATAGAAGACAACATATAATAGCTGTACAATGTGCTGTGAGTAATGGATATATTATAAATTCATTAACAGGAACATTGAGGGAGCACTGGGAGGAAATAGTGTTCTTATAATGTTTGGAATGAGAAGATTTGGGGGTACATGGAAACATGTAGGTTAAAAAAGAGGAACAAAAGAATAATAATTTTCTATATTGTTAAGTACAATGTCTATTTTATCTTGCTAGAGAGAGCTTATATTCAAATTAATAGCTTAGGATGTTTGTAAATGCATCACTAAGTACAAGTAAAATTGTTTCTAATGACTATTTTAGGAGTTGTTAAATTGTATTTATTTTATTTTTTGGGTGTAAATGACAGTTATTTTAGTTATTTCTCTTACTATCTTAGTGGTATAGATATGGAAGGATCCTCTGAGGGGCATCTAACCTAGTTCAACCTCTGTTTTGTTGTTGTTTTTGATCTTCACCTGAGGGCATGTTTCTTGATTTTAGAGAGAGGAAGGGAGAGAGAAACATCAATGTGAGAGAGAAACATCTATTGGTTGTCTCCCATAAGTACCCCGACTGGGGATCGAACCTACAACCTTTTGGTGTATGGGACAACGACGATCCAACCAACTGAGCCACCCAGCCAGGCCTAGTCCAACCCTTGTTTATAGACAGATTTTAAAGCAATATCCAGACAGACTGGCTTCTCTTCTGTTCTTCATGTTTTCTAGGAAGAGAGAGATTCCACAAATTTTTGTGGTTACCCACTCCATTGTTTAGGGAAGAATTGGTTTCTCAAAACTAAAATTGAGAGCTATAGGGCAATTGGGTTTCTATATTTTAGAGAATGTAATTATTAGAGTTCAGAGTAGTTTTTTTGCTTTGAACTACATAGTAGTTTGTAGCAAGTGCCTATTTGGCCAAACTGAAAATCAAGAATTTTCTTTGACTGTGGCCAGGATAATCTTAACATCCTCAGACCTAAAGGATTCTCATTTTTTCCATTTAACAAGCATTAATTAAGTTTTTACTCTGGGCCAAGCCCTTTGCTGTGCACTGGGATCCAGAGATGAATCAGACATGCTCTCAGCCCTAGGGAAACGGACGGTCTGATGAAGAATATGGCAGTTATCTGCTGTGTTGGAGCTCTGTTCCACTTATAAAGAAGAAAGGGAGAAATTGTGAAGGGGGTAGCATATCCTTAGTGCCTCTTTGTGTGCTTGGCACATGCCAGACCCGTTATGGTTGTCTAATTTACCCTCATCACAGCCCTGTGCAGTGGAGAGTCGTCCTCATTTTACAGAGGTAAACTCAGATTAGAGATTGGGTTATTTGCCTGAGGTCATACAGCCAGAAAGTGGCAGAGCTAGAACATAAATCCAGTTCCATCTGCAGAGCACCTGCGATTTGCACACAGCACTCACAGCCCCTCCTGAGCAGTGAGTCACCTTTTTAGAGTCTGGCTTTAGATTTTTACATTGTCCAACTCTGTGGGAAATGAGCCACTTCACCTAAAGTTTCACTGTGGATGAAAAATCTCCCACCTCCCACATGGCAGGTTGATTTTAGGAGGAAAGGGACCAATGGCTAAGTTTGTTTTGAAGTGACTTGAACACCCTTTCTGTGGATGGTGTGTTTTGTCCTAAGAATGTTCTCTTCCTCCATGAGGTTTTTTGTCTGAGGAGCAAAGAAAATGTGTGGGAAGAGCAGGTCACCAGGTTTCTAATGCCATACTAGAAAGCCAGGAAGGTAGAAATCTTAGTTTTTTTGCTTGGCATGTAAGGGATGAATTAAATTACTCCAATAGGATATGGGTGGAGGGGATATCAGTATGGCCAGTAAGACATTGACCTCTGTAAAATTCTTGTAGTTGATGGTAGTTTGGTGCTATGGGGAGAGGATTTTAGGAGTTTTGTGATAATCCTTGTCAATGGTATAGTGTTTTCTAGGGCTAACCTAATGTTTTTCCAAGTCTTTGCTTATATTTTTCATTCATATCTTTAATAAAAATGATAATTGTGATTACTAGTTTTATGTTTGAGAGAATCTAAGAAGCCATCTAGTCCCATTCTCATTTTGCAGATGTGAAAATTGAGGTGCAGAAACATTGAGTGATTGTTTGAAGTCACATAGCTTGTGCTGGAAATAAATTTAATTAATGGTTCCTTTAGCTTACAGCAAGCTCAGTTAGCACATTTTTTTAATTAGCTGATTATTTATAAATGCAGTTTCTATTAGCAACAATAATACTAGTTTGGATTTGAATAATTTGAAATTAAGTTAAGAGCCCCAGTGTTTTGTATGATCTGGAGGTGTCATTCAATCATTTCCCGTAGTTGTTGATAGAACCTTCAATCTGGTTCTTTAGGCAGAGTAGATAATTGAGAATTTTTAGAGACTAAGAAGTAAAGTATAAGTCTTGTGTAACCCTTGTTAAGAGGTTCAATATATGAGTTAAGTCTATGCTGACACTTTGGCCTACTGGAGAGTTTCATATTTCAAGTTCATTCTTAGTTTCATGGATTGCAGGTAGGAAAACCACAAATAAAAATTTTAACCAAAAAGAATCTCTTAAAAAAAATATGTTCATGAACTTGAAGTGGGAATTAGTCATTGTGTCCTTAAATATTGACTCTAGCATGAACCAAGTACTCTTTGTTTCTAAGTACTGCTTCAGGCCATTGCCTTCTTTAATAACTAAGGCATTGTTGCTTTGGTTTGAGCATGTTCTATGGAATTTTGGCAGTGCACGTATCCTCTTTCTGCATCTTAGTAAAAGCATGAGTAAATATTTTTTCTCAGCTTTGGTATTTTTGTAGCTTACATTTTATATGAACCAGACTAATATAATGTAATACTAGGATTACATAATTTAAGACGTCAGGATTGCTTCCAGGACTATGAGATAGTCTTCATTTACCAGGGGGTTTACAAGCTGTATTTGTTGCTCATTCAATACCTGGAGAGAAATACCACAGAGCTACTTTCCAAATGAGAAAATGAAGTCAAAGAGATGAAATCCAGTCAATGAAACGGTTTCTTTAGAACTTGGATAGTATTTCTCCTTTATTCAGAACTTGGTTCTTATAACTATTGATTTTAGTAATGTATAGTTTAGAAATTACAGAAATTTCCAATATTGTTACATACCAAACTTTTTTTAAAAAAATGTATTTTTTTGATTTCAGAGAGGAAGGGAGAGGGAGAGAGAGATAGAAGCATCAATGATGAGAGAGTATCATTGATTGGCTGCCTCTTGCATGCCCCCCTAGTGGGGATTGAGCCCACAACCCGAGCATGTGCCCTTGACCAGAATCGAACCTGGGACCTTCCAGTCTGCAGTCCAATGCTCTCTATCCACTGAGCCAAACCAGCCAGGGCCAAACGTTTTTTTATAAAATATAATCAATAAGATTTTTCATCAAATACTTATGTACCTTGGCACTCTAATATGTACAAAAGTAGTTATGACATGGTCTTGGATTTGAAAGAGTTTATCACTTATTGAGAGATAAGACCAACATGTGAACCAGTTTAAGAAAACATGAGTATCCAACTCTCTAGTACTGTTTGGGAATATGGGGTCAGAGGAGGATGAGGTCAGGTTCTATGCAGAATCAGGGCTTAGTCTGGACTTGAAAGGACGGGCAGGATTTGGATAGGTAGAGAGTAGGGTGTTGCATATGAGATTATATAGCATGAACACAGATACAGAGATTGGAACACACATTTTATATGTCTGAGAAAGTCAGAAGATAAACTAGACTAGACAGAGAAGACATTGTGAAAACATTAATTCATTCATGTTCTTCCTAGGACAAGGATTCATTGACTACCTACTCTATGTAAGCGCTGAAGTAGGTTCTGAGGCTATATCAGACATACCAAGGAGGCTAGTTTGGAGTTTACATGACATTAGGAATAGATTAGAAGTTTTTGTATTGGAGTGTTCCATGATAAAAGCATTGTTTTAGGAATCTTATGAGAAATGATTGTATTCTGTGGCCCTGGCTGGTGAGATTGGAGGATGTGATGCAAGACCCTGGAAGAGACTTACTTGTGAATAACTTGTACTCTATAGATTGTTATAGCTTGGATCCAGGTTGGTGCAATTATTTCAGCATTTATTTATTTTTGTTAACTTCTAAATTGATTAGTGGCTATATTAAAGGGGAAAATGACTTATGTTTTAAGGATTATTAGTTTTCTCAATATTAAAAGATATTTAGTGAAAAATAGACTCGAGTAAATTTCAGAAATATTGGATTAAAAATTATGACAACTTCTGAAAACATTTAATATGCTACATAGTGTATTTTGTAACTCTTTAAGAGTATGATAAATGCTCAATATCATGCGGTATTTCCCCAAATTATTTGATCGTGGAAAATTTTCTTAAAGAACATCTATTACTATCTTTTGTTCCATCAGATGCAGCTTGGGGAGTACTGATTAAGGCATGTGAGAGGCATGCTTCCAGTCCTTAGGAGCAGCACCATCTGTGAGAAGGGAAAATATTCATTTCAGATATATATTGGCAGCAACAGAAAGGCTTAGTTCTACTTGAAGTTAAATAGACTATAAATTATCCTAAGTTGTCAGAGAAAAATTTATAGGGGAATTGATTCATAGTAAGTTGATGACATCATCAAAGACCATCCTCGCACGTGTGCACACACACACACACACACACACACACACACATATATCTGGTAGGTAGTCAATAAATCTGAATCAATGAAAATTTTATTTTAGGTTTTAGGATATTTAAAGGGCCTCTTTAGGAGAATGCACTTTATATTCTACATTTGACTCTCCTACCATTTTGTTAACAGTGGTTGTGGAACTTTTCTTCTGCCAAGGGCCACTTGGATGTTTGTAGCATCATTCACGGGCCATACAAAATATTCAACTTACTAGTAAAAATTAGCCTGTTATACTTGGTCAAACATTTAGTTAACTCTCCCATAATGCCTTGGCATGGCCAGACAAAATTGTTTTGCCAGCCTTATATGGCCTGTGGGCTGGGCATTCCCCACCCCTGTGTTAGAAGAAGATAATGTCCTCATTCCCAAAGCCTTGATTATTGATATGGGGGAAATAGGGCCTACAACATTGTTGATGAACTGATCACTAAGGTCAGTACCAAACCCATTAGACTAGGATGTATGTGTGTGTGTGTGTGTGTGTGTTTTGAGAGGGCAGATAGGAAGAGGGCAATGGAATGGTAACCAGCTTTGAAATATAGGTAAGGCTTTAAGATCCACTAGTATGGCTGAGTTCTGCACCTTTGAACTGTATATAAGAGTTGTTAGTGACTTAAGCAGCATTCTTTATTGTCTCTCATCTCCCAAATAAGGGCTCCATTTGTTAGTATTTAAACAGAGGCTTGAGCCCTAGCTGGTTTGGCTCAGTGCAGTGGTTCTCAACCTTCTGGCCCTCTAAATACAGTTCCTCATGTTGTGACCCAACCATAAAATTATTTTTGCTACTTTAAAAGTGTAATTTGCTACTGTTGTGAATCGTAATGTAAATATCTGATATGCAGGATGGTCTTAGGCGACCCCTGTGAAAGGGTCGTTTGACCACCAAAGGGGTCATGACCCACAGGTTGAGAACCGCTGGAGAGTGTTGGCCTGCAGACTCAAGGGTCCCAGGTTCTATTCCGGTCAAGGGCACATGCCTGGGTTGCAGGCTCAATCCCCAGTGGGGAGCATGCAGGAGGCAGCTAGTAAATGAGTCTCATCATTGATGTTTCTATCTCTCTCTCCCTCTTCCTTCCTCTATGTAATCAATTAAAAATATATTTAAAAAAATAATAAAAATAAACAGAGGCTTGAAATAATTCAGACTTGTAGTAGTTAGGATACTTTTGGCTACAGAAGTAACAGAAGACCCAAATCAAATTTTAAACAATAAGGAAAAGTAATTATTTTACATATAACCAACAAGTTTTATGGGGAATTGATTCATATTAAGTTGACATTATAAAAAAACCAGGTTCTTTTCATTTTTCTACTGTGCCCTCCTTGATTTGGTGGCATTAGCCCCAAGCAAGCTTTCCTCATGGTTAAAAAATGGCTGCAGTTCTAGCCATCACATCTAGATGCAACAGAGTCAAAGCATAATTTCCAGTGGCCTTATGCATCTCTATGTCTTTTTAAGAGTAATAACACCACCTCCTGTATATGTTTCCATGCTTTTAACTCCACACCCTACTTTCCTTCACATCTTTTTGGCTAGAGTGACCCCTTAGCATGCCTCAGCTTATCCCTGATGAGGGAAATGGATCTACCAAGTTCTGAATGAAGAAGAAATACTCTCT
Organism: Myotis myotis; assembly: GCF_014108235.1. Classification (NCBI taxonomy): domain Eukaryota; kingdom Metazoa; phylum Chordata; class Mammalia; order Chiroptera; family Vespertilionidae; genus Myotis; species Myotis myotis. The sequence continues at coordinate 32,964,770 of NW_023416318.1, forward strand.
TGGACTAATCAGGATTCTCCATTTGGTCTGGGGTTGGTGCTACCTCTCCCTGAAGCATCATCACAGAGGGGTGAATACCCAACTAAAGTCAAATACTGTTAAAGGGAAGGATGAGATGGGAGAATGAATTTGTAATAGGCGACTAATCATGTCTGCAGCTATATTTTCTTAGGCTATTTCAAGAACTTTGAAAATGTTTTTATTAAGAATAATGGCTTAAAAGGAAGATAAGTAATATATGTAGTATTTTAACCTAATAGGAAAGTATTTTTTCCTTTTTTATTAAATTTCTTCATGTAATTTTTAAAAAGATATGAAGACATACAAGTATCTGGATATTTGGTTTGTATAATTCATTCCTATATGCAAGTTTGCATTGTAAAAATTGCATTCAGTAACAAAGTATATGTCTTCATACGGGGGGCAAGGGGTAGAGCATTAAAATAGGGATTGTGAATAAGATATAATCAATTTCTAAGAAACTGCTACTATGCAATATGAAATGTCTCCGTTTCATAGCTAATCTCTGGCAAGCTAACAAAATGTTCACATAGTTTTTTATTATAAACTCCTGATTCACCCACAAATTATAACATTGATTTTTGTTATTGTAAGTCCAAATGGTTTGAAGTCAAATGACCTTTCTAAATTTAGTGGAATTGGCACTTAATTATTTTGATTTATGAAACAAAAATCTCTATTCCATTTAAATTGAGCATTGTATTTTGATGTGACTTTTTGGCCTCTGAACTCAAGTTAATCTTTTTTTTTCTCTGCCAAGTTTCTCTCTTTTTTATTTTTCACCTCCAAACTGTTACTGTTCTGTTCTGTACAAACTGCTTCTATAGTAGAACATAGGGCTGTCTGGGTCAGGGCAAACCCGCTGGTCTGGACAGAAGATGTGGTCAGACTAGCTCTGTATGACAAGGATCAGTAAGTCTGATCCAGCTGCTGAAATCTTTGAGGTCTAGAATTTTCTGCTCTATAAGCATATTCTACAGCCATCTATTGCTCTTAGCACATCTTTATCATTCTTGCATTTGTCTCTGTGATCACTCAATTTATGAACAACTGATTTAGATACATATAAATGGTCAATTATGTACTTCCTCTCGTAATTCACTTGATCCCTTTCAATTAATACCCTCATGCCACTGGTTCCATTTTCAATAAGTGGTGGCCTTGTTTAGGTGATCCAGCATCTTTTTCCCTTCATCATTCATTCAACAAATACACTTACTTGATTTGAGGTTCTGAGCTCTGAGGGGGAGTACAAACATTTGTAAAATGTGATCTAAATATTTGAAAAACAGTCAAGTTAAGACTTGAACTCAACTATAATGCAAGGTGGGCCAATCGGGCTGGGCCAACTGGGGGAAGAGGCCACGGACAGTTGGCTGGCCAGCCCTGCCCCCTGGTCAAACTCCCGGTAGAACTTCTGGTCGAGGGGAAAATTTGCATATTAGCCTTTTATTATATACTAGAGGCCTGGTGCACGAAACTCGTGCACTGGAGGGGGAATGTCCCTCAGCCCAGCCTGCATCCTCTCCAATCTGGGACCCCTTGGGGTCCCACAGGGATTGGGCCTAAACCAGCAGTCGGACATCCCTCTCACAATCCGGGCCTGCTGGCTCCCAACCGCTTGCCTGCATGCCTTCCTGATTGCCCCTAACTGCTTCTGCCTGCCAGTCTGATCACCCCCTAACTACCCCCCTGCCAGCCTGATTGACGCCTAACTGCCCTGCCCTGCTGGCCCAGTTGCCCCTAAGTGCCCTCCCCTGCCGGCCCAGTCGCCCTCAACTGCCCTCCCCTACAGGCCCGGCCCCCCCAACTGCCCTCACCTGCTGGCCCGGTCACCCCCAACTACCCTCCCCTGCTGGCCTGGTCCCCCCAACTGCCCTTCCCTGCCAGCCTAGTCACCCCTAACTACCCTCCCCTGCCAGCCTGGTTGCCCCTAACTGCGCTCCCCTGCAGGCCTGGTCCCCCCCAATTGCCCTCTCCTGCTGGCCATCTTGTGGCTGTGGGCGCTGCCATTTTTGAGGGCGTGGCAGTCAATTAGCATATTCCCTCCTTATTGGCTGTGGGTGCCACCATCTTTGAGGGCAGGGCAGTCAATTAGCATATTCCCTTTTTATTGGCTGTGGGCGCCGTCATCTTTGTGATGGTGTGAGGGTCAATTAGCATATTCCCTCTTTATTAGATAGGATAAGATTAGCCAACTTTTTCTGAAGCTTCAACATTTTAAGGAAATAAAAGAGAATTTTTCTTTCAATGATGTTCTCTTGTTTTGATTAGTTACTAATCTATACTAATAGAAGGGTAATATGCTAATTAGACCGGGTCAACCAGCCATCTTCCGGATGTCCGACTTCCTTCCGGACAAAACCATGGTGGTGGGGGCCAAGGCAGAGGCAGTTAGGGGTGAGATCAGGCTGGCAGGGGGTTAGGGGCGATCAGGCCAGCAGGGAAGGGCAGTTGGGGGCGAGATCAGGTCAGCAGGGGAGGGCAGTTGGGGGCGAGATTAGGCTGGCAGGGGAGGGCAGTTGAGGGTGAACTGGCCTGCAGGGGAGGGCAATTGGGGCGACCAGGCCTGCAGGAGAGGGCAGCTGGGGAGAGATCAGGCCAGCAGGGTCGGGCAGTTGGAGCGCAGGCAGGCAGGTGAGTGGTTAGGAGCCAGTGGTCCTGGATTGCGAGAGGGATCCCAGATTGGAGAGGATGCAGGCTAGGCTGAAGGACACCCCCCTCTCCCCCACATGAATTTTGTGCACCGGGCCTCTAGTATTGCAATAGCATTGGTTTCAGTTTTTTATCATCATAAATGTATAATGTGTCATTGGGGAAGTAAATAGATAACTGTGGGCTACTTGTAGACCCACCATTTATAATATTTATGTCTTTGGAAAAATATATGTCAATTGCCATGTGATCATGAATAAATTGTGGCCTTTCCACAGATGGACACAGCATTCTGAAATACTTGCTTTTCTTTATCCTTCCTGTTTTTAGCTCTGACTGCCTTCAAAACTGTGCTGCTATGCACTGCCAAGCTGGTTGGCTAACTCATGAGAATCGAATTCCATGGGATTCATGGTATTTTCTGTGGAGTTTTCTTTCTCTAGAAATCTCTTCCTGCCTCTGCCACCCACCATTAAATTGAAATTTAATGATTCTTCAAGGTTTTGTATGCAATCTCATCCTAGCATTTTCAAACAACATTCCTTATAAAGGACCTATCATAGTTTACTTAGTAATTCTCTTACTAGTAAATATTTAATTTTTCTCCTAGATTTTAAAAAATTATTAATAATGATATGGTGAGTAACTTTATTTGCAAAGTATTTTAATATGCAGGGTTATTGCTTGAAGATAGATTTTCCTACATGTAATTTATTTAACAGGGTATAACTAGTCTTCAGATTCTATTTATACACTAGGCCTGCACAGGAGGGGTCTGGCTGCCGGGGTCCAGCCCCAGCGGGTCCAAGGGTTCCCCAAAGGCGTAGACGGAGTCGGCGAAGAAGGAAGGACACGGAGACAGTGTTCAGTTGATCAGCAGCCTAGCCAGGATCTCCAGCCAGGATCTCCAGCCAAGTTCTGGTCTGGATCTCCAGAGAGGTTCTGCTGTTTATTGTCTTGTTACATCTGTATTTATCCCAGTTGATTTTAATCCTGTCAATTTCTATTACAAAGGTTAGGGCGTTTCTTATCTCCATTCCAGGGAGTAAAGATTATGTAGCTTAAGCATGATTGTTTGTAGTGATTAACTACCCGCCTGGCACTTAGTTAAAGAGTTTCATCCCCTCCCTGACTTCAGGGAAAAATTCCTACCTGGGGAAACAACCTTTCTAGGAGAGGCATCCCCTCCCTGACTTCAGGGAAAAATTCCTACCTGGGGAAACAACCTTTCTCGGAGAGGTGACCTTGGTTAAAACACACAGCGCTAAGGGGAGCAAACGTATTAAGAACAGTATGCTATATACGCCAGGTCCCTTGAAACATATGCTCTGGCCAGCCCACCCTGATGGGGGCTGATCAGGCCGGGCTGGCAGGGTGGAGGGGACGTGGGAGAGTGGTAGGGGGGCATAATCGGGGCCCTGATTGGGCTGGTTGGCCGCCGCAGTGTGTGTCATAGTGACTGGTTGTTCTGGTCATTCTGGTTGCTTGGCTTTTATATATATAGTTTGCCAGATTTTTTGATGAATTGATCATCTTGAAAAAGTCTTCCTATGTAACTTTCCTGCTCAGGAATTTTCAATAGCTCTCTGTTGCTTATGGTCTAAAGTCTTATATCCCTTTAATTGGCCTTTTCCTTTTTTGCTAAACCATTTTTTTGTTTGTTTTAACCAACTGCCTACCATTGAGTATTTACATTTCATCTATTGTTTCCACATTATAAAAAGGGGCGTAGAGAATATCCTTATGTATTTTAGCTTTGCCCATGTTTTTTGGATTGTTTCTTTGGGATAATTATCAGCAATGAAAGTACTGGTTTGAAGAATATAAGCAATCCACGAAACTGATAGCCATAGCCATACTTCTCTTTAATAAGATATCAATTTACAAATTTACCAGCATGTATAATCGTCCTATTAATAGCTGTTATTATTTTTTAATGTATGTTTAAGAGAATGTGAGGAGGAACATTGCCATGTTGTTTCAATTTATATTGCTTTTATTACTAGTGAGGTTCAACATTTGCCCACATTATTTGTTGGTTAATTGTATTTTCTTCAGGTTAGCTTTCAAGGCCCTATATAATTTGGACCCACTCTTTTCAACCTTACCTTCTATTATTCAAACCCACAAATATTTATTAAACTTCTACCAACTACCAACAAATACATATACACTAATCAAGCTAATTTCCCTACTGTTCTTTTGAATATGTTAGGAGTTTTCTTTGTGTTGCTTTTGTTCATGCCTTTTCTGCTCCTGAAATGCTTGTCCCTTCTCTTCTACTTACAGCATGTTGATTTGTCCAATTTTTTGAGTCCAGCTTGAATCTTTTCTCTTCTAGGAAGTCTTCCTGAGCTGTCTGTGCTCCTTGAGAGCAGGGACTCTGTCTGATGCCCCATTTTTACCCCTGTGCCTTGTAAATGTTGTGCCTTACATGGGAAGGGAAGAAACAATATGTTGATGTTGCTAAGAAAATATATGTTCCATTGAGCAAATCTAGATTTTATTTCTGGCTCTGACTTTGGGCAAGTTATTTAGTCCCTTGAGCCTCAGTTGTTGTTTTTTTTTATCTCAGCATCATCATAAATTGGGGATAGGCTCTGCCTCCAGAGTTGTGAGAAGTAAATGTGATAATGCTTATAAAGGGCCTGGTGCAGTGAAACTTGGTATATAGGAAACTTTCCTTTAGTGAAAATTGTTTTTAAATTAATTGAACGGATAAACTGGTCCTTCAGCACTCATTGTTGTCCCCTTCCTTAGGACTTTTCCTGTGGTACCCCAGATGATGTGGACTATCTCATTCTGTGTTGATATTGCTTCTTGTGAATTAGTTATGTAAACTCAAATGAATTCCAAGTTCTTAAGGGGAGGATTGTGTTTTAAGTTTGTTTCATGGCCTAAAGAAAGCACTGGTAAATACTGATTGGATAATTATAGTTGAGTAGTAGTGAAAATGAGGGCAAAGCAGAGATGAGAACCTCATTTTTCATTTTTCACTGAAATCTTTACTGGATTGTACTTGGAGAAATTACCTTATCCTAGGGCCTTTATAAAATGTTTAGTTTTGATGCTTGTTCAGCCAAATGGAGTTAGTTATTCAGGAGAAAATGGTAAAAATATCCAAATAACCCCACCAGATTTTACTTTTCCATATAGTGTTTCAAAGTGTTGTATTCATTAGTATTTGTGAGAAACCTTTGGTTAATACCACAAGAAGTCATAAACTAAACCAGATTTCCCCCTTTTTAATGTTCACATGATTTGGATTAACAACAGTGTTACTCCCTAATTTACACCTGGGATTTCCAAATTGTCTCAAAAAGCTGAAACAGTGATTCATATTTAGTCACCATGTGACTGCGTTGTTTTCATTTATTGAAAATATAAACAACAAAAAATATTCTGGATAAAGATCTCCATGTATTTTAACTAGTGACAGATGCTATGATCAGAATTTCTACTTAAGTCAGGCATTTTTGACGTACACCTCAAGCCTGGCAATTAAGCTTTATGCCTTTCCAAGCATAACAGTTAACCCATAAACCAAAATATCAGCCTGGTCTGGCTTAGCTCAGCGGTCTTTTGATTTCTTCCAGTCTGTTTGATGTGGAGGCTTACTGAGATTTATCTACTGAGCTGTTCATAGTTTGTGGGGCTGAGAGCACTGGCTGTATTATATAAGATTCCATTAGTGACAGGAGAGTGTAGATAGTCTCTACCATACAGATAAGTTAGTCACTTTTTAAAAATTAATATTCAATGGTTTTTCTTATTTTCTAGTTTATAGTGTGAGCCCTAAAGCAGATGGAGTTTAACTGGTTCAATTTAGTAGAACGTTTTTTAACTTTCAGTAGAAATCTCTATGTAGAGTTGAAAATTTTCCAATTATTTGGACCAGTTTATCCACAAAGGAAATAAAACTGGAGATAATACAGTAATTGATTAAAAATATTTGCTATGTGGGGAGTCAGACATTCCATTATACTGGTATTGTTCATGATAATAGTAGCATCAGTATACCCAACCTTATAACATAAAAACTGCAAAGGATCTTCATATGCTTACCTCTTGTAATCCTGGGTGGAATGTGCATAAGTATTATTGCCCTCATTCTAAATAACACACTTGGAATTTAGATTGTTAGTTTGCTACATGTCTTATATCTAATATGAAACAGAGCTGGTGTTCAAATTCAGATATGACTCCTAATCCAGTTATTTTCCCATTATACTAAAGCTTTTTGTTCTGAATTATGCAGTAGTTCTAAAAGTTCTGCCAGCTAGATTTCAGTCACATCCACTTTCCTAAGTAGAGCAAAATTACTCATGTTTATTCTGTTGGAGATAAGAAAATAAGACCATATTGGAAGAATAATGACACATTCATTCTTTCTGCCTCAGTTGCCTCATATTATATGGGGAAGATACTACCATTTACCTGATAAGGCTTGGGAGTAGATTAATGAGTTAATACATGCAAGGAGATTAGAAGAGTGTTTGGCACAGAGTAAAAATCTGTACATTTAGCTATTATTATCATTCATTTACTCAGCAGTGTGGTAAACCCACTGCTATGAGCCAGATAATGCGCTGGGAATTGGGAGATAAATAAGTCTAAGCCTTTGCCGTCATGGGGCCCACAATCAAGTGGTGTAGACATTCTGCAAATGACACAGCATTCGTATTGAGTGTTCAGGATGGAGGCATGCAAGGGGCGATCTGGAAGCCTGGAGTAGGGATGAGAATCTACTGTCAGAGGAGACTTCCTATAAGAGTCTGGGCCTGAACATGAAGGATGAGTACAGGTTAGCCAAGTGAAGAAAAACAGTAGGGGAAGAGGGAGCCAGGAGAACACATGATGGTGATGAAGGATTGGTGTGAACATGTTTCTTCAATCTAGGATGTCTTGAAGATTTAATATATTGATATGTTCTGTGACTCTCCAGTGGTTACTCATTTAAAATATTGGATCATGAAGGCCTTTTTTATGGTGTATGTTTCGAAGAATTATGTTTTGAAGAGCACACTTGGGGAAACTGGATGGACTGGGTGGGAGAAGGGAGTTCAGGTTAGAAATGGGGTGGGCAAGTAGGATAGAGGGGATTATTAATTAGAGGTATTAAGACAATAGGTGTGCTCGGCCAGTGTTGCTCAGTGATTGGGTGAAGATTTAGGAGGAGAAAGAGATTGGGGAGGGATTCCAAGTTCAGTTTTGTGCTTGTCTTTCGAGATGCCTGAAAGACATCCAATGGACCATACCATCAAGCAGTTCAGTATACTGGGTCTGGAGCATAGGAGTGAGTTCTGGGCTGGATGAAGGAGTCATCTGGGTATAGGTGATATTTTATGCCAGGAGAGTGAATGGGATAACATAGAATGGTGAAGATAGACTCCGGAGGGCATCACTGTTTAAGTGACACATGGAGGAAGAGATTGAATATGTCAATAATCTGGTATTCTTTTGAGACATGCTTGTCTGTTCCCTGGTGCTCCCTTTTCAAGATCCATGAGTAATTTGTTTTGTTTTGTTTTTTTGGAAAGTACCTGACTCCACCCATGCAGGAAATCTACTTTGTGGGTTATTCCTTCTCCCAAGAATCTGGGTAGTTGTAGAAAGAGGCACTTCACCCACACCCTAAGCTCTCTGAGGAGAGAGCTGTGTGATATCCTGCCCAGCCCTCTGAACTCAGTAGGGGAAGGTGGAGCCATCTTGCATTGTTAAGTTTTTGAGTGTTAGGTCCTTAAATGTAACTGGAGAAATAATGAAAGAGAAGTATTCCACTGGATTAAACAAGTTCAATGGATTTTAATTTTCCTGATAAACTATTATTAAGAAATTGTTTTGGAGATTTACTCTCTGAGTAGGATTAGCTAACCTACATTTTTCATTTGGATAAGTAGTTCCTTAATTAGAAACCAAGATTTAGGGAATAGTTTCCCATTGCTTTATATAGTGTAGAGAAGGTATGTGAAACTGCCAAATGAAGGTTTTCCTCATCGTAGTGAGAAGCAGGGAAAACGAGGAAATTATAGTATGTTTAGGGAAAGGATTCTGTTCATTCGGTGTGCCTGCTTTTATCTTCAGTTCTGGAAGTCTTTGCTGGCAGGGTTGATTTTTTTTTTCCCCTTCCCTATTCTTGTCGTGCCAAAAGTTGCATATTTCTGGCAAAATGTTCATTACTGGCTTGGGGTGCACAAGAAATACTTTGCCAGAGAATTAAGCAAGCAGAAGTCTGTCAAAACAAATATTCTAGTTTGAAAATATCGTCCTGCGGGGGAGGGGTGGATGTAGAGGAGGCCAGGCATGTTCTAAGGCTGAGTATTTATTTCATGAGAATTCGGTGTTCTTGAAAGACTGTTGCTTGTAGGAATGCTGGAGGAGGCAGGAGTGTGGTACGTTAAATGTGCTGATGAGTAGGATGAATTTTCTGGGAATTTTTGGTTTGCTCCTGTGTTTGATATTCAGCTCATATGATAATAGTCTTTGCTGAGAGTGAAACATTTTGATTAACAAATAGCCTTTTTAATTTAATTCAAGAGGCATTTAACAAAACTTATGTTTATAGGGAAAAACTCTGAGGCCTCAGGGTATTAAATATGTATAAACAAATATGCACATCGACATATGGTCGACCTCATAAGCATTTATTTGGCTGGGAAATGCCAACTTTATATAATTTCAGTCTTAAAAGTATTGGCTGATTGATTCAAAAAAGTATTTTTCATCCTACCTTTTCTTTCTACTTCTCTGTTACTTCTTAAAAAAATATTTAAAAAAAATAAGATTCTAGATTGGCTAAATGCAATATTTTTATATTTCTTTGCCATAAAGTTGCTGAAAACTACTATTATAGAAGTTGCTCTTCAAGTTAGAGAAACATAGGCTGACACTTTTGTATTTTCCACTGGGATGGTGGTGAGTGCTACCTAACCATGTTAAGCCTCAAGGATGAAACCATTGCATACAAAAGTGAATTTTGAGGATTTTCTGACCATAAATCTGCATGCAACTGATTTATTTTTTGATACAATTTAAAAAATAAAATATACTTCATTGTAAATTGAAGTAAATGATCATACATAATAGAATGTATTACTAGTGAAGAAAAGCCCTCAAAATAATATTAATAAATGCAGGCCAGTTTATTCTTATCTCCTTTTGGCAAATTTTAAACTTGCTACCATAAGCAATTCAAGGAACACATGCCTTCTTTCAGAGCAGTGGACAGGAACCTTAATGTTCTTGGATTCTCCAATTTGATCATACTTAGTTACATTAATGTAATTTTTTAAAACTTTAGTAATTCAAAAGAATAAAAATTTTTTGAGGGGTTGAAAAGATCATGGTACACCATTGGAATTTGCCTTTAGTAAGTGTAACATTTGTTTTCTAAAGAATTATAACAACATACTTAAATTCCAGAACAGTAAGCAAAATAGCTTAAGTTCACTGACTTGAAAAAACATTCTTTTATACTGCATGGTTCTAAAATAAATACTTAAAAGAAACAGAGAGCAAGCCATTCTATCTTGGATTTCATTTTCCTTCAGATAGAACAGCTAGAACAAACATTCTTGCTAGTTAACATTGCCTGTGTTTTTATGAAGTTAATAACTGACCTGTCAATCACGCCCTATATAAATACGGTAGTTGAATGCTTTCTGCTTTAGAAGCACTTTTATTTACAAGAGCTGCCAGCCAAGATTTCCAAAGGACTCCATGGGCTGTTTGCTTTGATCTGTTTTGAGGGCTGGTCTCTTTATACCTGTTGGTTTGCTATTTATGATACCTTTGTGTAATCAGGTATGGGGAGAGCAGATGTGCAGAATAAACACGTCTTAAGGAAACTAAGGCTCAGGAGAAATGTAATTATGCACCAACAGCATTAAAAAGAGAGAGAGAATATTTTCTTAAATGAACTTAGTTGCTGTTATGACAAGAGAACAGATGTTGTGGTATTCACCCCAGAGAAGGAAAAGATTCTCTCTTAAATCTCAGTTTATAATGAATGGAGGTGGTGTAGGTATCTCCACCCTTCGAACTGTTGCTATCCTTTAACTTTGTAAATTGCTGAGACATTGCAGTTCTTCTCAGTTGACTTCTACCTTTGACCTTTTTTCCTTTGCTCCTTCCCTAGGAAATGTTTACCACATGTCTCTGTCCAAATAATTGTGTGCATTTTGAACTGGAAATGCCTTTTCATGTCTAAGGCAGGTTTTTGTGGTTGTGTGTTTTAGGATTTTGATTTGGGTTTTCTCCCCAGAACTGAAGAGAACAGAAAGCTAAATTTCTTTTTGTATCCCCCGCAATGCCCAACATAGAACCTCTAATAGTAAAAGGGCTCAGTGAATGGAAAAATGGCAGAAATTAAGAAGCCAAAGTCCTTTGGTCTTGTTTCCAAAATAATCTATTGAGTTTAGTTTTTTTCATCTTTCAATTAACTGACTTCTACTTTACTGTGAAATTAAAAATCTTCCCCTACTTTTTTTTTAAACTACAAATTTTACCATCACTTATAATGCTTTTGGAGAGGATTTAGAGATTTTCAGGCACTTGGAGTTGTTCCCCCTACTAGTTGGGGAAATTCTCTTTACACTTTTCATATTGATTTTAGGGACATTTCCTGGTCAGCAACTTTCCTTTCTGTGACACTGACATGAGTCTTCTATTTTCTGTTGAAGGGTGCCTGAATATGTCCTAAGGTTTAGAAAGCACGTCTTTTATTAACCAAAGTTTTCTCCTTGCTTTGTTGTTACTCAGAAAACTTTCAAAATTCAGTGTCTTTAGCTGGTATTATTGCTATTTATTTGGTTCCTTGTTTATAGTTTATAAATGCTCACATCTCTATAATAAAGGTATAAAATGCAGCCCCAAAGACCTTTGGTTCAGCAGTCTTCCCCAGATAATTGCTTGCCAGAGTAAAATCATTTGATAAACTTGAAGATAGATTAAAGCCTGGCTTTATGCTCAGTGTTCCCTCTACACAGCTTTTGGGGGTCAAAGGTGGTAAAGCTCTGGGATGGCCTGGAGCCAGTGCAAGCAAGTGCATTCACGTTGCCTTTGTTGAGGCAGAAGCCTCTAAAAACTATGAAACTGCCAAAATTACACTTGTGCATCTTAAGGCTTTTGCTTGTAGAACCTCTGTTGGAAGTTGAGTGGTACAAGGCAGCCTCATTCTGGCCAGAGAAGCAAGTGAGAGTAAACTCGGGTCAGTCATGCCCCCCACATCAGGGAAGAAACTGCTTCTCCAAGTAATGCGCTCAGAGACAAGCTTGAGAGGAAAGTCCATGATACTACTCAGCTGGCCAATCAGCAGAGAGAAAGTCCCCTCCAGTGTTTTTTATTTTACATTTACCCAAGGCTGAAACCTATAATTAAATTTTCTGAACAAAGCCCCCTATTAACACACACCATCCATATTGATGACTAACAGCTCTTCTTTCCTGGCACATAAGGAAATCTGTAATGCTTAAAGCAAAATAAAGACCCTAGTCAGGTTGGGGGAGGTGTAGTTAGGGCTGGGTTTGCCTTTCAAAAGTCATTTTTCAGGGCTGCTTAGAGTGAACCTTTCATGGTTGCTGCATTTCCTGAGGTCTATGTGATTTACTGAATGATATAAAACTTAGCCACAGTGATATGACTTTATTTAAATATCTATGAAAATATGCTGTTTCTTAAACTTTTTGGAACATTGTTTATTTCTTTTTAATTCTTTAGTGTGGGCAGGAGGATAGACTTATGTGAAAATGTTTAGGATAGATCCAAATACAGTTCATCATGTTACTTATTTGCCAAAATTTCAGGTGGCTTTCCAGTACTTGAGAAATAAGTTTTAAATTCATTAGCTTACCTATTCAGGGCCTTCCACAGTCCAACCTCCTGTATACTAGAGGAGCTTTTTCCTCCCCCTTCTTCATTGTCCCAGCAGGCCTTACCTATCCATGCCGCGGTGCTCATTCCCCTTCTCCTCCACACACATTCTTCCCCCTCCTTCACTCCTGGGAAAGGTTCCTGGCTGTTCTTCAAGGCCAGGCTTCCCCTAGACTAGTTCAGGACCTCTCTTTCCTCTGCTTTTCCAGATCTGCCAGCCTCCTGGGTGCCTCACCTCTTGTGAAACTGGCCTTCGCTGAGCATCCCTTTGTAGGCTCTCCCCTCTGCTTTAGTCTCCGGAGCAAGGTTATACCACTTCTATTGCTCTTACCATGCCAATGCTTCAATCATAGTTGGTTTTCAGTTTTTGTTTTCCCAATAATATCTGTCTTGTTTTTTTAATACATTTTATTGATTTTTTACCGAGAGGAAGGGAGAGGGATAGAGAGTTAGAAACATCGATGAGAGAGAAACATCTGTCAGCTGCCTCCTGCACACCCCCTACTGGGGATATGCCCTTGACCGGAATCAAACCAGGGACCCTTCAGTCCACAGGCCAACACTCTATCCACTGAGCCAAACCGGTTAGGGCTGTCTTGTTTTTTTAAACTTAATGTTAAGTTCTTTGAGGCTTAGAATTATATCTTATGTGCGCTAGTGTCCTCCAGAGCACTGAGCATAATGCTCAATACATGTTTGTCCATTGGTACAAGTCTCAAGCCAAAGGCTTGATATATTTTCAGTATATAAAGGCAGCAAGCTATTTTCAGAACCACTGGGTACCTTTGTACCAGGTTTAATTTTTGGCTCATCAGCTTGGTAGTGGAGATTTTAGGCTCAGTTCTGTCCAGAAAAATCTATTTTTCAAATCTTTTCATGAATAGAATGGTGTTACAGTCACACCCTGGAGCAGTTTCGCCTGGGTACTGCCAACTCTTTCTTATGCTGACTAGCTGACCCACACTGAGTGTGCCTCAGATCTCATTTCAGCTTTCTGGGTTACTTTTATTTTTAATTAAAAGAAAGCTTATTTCTAAGACCGTCCTTGAACCATAGGCAAGTGAATATTAATTAAATGTTTATTTTCTTGACTTGAATTCACTTCAGGTGATAACTCAGGTAGGATTATGACTTGCCAGTGATCTGACAAGTTCCTTATTCAGGGTAGTTATTGACTTTGCAGTATTAACCTTTTAGATGTAGCATGAAGCTAGTGTCTTGGTATCTGAGCCTTATAAGGGACTGGCTTTCTTTTACTTTTGTGTTTTGAGTTTGAGGAAGATGCATACTATGCCAAGTTGGGACTTTCGAGACTTCAGTGCTTAACTCATTTGATCTGAAAATTACTGGTAAAATTACTACTTCTGCCAAGTATAAAACCAAGTCTTAGAGTAGTGAATGCCCTGGTATGACTGACACAGCATGTTTTTTAAGGCTTCTGAAAACGTTGGCCAGACTCTGAGAAGAGATTTTAACAAGCCAGTATGAACCCATGCACACTGAAGTCAATCCTTCACATTTGTATATCGCTTTTTGATGCTCCTGTATTTATTCATTCAACAAATATTTTTTAGCACCAGCTAGGAGCCAGGCATTTCACTAGGTTCAGTGGATACAAAGATAAGCAATCACCAGATATTTAACTTCTCTGTCATTTTGAATTTTAATTTCTAGCACATTTCTTCTTACTAGGGTGTCGGCCCCTTGGGGTGTGGGTCTTTGTCTCATTCACTGCGGAATCTCCAGCACCTAGAACAGTGCCTGACACATAGCAGAAGCCTAGTAAATATTTATCAACATGAATGAAGTTCTACAATGAGGGAAGCAAGAGTTGCTGTAAGAGCACATAGGGGATGCATGTGACCTGGACAAGGGGGAATCAAGGAAGATACCCCAGAGCAAGAAAGACAAGGAGTGAACAGGAGAGGCAGTGTTTACCTGGGAAATAAGATGGTGATTGCTCCTGTGCACAAGTGTGGGGGTGAAAGTGAGCCATCACAAAACATGATGCTGTGCAGAGTGCAAGAGAGGGGTGGCATGAGATGAGGTGGGAGCAAGGAATGCATTTTTAAGCACAGGTATAATAGGGTTAGATTTTAGTTTGATCATTTTGACTACTGTGTAGAGAACACACTGTAGCTGGATTGGAAATAAATGCTGAAGACTGGGAGCTCAGTTTATAGGAATAGTTTTGTTTGCTAGGATAATGTAGACTAGCGGTACCCAGACTTTTGGATTTTATAAACCAGCAAAAAAATTGTTTTTAATTTTGAGGATCAACATAATAGAGTTGCTAACCTTTTCATTTTGTTAAGTAAGGACATTAAAAAACACACCCTGTCAGAATTATTTCATAATATAAAGGACCGTTCAACATTCATACCCACAATACCACACACACAGGAGAATCTCTAATAAATTTTAGGTATTTAAATGGAATACATTTAGCTTTATCTAAAATTTACTACATTGCCCTGGTTTTTCTAATTTTCTTCACGAATGGCTGGGCACCTGTGTGGTCTGGTATTGTAAACCAGTGATCTAGCCTAGGGAAAACATGATGGTGATCTGAATTAGAATAGTGATAATGGAGACAGTGATGTGAACAGAATTGAGAGATGGGAGGTGGAACCAGCAGAACGTGGTGGTTTCAAAGTGCTTTCCAATCTCTTACCTCACTTAATCTTAATGGTCACCATGTGAGGTCGTTACGTTAGGTATAATTGTCCCTATTTAATAGATGAGGAAACTGAGACTCAGGTGACTTCCATAAGTCACATTTCTGATGAATAACAGAATTGAAACCACCACTGAAGTGGTGTGGGACTCTAGGTATGTGGCTCCCCTTCCCAACCCCTTTTTGGTTTTGCTCCAATTTCAGGGAAGAAAGGAAAGAAATCATGGGCTGCTCCATGTGAGTCATGTCTTTTAGGGTAAAACACATGATATATCCGTTCTTAGATAAAACATTATTTTAGTGATGACTCTTTGATTCATCCTTGTTTTGCAACATCATCCATTACCAATCTATGAACTTGAGTAACCCCATTTAAATTAGGCCAGAGGAGCTATGAGGCTTCTCTGGCTGTATTTTCGTTTTTATCCTGTGTTACTCTTTGTCCTTACTATAAATAAACCTTGGCTACCCTATTTATGAGTTTTGTGGAGCATGTGGGAAGTGAGGCCTTGTGTGGATGTAAGGATATTTATCTTCTGCCACCTGGTTTGTTTTTATTTTTCCTTTTCTTCCTTAGTGTACATGCAGATTTGGTGCTATATAAGTTCTAAAAAAGGATGGAGTAGAGTACATGATGGACTGTGCTTTGTTGAAGGGCAGGAAAGGAAGTGGAAGTGAATAAAAAGACCAACATTGGACTTAAAGAAGGAAAAAAAAATGAAGCAATAACAATTTAAATTGGGCAAAAGGAAAAAATGTATTAGAAAAAACTTGTGGGCAGTTCCCTGTAAATGGCTTTATAAACAACATTTTTGGTGTGTAGTCATAAAATCCTCTGACCTATGAAACACCAATTTAATGGAATTAATTAAAAATAAGATGGAATGCCAAAATTTACATATGAAAACTATCAGGGACTGTTCCTTTAATTTGCTGTTTTTATTTAGTCTTTACATCAATCATTTTTGTAGGTTCCCTGTTTTCTGGAAAATTTGGAGAATTTTTAGAAAACTATTAGAGTGACTTTAAACTTTTTCCATACAGACTCAATTGCTAGCCAGTCAATTGTAATCACAAATAATTATGAAAAATCTGGCTTTCTTTTCCAAGGAAATTTGTGTGTAGGTTCAGTTATGATGTACTGGCATGGGCACATAAAAAACAAATACTGTTTTCTTATCATATGTGAGTGGAAAAGTGTGAGAGCAGCATTATATACCATCATTTGTATCATTTCACACATATCCTGTGTATGAGAGTGTGTGTGTGTGTGTGTGTGTGTGTGTTTAGACCAGCGGTTCTCAACCTGTGGGTCGCGACCCCTTCGGCGGTCGAACGACCCTTTCACAGGGGTCACCTAAGACCATCCTGAATATCAGATATTTACATTACGATTCATAACAGTAGCAAAATTAGTTATGAAGTAGCCACAAAAATAATTTTATGGTTGGGGTCACAACATGAGGACCTGCATTTAAAGGGCCAGAAGGTTGAGAACGACTGGTTTAGACACTTTAACCATATTTTTTCTACCAATATGAATCCATCCCTCCCATTTTATAGCTTTCTTCTTGGCCTTTGGCTCCTATAGATACATAACTAAGTGTATAATTACTGCAAAGTATAGGTGTTAACATATTCATGATACTTGGCAAAAATTTTTTTATGTCAAACCCAAATTTTATCATGTTTCCGTGCTTACACTTAATGTATTTTTAAAAGCTATTGATATAGTAGGAGTGAAAGCGACTTATGTTCTCTGGTACTCTTGGATCTTAGAACTCAGAGTATGTTGACCTTTATGGTAATTTGTCCTAATCTCCCCTCTATTCCTTTTATCTTCTCTTTAAAGTGGGGAGGGGACAAAGAGGGCTAGGTAAAAGGAGCCAAGGCCAAAGAACAATGTGTGTAATTTGTTGAGAAGGTACAGTGTTAGATTTTTCCAGGTATTATCTCATTTCTCACAGTAGCTCCTCAAGGTAGGCACTACTACTCCCATTTTATAGAAAACAAAATGGAAAGGTACACAATGCACCCAAGGTTACACTGCCAATAGGTAGAGCTCCTCTGGTCTGACCAATTCCAAACCTTTGTGTCTCGCTACATTATATTTTCTCATTCTCATTCCACCACAGAATAAATTATCTATGGTTTTAAATTTGACTCTATGATGTAGTAGCAGCTTTTTCTAAAATAAAATGCTGTCCATACTATTAAAAAAATATTTTACCATTAGAAATAGGCTTAATGTAGTCCAATAAATAATATTTGAACTGCCTTAATATGTCTAAACTAATAGCATTATTTTACTTTAAATGTAATTATATAATTAAGGCAGCATTTGCCTTAATATTTGTGAATTTTGTACATTTTAAAGACTTGACTTGGAGGTATTTATATACTTCAGATATTTACTGGGAAGTATCTTTGCAAGGTTAGGTAAAACATTTTACCAGACTCCCAGTTTCAATGAGTTTCTGTTCAGAAAGGTTAAATAGCTCTGTAGAGTAGTCTTTGGCATCCAAGCAGCTCCTCTGCTCAAATATGGTGAACATAATTGACAGTCTTAGTAATAAGGTCACAAAGTCAAAAAGAGTTACCACAGTGTGGGCAAGATTTTGACCATTCAGAACAGTATGTGAAAGTTGGTTAGCTGGAAGGATTTCCTGCCTTCTTAATAACTATTGTGTCTCCATTGCTTTGGAGTCATAACCAAATTGGAGGAAGGGGAAAATCCTTTAAGTAGAACATTTTGCGCTTAGAGTTGGTGTTCTTTAGCTTTACATGATGAAAAGCTTCGGTGAATGAGTATAAACTAGAACCGATCCTTTGAATAAAATGCCTTTCTGCTATATTGCTTATTCACGGTGGTCTTCATTTGTGCCTTCTTCTTATTGGCCTCTTTTCTAACCCTTGTTTGACACATTACAGAGCTTCATGTTTCTCTTATTTTTTTTTTGCATTGGAGTGTGTATGTGTTTGTTTGTATGATAGGAAGAAAAGTATTGCAGTCATTCTAAGAAATGGCTACTGCCTAAAATTTAAAATCAGTGTTAGAAGAGGAATAGAGAGTTAAATAGGGACCAGAAGAAAACAAAAGTAAATTAACATTCTTCAGAGAAATGAGATGAAATTGATGAAATAAAATCAGGATGGTATTTTTAAAAGAGTAATCAGGGAATAAGTAAAAGCTCTAGGAAATTAAAAATATGATAACGCAATGACCATTTCAATACATAGGCTGGGAGACAGAGTAAAAGAACTCTTTCAGAGGTAAAACTAAAGAAAGATGGAACATGGGAGAGAAAAAAAGGAAATTAGAAGATTATTTCAGGCAGTCCAACACCTAATTTATAGGAGTTCAGAAAGGAAAGCAGAGAAAAGTTAGGGTAGAAAATTGTCAAAGAAATAGCACAGGACAATTTCTTAGAACTAGAAGGATACAAGTTTCAGTACAACAAATAAGAAATTGTCCATACCAAGACACATTCATTAAATTTCGAAAATTTTGTGGAGAGAAATAAAGTTCCCAAACAGAGAATTAAGGATCAACATGGCAGCAGAGTTAGATGATAGAAGTTAACAGAGCATTTGCTTCAAAATTCTAATGGAATGTGATTTTCTTCCTATTAGTCTTTAGTTAGCTAGACTTTATCACATGTGGAGATAAAATAATAAAAATGTACTTTTATTCAAAGATATTTTTAAAAATTAAGTACCAGGGACACTGGATTTTTCTCTTTCTACTTTCAAAATATAAATGAGTGAAGCTCCTAAATATTTTTTTTTAAAGCAGGTGGCTGAAGAACATTTATTTTATTTAGCACACCTATGTTTGTCACTCCTTCAGAACAACTGTATAGATTATATGTGTAAGTTTAAATTTTTTATGTATATAGAAAAGCTCTAGAATGGAGCAAGGTAAATTTTCTTTTACTACTTATTTGTATTACCTGATTTTTAAAAATGAACATATATTAATTGTAATTAATAGAATACTAGAGGCCTGGTGCACGAATTCGTGCACGGGTGGGGTCCAGCTGGCCTGCCCAATGGGGGCCATCGGGTGGGTCACCCAGGGCAAGAGGCTGCAGATGGTTTCCCGGCTGGCCCTGCCCCAGATCCGGGTCTGGGGCGGGGCTGGCCAGGGTGAGGCGCTACAGGGGGTTTGCTGGCTGGCCTCTCCCCTGATTGGGGTGAGTGGGTCCACTCGGGGGCGGGGCCGGCCAGGGCGAGGGGCCATGGGTATTCTGGTCGTTCTGTTGTTTGGTCAATTTGCATATTACCCTTTTATTATATAGGATAACTAAAAAGAGGGGACGAATAGAGGCATGATTTATTCCTTTATTTAGTTTTTAAAATGTAGGAAGTGCATGCTGTCTGTCTCCTCTACTAGATGTTCAGGAGATACAGTCGAGGTGGCAAACACAGCCTCAGCCTTGGAAGGATTTGGGCTTGGCTGTTGGGGAAAACACGCATGGAAGGGAATGGCTCCCAGCCAGGTTGAAAACCTGCCTCTGTGTGATCTCAGTGTACAGGCTGCTCCCAGGGCCAAGCAGATGGCTTTCCAGGGTCTGCAAAGAGGTGGCAGCCTACTGACTTCAGAGCACTTTAAGAAATCGGCATTCGTGAGAGCACCAAACACGGGACCCTGATCTTGGAATGTCTAATTTAATAAATTTCACTTGCATTGCTACAGAAACCAACATGCTTCCTGCTGCCAGCCCCAGGAGCCAGAGGTTAGGGTTTTTAATAATAATAACAATAATGAGTTACACTTATTCCAGATTAGTTCTCTGGCTCCCCAAAAAACCAATATCTAAGATGTCCAAAATGTTCCTTTCACAACTCTGCCAAATGCTGGCTTTTCCTCTCCGTGTGGAGATACAGCCAATCTGTTGAAAATTATCCTTTTTTTTTTTTTTTTTTTTGAGTACTTCCAGGCAGTTGTTCGTAGAGAAGACTAAATTCTTCAATCTGAGATGAACATCCACTAAACGGACTCTTTTCCATACTTCTGCAGCAGCAGCAGCAGCAGCAGCAGATCACACTTTGTGTTATGAGTCTTATATCATTTCTTCCAGCTGTGAATTTGGGAAATTGGGCACCGGATATCACATCATACCAGTTATGGACAACAGTGTGTGTTAATTGGGAGTGTATTTGCGTGGTGACTGCTTGTTATTTGTTATTTGTTTTTGTTTTTCATGTAAATAAGTCTTAGCCTGAGTTTTCACAAACTTACAAAAAACATGGGTTCACTGGGGAAAAGGAAGCATTGAGTCTAAATAAGAACAAGTACACACACTGTCCTTTACTAATTTGATTTGCATGGGAGTTAGTTTTTGTTTTTGTTTTCAGGGGAAAGAGTGGGGATGGTTAGGAGTTTTGTACTGTGTTAGTAAGATTCTCTTCATTTGAATATAGGAGAAACTTGATACTTATTAGGCCAAATGGAGTATATGTGGTCCAGTGATATCCAGAAATACTTTTTAAGAGCAGATGGATAGATTTTTAAAGATTAGTTTAGCTGGTAGTTTGCCTGCTCATGCACTCCCTTTAAGGTTAGTGGGTAGGCCTGGCTCAATATGTGGAAGTAGAATTAGGTTGGAACTTTAACCTGATTTGACCAGGATCCCTATCTGACCCCAGCATGAGCTTCTTTGAAAACTGGCTGGCCTGGACCACTGTGTCTTCTGCTTGTCAAGTGGCTGCCTAGAATAGGGATGGTTAGATTACCTGTATATTAGAAACCCTGAAAACTCTAGCAGCGGTTCTCAACCTGTGGGTCGCAACCATCGGAAAACACATATAGCATATCAGATATTTACATTACGATTCATAACAGTAGCAAAATTACAGTTATGAAGTAGCAATGAAAATAATTTTATGGTTGGGGGTCACCACAACATGAGGAACTGTACTAAAGGGTCGTGGCATTAGGAAGGTTGAGAACCACTGCTCTACTGGCTAGATAGGGAAACATGAGAGTTGGATTCTAGCCCTATACTTTCCCCAACCAGTATTTTGATCTTGGGAGATTCACTTAATTCCTTTGAGTACCAGTTTCATCATCTGTAAAATTAAATGATTACTAGATCTTTTCTAAGAGTCCTTCTAGTTCTAATACGTTCATTTAAGTCTGGGACTGTGTTGGCACCTTCCCCTTGTTTAATGATGTGAATTGGCAAATTAATATTAGCGTAATGGAAATGTCTGTAAGATTTAGAGTAGGATCTTGACAGAATTCATTGAACAGAAGTGTTACAGAGATAGAAATCAAAAGCTTATTTTGAAATATTGGACCTTCTGCTAAATTAGTAATGTTAATGAGTAACAGAGTAGTTTCTACGTGACTTCTAGCATCTTGGATGAGGCAGATTCAGTACTATTTGAGCTGTTTGGATGTTTAATGCATGTGCTTGACTAGGGTTTTAATGGTTATATGATTTTCTTTAGAATTATCAAATAAGAGTTTCTTAATCCTGTACATATCTTTAGAGTCAGGCTGATGGGGATAGGACCCCTGTGGCTAAAAGGAAGATGGCCCATCCTTAATTGAGGTGGGAGACTTGTAGAGGGAGTTCTAAGAAAACAGTAAGAAGGTGACAGATATTTTCTGAGTATCTTCATGTGCTAGTACCATTCAAGGTGTTGGGGTTAGATCAGGAACAAGCAAGTTTTTATTCTCAAGGAACTAACTTCCTAGTAAGAGGACACAGACTTGAAACATGTTTTTTTTTTATATATATATATTTTTTATTGATTAAGATATTACATATGTGTCCTTGTCCCCACGTTACCCTCTACCCCCCCCCCCCCCCCCCCCCCCCCCGCTCATGCCCTCACCCCCCTGTTGTCCATGTCCATTGATTAGGCCTATATGCTTGCATATAAGTCCTTTGGTTGATCTTTCCCCCTTACCCCCACCCTCCCCTACCTTCCCTCCAAGGCCCGACAGTCCAATCAATACCTCTCTGTCTCTGGATCAGTCCTTGTTCATCAGTTTATGTTGTTCATTATATTCCACAAATGAGGAGATCCTGTGGTATTTTATCCGCTCTCCAGTTCCATCCATGCTGTGGCAAATGGTAAGAGTTCCTTTTTCTTCTTCCTCTTCTTAAAGAATACCTTTCAGCATTTCATATAATGCTGGTTTGGTGGTGATGAACTCCTTTAGCTTTTTCTTATCCGTGAAGCTCTTTATCTGACCTTCTATTCTGAATGATAGCTTTGCTGGAAAAAGTAATCTTGGTTGCAGGTTCTTGCTATTCATCACTTTGAATATTTCTTGCCACTCTCTTCTGGCCTGCATGGTTTCTGTTGAGAAATCAGCTGACAGTCGTATGGGTACTCCCTTGTAGGTAACTGACTGTCTTTCTCTTGCTGCTTTTAAGATTCTCTCTTTGTCTTTTGCTCTTGGCATTTTAATTATGATGTGTCTTGGTGTGTTCCTCTTTGGATTCCTTTTGTTTGGGGTTCTCTGCGCTTCCTGGACTTGTAAGTCTATTTCTTTCACCAGGTAGGGGAAGTTTTCTGTCATTATTTCTTCAAAAAGGTTTTCAATATCTTGCCCTCTCTCTCCTTCTGGTACCCCTATAATTCTGATGTTGGTACGCTTGAAGTTGTCCCAGAGGTTCCTTACACTATCTTCATATTTTTGGAATCTCTTTTCTTTTTTCTTTTTCGGTTGGGTATTTTTTGTTTCTTTGTATTTCAAACCTTTGACTTGATTCTTGGGATCCTCTTGTCTGCTGTTGGATCTCTGTAAATTATTCTTTATTTCAGTCAGTGTATGCTTAATTTCTAGTTGGTCCTTTTTCATGTCCTCCATGGTCTCACTATACTTATTGAGGGATTCATTAAATTTATCGGCGGTTTCCATAAAATTCTTGAAAAACCTTATAAACGTGGCCTTGAACTCTATATCCAGTCGTTTGCTTTCCTCCATTTCTGCCATCTGTGACCTGTTTCTTTGTCTCCGCATTTTGGCAGCTTCCCTGTGTTGATAGAGTGGCCCTGCGCGCCAGGTGTCCTGTATTGCCCATGGCTCAGCCTCCCCAGTTACCTGGGGTGGACACTCTTGGTGCACTCTTGGTGCCTTGGTTGTTGTAGGATCACTGGGAGGAATTGAACTCCAGGCCAATTGGCTGTGAGAATCAGCTGTGTCTAAAGTGGGAGAACTTCTGTGCTGAAGACACCCTTCTGGGGCAAGACTTGCTTCAGTGGGGCTTTGGTGCTCACTGAGTCTGCTCCCTGAGTGTGTCCCTTATGGATCTGAGGAGTTACAATCTGGATGGTCCCCCTGAAACATGTTTTAATAAAGCAACAGTAACTATTAATGTTATGAAAAAGATAAAAATCACCATTGTAGAGAATAGTGGGCAGTGATGGATGGCATGTGCTGGTTAACTAGAGAGATAAAAAGATGGGAATAATAAGAAGTAAGGAGGTGTTGCCTCTGGAGCTCATAGATGTCAGGGCTAAGGATGAGAGGGAGGCCAAACTGATGACACCTCAACCCTGTTTCAACCAGAACAGTACTGGTTTTATTTTGTTTTTATATTTTAAATATTGAGATTATATTGGGGGGGGGTGTGCTTTAAAAGTTTGGAAACCAACTGAATTGGAATAAACCAGTTATGTTCATTCTTGCCCCCTACAGTCTTAACTCTTGAATGTTTTCACAGTTGTGATAGGCAAAATAATGATCCCCCAAAGACATCAGGTCCTAATCCCTGGAAGGAAAGGGGGGGTGTCTTTGTGGATATGATTACATTAAGGATTTTATGATGGAGTGCTTATCTTGATTTATTTGGTTGGGTTCTAATGCATCGGTAAGAATGGAATAGCGGGAGATTTGAGAGACAGAAGAGGAGAAAGCAGTGTGACCACCAGTAGAGATTGGAATACACAGCTACGAGCCAAAGAATGCCAGCAGCCACCAGAAGCTAGAATAGGTGAGGGTCCAAAATTTTCCTAAGAGCTTCTGGAGGTACCCTGCTGACACTTTGATTTTAGACCATTGATACTTATTTCAGCTTTCTGGTCCCCAGAACTGGGAGAGAATAAATATAGTAGTTAAACTGTGTGTTCCTGCTATCAGTATCCCTTTTAGTTAGTATTATCTTTTCCATATAGTCTAATGCTAACTCAGTGCCTTGAATATTCTGTTTCAGTTACCTATTGCTGCATAACAAACACCCCAAAATTTAGTGGCTTAAAATAATAACAATTTCGTATTTCTCACAATTCTGTGGATTGGCTGGGTTCAGCTGGGTGGTTCTTCACCATATGGTATCATCTGTGGTCATGCACGTCACTACATTTATTTATCAGATACCTCAGCTGGGTTTGGAATGACCAAGATGGTCTCACACTCACGTCCAGATCATCTGCTGAGGGCATAACTAACTGGGGTCTTTCTCTAGCAGAGTAGTCACATCTTTAAGACAGTGAATACAGAAGCTACCATTTCTCTTGAAGCCTAAGGCACAGCATCACGTCTGTGGGCTTTTGTTGATTAAAGAAGTCACAAAGCTAGATCAGAGTGAAAGGGGGAGGAAGTAGAGCCTACCTCTTGAAGGAAGGGAGGCATGTACACTGGGGAAGGGCAGTGGGAATTGTGGCCATCTTTGGAAACATTCTACCACAAACTGCTTAGAAAATGATTATTGATTAACTATTGGAGGTAGACTGATTCTGATATTTTATAGATGATGGAATTTTCTAAGAAGAAAAAATTCTGGTGTAAAAATATCCATATAAACTGCCTGAATGGGACCTTGCACACATGAGGAATTCAAGAGATACGTGTTTACTGACCAACTGGCTGTGTGATGAGTGGAAATGTATTTCCAGGCCCACCCTGGGCCCGTGGTTTCACACGCGGGATGGCAGTGCACTTCCAGAACTAAGAC
Organism: Myotis myotis; assembly: GCF_014108235.1. NCBI lineage: Eukaryota > Metazoa > Chordata > Mammalia > Chiroptera > Vespertilionidae > Myotis > Myotis myotis. The sequence continues at coordinate 32,989,913 of NW_023416318.1, forward strand.
CTTTCACCTTCTCTGGGTTTAGTATAGTGATGGCTAGTTTTGTGTTTTTTTTTTATTTGAAGGGAGGGATTAGAAAAGCATTCAACAGATCAGGAATTTCATGGCTACCTACAGAGGATAAGAAGGGAAATGAGACCGCACAAGACCTGGTCAGAGTCATGCACTCAGAGCAGAGGCCCTGAAGAAGATGCCTTTACTAGTACTTTAACTTCCTACAGGGTTTGCCTGAAATTTAATTACAGGACTTCCCGGTGGAATGATTACAATGATTACAGGTGCTTGTTGAGTGTGAGATTCTGACTCTGGGACCACTGACATCTATTTTGTCCAATCACTTTCTCTTTTATAACTGCTACTACTCTAGGGAGAAATGCTGGTGTCAGAGATGGGGGAGAGGATTCTAGAACAGAGTCAGAGATGGGTCTCCCGGTGGAATTCCAAAACCGGATTTCTTTGTTATTAGTTGTTTCTAGTTTATTAATGCATTTGATCACCCTTTGAAGTGTGTGTATGTGTGTGTACTGTTTTTCTTAAGATGAAGCTTGCTGTTTTTATCAGTAATCACTGTGGCAAGGAGATATAGGCTCTTAGCTGATTTCTCTCTGGGTGGTTTTATAAGCCACAATCTGGGGAGTAACTAGGTTTTCATACTTTATTGGGTTCCCATTTGAAATACAATCTGAAAACCTCCAGGCTTTTGTCTTCAGCATTTGTTTTCATCTAATGACCAGATTTATGGTGTTTGCTCCATGGCCTGTGAATAAATCCTGTTTAAAAAAAACACACACAAAAAACCAGGCACAAGCTATGCAGCTCCTCACTGTCTACTCTGTAGCTCCTTACTCCTGCCTGTTTGTGCTTGCCTTTGCTAGCTTTCTCTTTTTATACCTTTGTGCATTATTCTGTTGATCCCCATTCCTGAGATGATTGAGAATGATAGGGAATGTGTATGCAGGAAATGGGGCTAGAGATACCTTATTTTTATTTTTAACATATTTCACCAAATGCTTCTTCTCATTGCATGATAGTTTTCATTCGGATGCTTTTGTTAATCTCAGAAACATGTGCTTCTGGCATTTCAACCTTTTATATGTGGCAGATCTTAGGACAGGGTCTCTAAGAGAATCAGAAGCTTGATTCAAGTGAAGGTTTTTCTATGCTAATTTAGATTCAAATGTGTTAGGTGGCAGGCTGGATTCAAAGACTACCAAAATGGTGAAAGCTCTAAAACTAGACTCTTGGCATTGCCAAGGTTAGACATGAAGTGTGCAGACAAAGGTAGGCTCTGGTCGTGGCTGGAGTCAGGACTGCCATCCACACATGGCTTAGCCAAGATGGAGATGAGTCGTTCTGGGTCAGTGCCCGGGCGTATAATCAGCCATAGGAGAAGCACAGAGCGTGTCACACTGGCTACGTTAAAATGGCTTCAGGTTGATATGGAATAGTATTCTTGATATATTGCTAAGTGTAAAAAACAAATTATAGAATAATGTATAACGGGGAGAAAAGTATAGATGGACAGACATCAACAGACTGGCAGCTCTTTTCGGGTGGTCAGTTTGTGGTGATTTTTAGATTTTTTTCCTTGCAATGTTCTTTATTATCAAAATTTTCCCCAACAAATAAGTAGTGCTAATTTGAAAAAAAACAACAACTTTTAAAACAAAACAAAATGGTGCCAAGCAGGCATTTTCATTCATTCAGGAAACCTCTGTGGCCTGCCTACTTTGTTCTCTGCCCTGGCTGGGCTCAGGGGGTGCCCATCACTGAGCACACCAGGCAGAAGAGTGCTTTGGTGGAGCCCACGGCCACTCTGTGCTGCTGGTACCTTATTCTTGATGCTAGAAAAGTAGATTTCTTTTCAAGGAGCTCCTGTTTCCTCAAGGGCCTCTCATCAATTGTATAATCTTACCTGATGGGTCAGGGACTAACTCAGCTTTTGTCTAGCCTGACAGTCCCAAGTTAAAGCTGCTTTGTTCTCACCCTCTATCCTGGCTTGTTTGTTTCCACCTATGTCTGTCTGTCTCATCCCATTCACAATTTTTGGTGGTCTCCTTTTGTCTTCCTAGGAGCTTGAACTTACAAGAGGTTTAGTTTTTCCTTTTGGCTATCACTTCTCTTGTTTTCATAAAGTTGCTGGGCCAGTTTTTAGCCTCATAGATAAACAGGTTTGAAATGGCTGTCACTGGAGAATTTACCCCCAGGGCTTGCTATATCTGTGCAGGTAGCATATCAGCCTATTTGCTTATTTGGGTGAGCTAGAATTGAACTGTTTGCAAACCAGTGAGATAAGCTTTATGTTTGTGTTGAAAAAATTTTCAAGTCCTGGCAGGATATTGAATTTATTAAGTCAAATGTGATTCTGAATGTCCTCAGATATAGCTAAGGAGGCACTTTAAGAAATTATGAATTTGTCACCATTTTAAGTCATAATTCCTTTTCTCCTTGACTACGTCAAGGACTCTGTCCTTTTGTTTTATTCACTATTTATTAGGCACCAGCTGTGAACTGAGCATCATACTTAGCACCTGAGATAATGTGGAAAAATAAGATAGATATAGTCTCTGCCCATGCAGGATGTATAATCTGGTGGGAGAAATAAGAAATTAAATGAGGAATTCCATGTATGACATGCATCAAGTGCTATGATGGGGTGATTATAGGTTATAGTGTAAGACCAGTGGCAGGCACGCAACCCATATTTGGGACATTAGGAAAGTATCCCTGAGGAAGTTATCCAAAGCCCAAAATTGAAGAGTTATTTGGAGTTAGTCTGGGATAATAAACGGAAGAAGCTCTTCCTAGCAGAAAGTACAAAGAGCATTTGCCAAGATCTGGGGACTAGAAAAGTATTGAATATTGATAGAATTCCACCCCCCGAATTTACCAGTATATGTCTAGGACTGGACAAGTGAGTCAAATTAAGCAGAGCTTCATAAATCAGGCTAAGGAGTTTAGGCTTTATTCAAAAAGCAGTAGGGAGCCATTAATCTCATAATATCACATGATTAGATTTGTATTTCAGAAAAAGAATTTTTGTCACAATAGAAAGTTAGAGGAGGCAAGATGTGAACAAAGAGATCAGGTGAGAAGCTGACACAGTGTCTAGGCAAGAGATAATAGCAGTTAGACTTGGGGTGGCATTAGTGGGGAATGAGAGACATGGATTAAATAGATACTCCAGAGGTAGAAACAGCAAGAGTGGCCTGTTGACTATATACCTGGGGAGTTTCAGGCTTGGAAAATTGGGTGGGTACCAATCATTAAGAGAAGAAAAAAGGCATAAGGCATAGTTTTGAGGTTAACTATATTAGATCCCCCCTCCCCCACCCCCACCCCCGGCTAATATTATTTACCAATATTTACCAGAGAAGAAAATTTTTTTTACCAGTCAGTGGACATTTACATAGTATTGTGCTGTGTATCAGGAGAGATGTAAGGAAGTATAGCTATGGTCCCTTACCCATAGATATTTATGCTCTAGTTGAGGTTAACAGGTACACATTTAGTGAATGTCCATTGGATCACTATGTTTCTACTCCCTAGTCTAGTCTGTCTGCTCTTGTCACATCTCTTTTCTGTTCAGAAACTTTCAATGCCTGTAAGACACAGATAAGTCTGCTTAGTATGGCATTCAAATTTCTAAAAAATTATATGCCATCCTACCTGTTCTACTCTTGTTATGAAGTCTTCTTTTCATCCAGCCAGCTAATCTACCCACTTGTTCCTATACCTGCCCACTCCCTCTATGCTGTCTTCTCCTTTTTAATCTACTCTTACCAGTTTTTCCAGACTCATCTTGGTTTCCATGTTTCCCACAGAACTTTCCCTAATCTCTTCAGCCCCAAGTGATCTTTTCCAACTCTGTACTTTTATTATAAGCACTAAAGGCCCTGTGCATGAATTTGCGCATGGGTGGGGTCTGGCCAGCAGGCCCTGATCGGGGTGGAAGGGGGCCTCCCGGGGGCCAGGCTGCCGGGGAGAGGGGCCATGGGTGGTTGGCTGGCCGGCCCGTACCCTGGTCAAACTCCTGGTTGAAATCCCAGTCGAACTCCCAGTCAAGGGGAAAATTTGCATATTAGCCTCTTATTGTCTGATTATTCATTTGACCCTTACACTGGTTTGCCTTACATTATTGGTTATATTGAACTAGAGGCCTAGTGCACGAATTCATGCACCAGTGGGGTCCCTCAGTCTGGCCTGCAGGATTGGGCTGAAACCAGCTCTCTGACATCCCGTGAGGGGTCCTGGATTGTGAGAGGGCGCAGGCCAAGCTGAGGGACCCCACTGGTGCATGATTGGGACTGGGGAGGGACATGGGAGGTTGGCCAGCCGGGAGGGACTGCGGGAGGGCTCCAGGGCGTGTCTGGCCCATCTCGCTCAGTCCCAATAGGCTGGATTCCAGCAGCAAGCTAACCTACTGGTTGGAGTGTCTGCCCCCTAGTGGTCAGTGCACATCATACTGAGTGGTTGAGTGGCCTTAGCATATCATTAGCATATTATTTTTTGATTGGTTGAACGGCCAAGTGGTCGACTGGATACTTAGCATATTAGGTTTTATTATATAGGGTGTATATGCCTTGTCTTCCTAACTAGATTTTAAGCTCTAAGAGCAGTGACTATGTCATATTGTTACTATCTCCCATAGGACCTAGCACAGTACCCAACATGAAGTATGTAGGTACTTTTTAAATATATTTGCTACTTTCTTGAGAGAAATATGCTTACACTACAGTTTTTATTAAGTAGCAAGTGAGAGGTAAAACTTCACATGTCCCAGGACTCAGAGGATGGAGATTCAAATATGGACTAAAATGATTTCATGACCTTGGCCTTTTAAAATAAGGCCTAGATTATAGACCTATAAGGGCAGCCCCAAACCTATGAACTGCCTCCATATAGAGAGACTACTGAAGTGGTAATTTTTCACTCAGTTTAACTATAAAATGTAGACATTGTTAGTTGAGGGCTGGTATTAATATATTAGCAGTGTAAGATCTGGATTTAAGGTGCTGTAGAACTTTGGTGTAGTTGAGAATCAGGTATGCGTGAAGTTTGAGTTCCGTTTAGATAATTCTGACATCCTCCTATAGGCGTTGCCTCTTGAAACTGTTTCATAATACACAAGAATTGTTAATATTGCATATCCCTAAGAGCTGAAGCAGAAATTGAGTCAACATTTTCTTAACAGTATTGTGGAGCTAAGAATGCTAGACTAGAAAGGCACCTCCTATGTCTTCAGTGTACCTGAATAAGGTCAAATTCTCCTTAAAAAATATTTTTGGTTTTACTTAAACCCTGACAATGCACATTGAGTATTTCATGGTCCTCCTGCATTAAGTATGGACAAAATAACTTGAACAAAATGTTTTTAAAAGATGTAGTCAAAACCAATCAAGCTACTAAGTACAAAACAATTAGTTAAAATGTTCAGCCCTGGCCGGTGACTCAGTTGTTTGAGTATCGTCCCATGCACCTACTAGTTGATGCTTTTTGGGTTTTGTTCAATAAATTCTATTCTCTATTGTCTTTTAAGGAATTTAGAAATTTTAATTTTTACTTCTAAGTCTTGAATTCACTAGAATTTAATTTTGTGTATTGTTGCAGGTTGGGATCCAATTTTAATTTTGTGTGGCTAATTAGTTATAGCATGTATGGTTTTCATAGTACTAGCATCTGCATGCCAGGTCTTTCATAAATCAATTTTCATATATGTGTGTATGTAGGTGTGTTGCTATGATCTCTATTTTATTTCATTGGCCTATTTGTCACCACGGTGTTCTAATTACTACTAAAGTTCTATTCTAGCTACTTGATTGTATGAGACCTGCAACTTTGTTGTTCTTTAAGGTTATCTTTGCCACTCTTGCTTGGCCCTTTGTGCATCTTTATATATTTTAGAATCTGGTTTCACACACACAGACACACACACACTATTATAATTTTTATTGGAATTGCATTGAATTTGGGGAGAAATTCAACTTTATAATATAATCTCTCCTACTTAAGACTGATGTCTTTTTTTATGGCATCTCTCTATTAAAAATATGATACACTAATGTAGAAAAAAAGAACCTTGAACTCTCCCTCACACCATATTTAAATGGATTATAGACCTCAACATAAAGCTATTAAACTTGTATATGAAAACAATATCTTTGTGATATTCAGAAGGCAAAGATTTCTTTGGCTATGGAAAGCATGAATCATAAAATAAATAAATTGATCCAATTTGGACTTCATTAATATTTTAAAACTTCTGTTCATCAAAATATATTAAGGAAATAAATTGGCAAACCACAGACTAGGGAAAAGTCCATGCAATGCATAAATAGCAAAGAAACAAGCAATGTAATTTAAAAGTGGGCAGAAATCTTGAATAGGTACTTCACAAAAGGCAATACCAATGACCAAAGCACATGAAATATGTTTAACATCATTAATCATCAAAGAAATGCAAATCAAAATCACAGAGCGTTACCACTCCATATCCACTAGGATGGCTAAAATGGAAAAAAGAAAGACAGTAGCAAATGTTAGAAAAATACGCAGAGACACTAAAACTCTTTTTGTTGTTGTGAGTATGAAATGCTATCGTTATTATTTTGGAAAACTGCCAGTTTCCTAAAATATTAAACAGACTGCAATTTTATTCTCAGGTGCTTATCTAAGAAAAATGAAAATATATGTCCACAAAAACACCTATAGAGGAAAGTTCATAGCAGCTTTATTCATAATAGTCAGGAAGTGGAAACAATCCATGTCTGTCAGGAGGATAGGTAAACAAATTTGTATATTCATGTAATGGAATACTACTCAGCAAACACAGAATCAGACTATTAGTACAGCGAATAACATGGATGAATCTCATAAACTTTATGTCGAATGAAAAAAGCCAGACACAAAAAGTTATGTAATGTATTACTACATTTATATGAAATTCTAGAATAGACAAAACCAAATTATGATGATAGAAATCAAATCATGATTGATTTGAGGATTGGGCGTTGACTGGGAAGGGGCACAAGGGAACTTTCTGAGATGATAGAAATTTTCTGAGTGTTCATAGAGGTCTGAATTACATGAGTGTATGCATTTGTGAAAACGAATTGAATGTTACACTTAAGATTTGAACATTTCACTATGTGTAACATACACTGCAATTTTAAAAAAATATGATGTTTTGTGTCTCCATTAGTAGGAGCATACATCTAGAGTTGATAAGAGGGGGCAAGTTAGGGAATATTTATACCACCCCTTCAGAGTAGTTTTTTAATAGTTATGGAGATGGCGTATTTAACTAAATGCTGTATTTAGTTTGAGCTATTTTCAGGATCTTGTCAGAATTTAAGAGTAGTGTTACTAAAGATGAAAAAGGTAGTCCTCACAGGTGTTTGCTGGGATTGGACCCTCAGAACTTCACACACCAAATTCATACTTCTGATAACCATACTCCAGACAAAGGGTCTCAGCTGGAGACTTTTCCCCCTCAAGGTGCATCTGGCAATGGCCAGAGACATTTTCTACTATCTTTGCTGGGAGACAGTGTTATTACTATTGGCATCTAAGGGATAGATGTTTTGAAGGCTGCTCAACATTCTGCAGTGCCTAGGACAGCCCCCTACAACAAAGAATTATCTGGTCATTGAGAAACCTTGTTCTAGACCTTCCCTTTATTAGTGAAACTGAATCAATCTCAGTCAACCAGGTGTTGACTGCATTCATAACCCAAATTAATTGTTGGAAACTTGGAATTTTTACAAATGATGTGCTTATCCCTGACAGAATTTAATATCAAATATTTGTAAATATACATAATCTTAAATTTTGAGATCAATTTCCACATATTAAGAGCACTTCCCAAATCAAAGTTAAATGTATTGTTTCTACTGATTATTAGATTCTTCATATGTAGGTTTTGTTTTTAACATTATTTCATTGAATATCTAAGGACGGAATGTGATTACCAGAGGGAAGGAGGTTGGGGTAAGTACAGGAGGGTAAGGGGGAATAAATGGCGACAAAAGGAGATTAGACTATGGGTGGTGCACCTACAATACAATATAGAGATGATGCATTACAGACTTGCATACTTGAAAACTATTTAATTATTCAATGTAACCCCAATAAATTCAATAAAAATATATTAAAAATAAGTGAATATCTAAATAAATAATCTTAATTATCTCTCTTTAAAAAAATAAAGAGGCTTTATTATTAAATTAGAGGAAATAATGATAGTAATTCCTCTCTTTTTCTCTCTCCATAGAATGACAGGGAGTGAATTTTTTTCTCGTTTCCCGGAACTCTACCCTTTTCTTCTCAAGCAGTTAGAAGCTGTATCCAATACTGTGGACAGGTAAGGCAAGAATAGGGTGGGGCGAAGTAAAATCAAGATGTGAATAAAGGGAGATTTTTCCCTCCAGGCAACAGTTTTCAATCAACTTCTTCCTTGTAACTTAGATGGATTTTTAAAAAGTGCTTCTTTATTACATCACTAGAGGCCCAGTGCACGAATTCGTGCACTGGTGGGGTCTGGCCGGCTCACCCCGATGGGAGTCTATCAGGCCCGGCCAGCAGGGGGGAGGGGCTGCAAGAGGTTAGCCAGCGGGCCCTGCCCCCAATCGGGATGCGGGTCCCGATTGGGGCCCAGATAAGACCGGTTGGCTGCTGCAGTGCGTGTCATAGCCACTGGTCATTCCGGTTGTTCCACCATTCCGATCGCTGGGCTTTTATATATATAGATGTTGCCTGAGTCTCTTTGGTAGATTTATACATGAAAAGTTGTATAAAATGCCATTTTGATATTATAGTTTTAAAATCCTGTTTCCAGTGTTATAAAGGAACTAGCTTCCTAGAAGCACATGGTGATTTCTTCTGTTAAGAACCATTTTCTTCCTAAATTACTTAAAAATGTGTGTGTCTACATATTGAGTTTACTTTAATGCACACCTGTCTTTTTTTTATTGCTGGCCTGTTATGGCTGATATTGTGAAACTACAGCAGTTAGCGGACTAACCTGGTCACTATGATTAGAAATGGTTCTGGTGTACCTGAACAAAGATGGCCAGTGACCCTGGAAACACAAAGCCATAAAGAGGGTTTCCAGGCTAATCAAGGCAGATGGAGAACTTCACCATTGTCCTTCCAATCACATTCTGTAGCTGATGGTGGAATTTTTAGTATGGGCATCTTTTTCATTCTTCTAGCACTTGGTATGAATTTGTACTAGTTGTCTGTAATGGGAAAATAAAATAACATCAATGAATTTTACTTCTGTTTATGATGCATTTCCTCATTAGTAACTTGTGCAGACGGGCTTTTCTGGCCCTAGTAAGTGACTGTTCATGTTTTCTTAAGTACATTTGGATGTTGAAAATTTCACATTTCATTCTCTGGAACAGATACCTGTCCTGTATGAACAGGTTGAATAAAAACAGCAGACTTGAATTATTAAATAATTAGTTTTGAGAAGAGAATCGGGTGCAAAAGCCCAATCCATGGCTTTGGCACTTCTTCCTCATTTACACATTAGGAATAGATTATATGAATGGGGGGGAGGTGGGAGGATGGAAAAAGGAAAACTATCCCTTAATCATAGAGAGTCTCACTTTATATACATAATTATTTAATGAGAAAAATAGTTGAAGATAGTGCCTCTTAAATTTTAAATCTTTTATGTGCAATGATTTTTTTTCAGTGACATAGGAGAACTAAACCGTCAGCCCAGCATGTTTCTCTTACTGTTGGTGTTGGGGCGACTCTACCCTTCCCCGATGGACGGCACCTGTTCTGCACTCAGCATGGCACCTTTTATCCCCTTCATTATGAGGTAGTGGATGTTTTGTGGAAACAATGGGGGTGGCCGTAGGGGCTTAATGGGGGCATTTTATCTTGTTCTTATTTCAGAAATTACAGATTTTTTTTAACTTGGAGGGGGGGCGTCTAGTGAAGGAAGAGAACAGGGAGTATTGCCATTGCCCCCATCTGGTCTCTAGTATTTCAGAGGACAGTGCTTATATTGTGGGTGTGGGAGCTTACATCTACTGGTTAAATAATATCTCCTTGGAGTCCACCTGCCAGTGGGTGTGTGGTGTTGATAGGAGGTTGCCCCCTTTTGAAAAGCATAGCCTGGCTGCTGCATTATTTCTGTGTTGAGCCTGGCCAACATGGGGCAGGCTTGGTCCTGGCATATGTCCCCTCTCCAGGGCTTCAAGAGGACCTCTGGCTCTTCACTATGGAGCAGTTTCCTAGTGGGTGCAAGGAGGAGCATCTAGATGGCAATGTCGTGTAACATGAGTTTACTATGCACTCGTCCTTTCTTTCAAGTTTAGAGTATCTGAGAAAGAGCCATGCATACAGATTGTGCATGGAGTCACAAGATAGCAGGCTTTTCTGCTTCTAGAGCCTGTTGCCACTTCCTCTGTTACATTTTTTGAGTCATCTGCCAACTTTTTCATTTTGGATCAACAGCCTCAGTAACTAGGCCTCTAAAAAGTATTGAGATTTTCTTATTAAATATTTCAGAACCTGTCATAATAGTTAGCTTATTCCTTTATACTTATCTCTTGACAAAACATCACCTTCACTTATTTAAGTTATTTTCCAAAAACTGAAATGGTCTTAGAGCAGAAGGATAAAATATACCAAACTCACGGGAGTGTTTTTGTTATTATGTGGTGTCCTGCGTTCCACTTCCTGGTTTCACAGAGCTGACTGATGCATTTTAATGTGAGAAACCATTAAACACAAGATTCTGACATGTGGTTGCTATCGCCATTTGTTTTCGCCAAGCCCTGGCAGTGGCTATGTTATCTGTGATCACAGAGATGACTCACTCAGATTGGGTTTTGTTTCCTGAGACACAAAGTTACTACCTCCCTATCCAGCATTTGGTGATTCATTTTAGGAATTTGAGTCATAATTTTACTTTCAGGAGCATTTAAAACTTGTACTTTCACATGTAACTGGAAAGAACTGAAAAGTGTTTCAGAAAGTTGATGGGAGGGAAAAGGCACATGCACAGAGAGGCACAGTGTAGGCTTTAGAACTTTGTCATCCTGTGTTGAGAACATTCGGTTTGTAGAACCTTCTTACTAATCAATCTGTTATGTGTTGCATCCTAGAAACCAGAAATTACTATGTTGAAGGTATCCTTCCTAACTGTTATTTGTTCATTTATAGTCAGAAGGCTCATATTACTAATTATGTTCCAGGCACTTATTACATATAACAAGGATTGCATTAATATAGATTTAAATATTAACTGAAATCCAGTGTACTTAATATATTGTTTTTTAAACTCAAAAGGCACAAAGTAAGGAGCATACCATCATCCCATCCTTCCAGTGAGAAGGTCTGGGTCGCTAGTTGCTTTCTACCTGAAAAGGATTCATAGCCCCACCACTAGCACAAGTCGCCACAATAAATTCCTTAGAGTGTCAGGAGGCTCTGGTTTATTGAATGTTCATGTGTATTATAGAATAGTGTTTCTCAAACTTATAGATATATAAATATATGACTTGGGAATCTGGCTCAGTAGAATTGGGGTGGGATCTGAGAGCCTGTCTTTCAAACAAACTTCCAGGGAATGCTGATGCTTCTGGTCTGTAGATCACACTTTGAGCAGTAAGATTAAATCTGGAATATTAAACCTAAATATTATCAGAACCACCTCCCCCCAACACATACACATAAAAATGATTTTAATAAACTAGACGGACATTTTGTTTCCAAAACTAGACATTTTGCTTACAGTGATTCTGAAAGAGGTGTTATCACGTTTTCCTGGTGAGGAAACTGAGGTTCACAAAGGGAGTCAGTTAGAGAGCTGGAATATAGACCCAAGAGTGCAGGACTTATCAAGAATGTTGGTGTACTCTTTCTACTACACCAAAATAACCAGTTCCCTTTTGTGTAGCCCAGAGCTTTAGCTACTCTGAGTAGGCTCATTGCTTGGAGCAATGAAGGAGCCTATATCCAGAGTTAGTAGATCTGAATACAGGCTGTTTTCAGGATGTAGAAGTCATGTCTCCACCAGCAGTGGGGTCTGCTCCTTACTTTGCTTTTTCAGTAGTGAGGGTAGCTTGATTGGATGCCACCATTCTCTCAGGCTCACATCTGTGGATGCCTGGGGAAATGAGGTTGGTCTGTGGACAGGTACGGAGGAAGGCTGGCTTTTCTTTTTTGACCATCTTCTGTGGTTCAGTGGAAATATCCTAAACTTAGTTAGAAAACCCAGTTTTAGGTTTCATCAACTTACTGCTGAGACAACCCTGTGCTACCCTAAAATGTTCACAGTCACACTGGAGCTATAAACTATAAACAGATTTTTTTCTGGAATAGTGAACTTGATAAAACTGTATACATTTGATTTAAATTGCTTTTGAAAAAAATTATTCATGAAGAAAGAGAAAAATTGACCATAAAACGTCATTTTAGGCATTTTTTGTGGGTCTAGTCATGGTAAAGATTGGGCTGCTTTCACTTGGTATAATCGCTGAAAAGATGGATGGATGCACAAGTGTTTTATTTTTGTGGCGTTGTTGATGTTAATTTATGTACTTGGAAGCGCTATAATCAGGCTTTTGGATACTCTGAGTTTAGCTAAAGAAATTTTTTAGATGGTGGGAGTAGCACAAAGGTTGCTATGCTAAAGTGAATTGCATAATGAGAAGATTAAAGGCCCCAATGACAGCTTTTTATTTCCTTTTGATTTATGTCTACTTACTTGCCATTTCCTTCCTCTCTAATAATATTTGTAAGTATTATTAGTATTTTTATTCCTTATCCCACATTTGTTAGCATAAACTTAAATCTCTGTTGATTTTCTTTGTTGACTTAAAACTTACAAGTTTCTGATTTGGATTTTCCAAAGTTATGCATGTGTGCAGTTATGATTGTTGCATCATCTTGGAACAGAAATGATCATGCTAGTCCTAGTGTTTCGTTTGTAAGTTTTTGTTTTCGATCCAGTATACTTTATGTCCCTGATGTTATGCTGGATCCAGAAACACAGCCGTTTACCATGAACATGATGCCTTCAATTTAAGCAGTTCACCCTTCAGTTCAAATACCACAAAGCTACACATGCTTTAAAAGGGACCCCGAGTTCCCTGAGTACAGCTCACCAGTGCCCACTTGTTTGGGGCTTTTAGAGACCAAAATATCGCTGGACATACTATGAGTTCCCTTTCACAAGCAAGTTTCAAGTTTAATTGAAGAGCTATAGGAAACCACATATTCCCAAACCTAAGTAACAGCATGAGGTCCTGAACAGAGCCAAGGGCCCTGAACTCAAGACAACTGGTTCTGACCAAGCTCTGCTACTTACATATTTGGACAAGGCTGCTTACCTCCCTAGACCAGTGGTATCTGTTTGTAAGGGTATCAACTGAGACAGAAATTCTCAGCATCAGATTAATATCTGTGGGATAAATCAGTCCCCCAACTGCCTTTTATTCACTTTTGGGGTGCTTTTAAAAGGATCTCCCCCCCCCCCCGCGATGCCCCCCCTCTTTTGTTGCTTATTTCCATTGCAAAATTGCTTCAGAATGTTTTTCACCAAATCATTTTAGTCATTGTTTACATTAAATAAATTTTCAGTGAAATCTTTTCTTTTCTCTAAAAAATATTAAAGTACAAGTGATAATACAGTCTCAGTTACATCCTTAGGGACCTAGATAGTAGAAATTTTTTAGTTGAGATATTGAAAAATCTAGTTAACAATTTTTTAGAAATTGGAAAATATGTTTTTTATATCTTTTTAAACTATTTTGTGATTATACCAGTCTTAAAAAGGGGTTAGGTACAAAAACTAAGAGTAATTAGGCCTTTTAAGCCTTTGCTATTGGGAAATAACATTGACTCTCGTTTTGTTTTCCTTGAAAGTTACATAATTCAAGGATTATCACTTTACTCATTATCCAGGTTATGAAGTTGAAAGAACTTGTTTTCCACAGTGTAGAGTTGGGGTTTTTGGAGTAGACAGTAATTGGCTTCTACCTTCATTTGTGATTGTAATACTGGGAGCTCTCCTTCAAGGCTGTATCTTTCTATTGACTATATCTTCCCAGAATCCTTGTAGATAAAGAGAAGACAGGCATTGCTTTAGAGAGAGAGGAATGTGGAGACACTGCTGGGAAGGAAGACATGCCCTTCGTTCTCTGAACCTCAGCTCTAATCATCTCTCCCTCTGAATGGCTGTAGCATTTGTTACATAAACCTCTTATCTTGCTATTCGTCATTATTGCATCATACTGTAATTTATATGCTCAGTGATTATTCTCTCCAAATAAGTCTTAATCTCTTTCCACGCAGAAGCAGCTATGGGTTTTTTGGTTTGTTTTGGTTTTTGGTACCTTTCTCTGCCTAGCCCGGGTTTCAGAATGAAACATTGTGAATTGAGATAGCATGCGTCTTAGCAGGTCTGTGTATCTTCAAAATACTTCAGGGACTCTTGTCCTACAATATTGGAGCCACATTTCATATCCCACTGGTTATGTAGAAAGGGTTTTGTGTTGGCTAGGTTTTGTGTTTTACCTGGCCTTTGAGGAGTCTTATGTTGCAATATGATTGCTGACATTTACTTTTATTTTGACTTCACCTCTCTGACCCTCTGTTTCCTTTTCTAGCAAATTAAGGCATTAGATATTATGTAGGTCCTTTCTGGCCTCATGAGCCTCTGACCTGGCCTTCCTGGACTAAGCTCCTCTCTCCTGCCTGCTGTCTAGTGAACTGCTCTGGAGGCCCACCTCGTAGCTTCCCTGCTACAGGCTTTAGAACCAATGGAGAGGAGTCTGGATTGATTAAAAAAAAAAAAAAGAAGAAGAAGAAGGAGGGAGGTGCCATTTTTCTGTTGAAAGTCATAGAATTATAAACAAGCCAAAACATGTGGGGAAAAGACTCTCAGGTTGATGCAGCATGAATAGGGGCTGTCAATCTACGTAATGGGGTAATCCTGCTTGCAAAATAGCAGATAAAAGCTCCTTGGTTTGCTTGTTAAGAAAATTTCTAGAGAAAGGAAGGGGTTGGCATATAATGGTGATTGAAAGAGTGCAAACTCTAAACTCCTGCTTTGGCTTGTCTCTGCCAGTCAACTGAGAGGAAGGCCCTGAAGGCAGGTATAAGTGAGGTGATAGAGAAAGAGCACTGTCTCCTATGCGTGAAGGCAAATCCTGGCACCCAGATAACTTACAGCCTCCATGCAAGTGAGTGTAGAACAATGCCAGTCATTTGAGGGAAATGTGGGCTGGGTGGGAATGTTACACTAGGAGCTTACAGAATGGTTTTCAAAAGAGAAAGGAAAAGGCATATTTTATCAGTGACCAAACAACAGTTCATATTAACTGTTTTAGACTGGATTGTTCAATGAATTGCTTGTGAGTGCTTCAAACTTTGTTTTGCTGTGAGCTAGTAAGAATCCCCTAAGAATAAGTCATGCCTGAGTCATCTCATTGTTTTAATGGCATTACTAATCTGATAGATGAAGACAATGCCGTTTTATTCAACATTTAAATTACTTACTTAAATGAAGACAGACTAGATGGCATGTTTATCAGGTTTGTGTATAACATAAATATAGTAGGTCATGGAGTAAAAATTCAAAATAGCCTTTAAGCATGCGAGTGACAAACACAAATTTAGGCTAGTAGCCATTATCGCTGTGTGGCTGGGGAGGATGAAATTGAGGAAGCATATACTAGGAGCTTCAGTTCTATTTGTGATGTGCTCTTAAGCTGGGTTCTGGGCAAATGGTTGATTGTCATATTCTCCATACTCTTTTATTTGATATGTCTCATGTAGTTCATAATTAAAAAATAAGATTTGAAATAATCTTGGAAGACGAGATCGATAGAGACTATCAAGATAACATTTAACAGAGATGTGCAAACAGCCTCATATTCTGATTTTTTAAAGAAAAATAAAAATTGTGTGCATACAGACTGGGGCTGGCTAGCTGCAAAGCAGTTTTTATTTTAAAAATCGTGGGGAATGGGATTTTCTGGTGAGCCCTAAGGAAGCACTGTGACACAGTTGCTGCTTCCAGATAGTGAAGGGTTTAGTCCCTCTCCACTCTGCTGGTCAGAGTAAACCCATATCATTTTGCTTATTATGTTCTGCTCTGGGCTTCCCATGTTAGGAGGTCACTGATAAATTAATATTTATACAGAGGAGGTGACCAAGATGAGGAGGAAGCTAAACATCTGGATATAGTTAGGCTGGAAAAAACTTCGAGGCAACATGGTAATGGTCTTTACATACTTGAGAGGCTGCCATTTGGCAGAAGGCAAATAATTTCTGTCTTGTGCTCCCAATGGGAAAGTATGAGCTAGACTTCAGATTTCAATATAAAGAATTTTGTGAAAGTTAACATTCTCCATCAGAATAAAAAGATTTCCATAATACTGCCAGGCATTGAAAGTGTTCAAGGAAAACTGATCACATGTTGGGCAATGCATCTGAGGTTGAGCTAGATGACCATCAAGGCATCTTTTTTGAAATGCCTTATTTCAGAGCAGCTGAACAACTGCTGGATTCTAAATGTGCAGTGAATGAAATGGTGAACTTTTCTCTAAGCCTGCAACACGCATTTGTACATTGTTATGGGTTCCTCCATCTCCCAGAGAAAAGAAGTTGGGGTGCCATTCTTAGGATGGCCCACAAGGTCACAATGGTCTGTCTGGTCCTACATGGTGCCCTTCTGCAGTTAATCCACTTAAATCTAGCTCCTAAGTAACTTCTGTAACTTGGTTCTGGATAGTTCTGAAAACATCTTTTTTTCTTTTGGCCTATGGGATGTTATGTCTGAAAAGCATTCCTTATTAACTTAATTATCTTTTTTGATTGTTGTTGCTATATTTTTCTCCATTCCAGATGTTGGCTTAAGCCACATTTGTTTTCTGACAAGTACAAGGAACATCTGAGTCTTTGAGAAAAGTCAGAGATGCTTGTCTGAAAGTGATTAAATTAGGTAACTCTTTGTTGTCTGAACTTCCAGAAGAATCTTCCTGAACAGAAATGTCTAGAGAGAGAGTACAGGAGTCCTTAAGCCTAGCTATTACAAGTAGGAACAGCTGGGAATAGGGCTTTGCTGGTGCTATTAATGTAGAACTTCCTCCGCCTAGTCAGCCTAGGAACTCCGCCCTTCCGGTGGTGCTAAATTCCATGAGCCTTAGGGAATGGGATTAAAGGTTAGGCCTTCTTATACCATCCTGAAAGAAGGGACCTGCCATTCCATCAATGGTTGTGGAAACCCTGATCTTTTATTATACCAGTGGACTCCGATACCAGGTCAAGGTGCAGATGATTAGTTCTGCCCATAGGGTTTTTTAGCTGCTAAATTCCCCTCTTTGCCTATAAGCCAAACCTGTGCCCACTCCCTGCATTCATACACATATGTAAATGACCCTAGTCTTTACTTTGCTTGGGGCTATTTGTTGTATTACAGAGACATTTTGAAATAAAGCAATGAAACTCGGGTGGTAGAACTAACTGTAGGCCTTATATTAGAGAGGCCCTAAAAGCAGAGATTGGAAGGTTGTTTCCTGATGTTGGTGAAATCTTAGTTTGGGCAGCCACCTACTTGGTCTCCTTTTTACTGTGGCCCTGCCTAGCTAGCACTTCGTTTGGAGGACTGTGCTCATGGCCCTCTGAATTTCCAAATTCCATCCGAGATAGCTGAGGTGCATCCTGTGGAATGAAATCATATTTTCTGTATTGAATGGCTTTTTTTTGCAAAGAGTTCTGGCATAAAAAGATACTTTATCATCTGTCACTAATTTTTATCTCTCAGTACCTAAAGAGGGCCTGACTGACTTCATCTGTAGTATCAGATCTCTTTAAGACCATTTTCTAAATACGTTTTAGTAAAAGGAATGAGGAGTTCACCTCCTATGGAATGCATTGACAAAGCAAGCTAGAAAAATAAAACTTGTAAGGACCAGCTTTTCTTCAGTGTTATCTGTTACTTCAATAGGCCAGTTCAGGTCATGTTAGAACAAGTGATTTGATCTGCAAACAGCCTCATTCTTAGCTGAAATTTCTGACAATGATGATAATCCATGTCCTATTGATGCCATTCACTCTAAAGCTTAGAATCCAGTCAGGTAATAGATTAACCAAGTAATTGTAAAACATCCACTGTATACCTAGCTAGTGTTTGGTCTTGGGTAAGATGCAAAGTAAAGAAAAAAGGTTTTTATCCTTGAAGAAGTTACTGATTAGTGAGATAAAACTCATGCTTGTGAACCTGACATACTGTATATTAACCATGTAATTATGTGACAGATACACCAAGGAACAAGGGCTTATAAACAAGGAGAAGAGCACCAGGGGCTGGAGAAGTTCAGGAGGACTTCACAAGTGGCAAGGCAGGAAAAGAATATGGGCATTTGTCTGCATCTGGAGGACATTAAGAAATCCCCCATGGTTAGCTGCTCATGTGAGAGGAGAGAAAAGCCATGCTGTCCACTCCGTAGACAGTGGGATCTCACAAGGGGGAGATTGGAAGCCAGTTTTATAATTCATAACTTGGAGGTCATCATAAAGAGCTTTGCTTCCACTTGAATTAAGAGTGACCCAGGAAATTAACAAAATAAATGGGTTAGTGCTTAGCAGGAGAAGCCAAATATTTTCCCTAAGGAAGTTTTGTTTCCTTAGTCTTTGTTATTTTCTCAAACATTGTAGCTGAATAATGCTGAATTAAAGGATTTGACAATACCAAGTCCCAAATACCAGCTAACATGCAGTCATCTCATCTTACCTAGTAGGGAATATTTTAAGATCAAAAATGTGTTGTTTTTTTCTCTTTAGGTAGAAAATATCAGTTAGGCAATAGAATAAGAAGGTGAAGGTGAATTATTATAAGTTTAAAATGAGGACAAGGAAAAATAATGACAGCATGTTTTTGATAGGGGCAGAAATAGAATATTGGGGACCATCTACTTGTAAGAACTATTAATCATACTCTGTTAACTGCGACTGTTCTGTTCTAATTAAAGATGGCACATTCTAACCTGGCTGGGAGTTGCATGTGGGACCTGGGAGCTCACCTGGAAACGTGGCCCATCCTCCCCAATCAGGAGCTGCCTATTAACAACTTTGTTGCAGAAACCAGAACTGCTAGCCCTTTGAAGACCCCCAACCTTTGCATACCCACAGGCCTTTGCAAGTCTGCAGCCTGCATTACCTGGAAACTGCCCATTTGGCATACCCTTTTGCCCACTCTCCATCTGATCTTTGTCCTTCTACCCAATATAAGCAGCTGGCTTATGGTGGGGGGCAGAACACATTTTTGTGGATGACCTGCTGCTCTCCCATACTGCCAGCAGTATTGGAATAAACACTCATATAATCCCACCCTGTCTCTGCTTAATTGGCTCAAGTAGTGACAGGTAGCACGGACCCATTGATTGTCTGGTTACATTTTGGTTATCTTTCACTGACTGGCACAGTTTTTTTCCCCTCCCTCTTCTCTGGGGCTTGACTCTTACCATTCTATTTATAATCTTCTAGTTCAAACAAGCTTCTTTAAGTCACATCAACTGCACAAGATACATTCACCCTTTTACTTTTCCCTTTGTATCTTATTTTTCTTACTCACCTTAACATTGAGACTCTTGACTGCTCATCTTGCCTCCCCTCCAAACCAATTACATATATTTTCTTCTTCATCATTTATTCTCATCTTTCACTTTATTTCGTGAAGTGCTCTTCATCACTAGTTCTTCTATCCATTGAATATATTTGTTGAGGGCCTACAAATACACAAATATATTGTGTCATTGCCCAAACCCAAAGCCCCTACTTTCATCACCTCTTATTTACAAGAGAAAATAGAGGCCATTAGGCATGGACTCTCTCCATGACACGTACTCTACCTACCACCCTAGTTCTCTCCTTTGTTTTTAGCCAGACTCTTGGAAAAGGTATTCTATGGTATAGTCTCCATTTTCTCCCCTCTTATTTGTTCATCAAACCACTACATCCTGGATGCTGCTTCTACCACTTCATTGAAGCTGCACTTACAAAGATGAAATAGGAGTGATCCCCTACTGACAAAAGCCATCAAATGCTTTTTAACCCTTGTCTTTTTAGATCTGTTTCTGGAATTTGACACTGTTGTACACTACTTCTTTATGACATCCTCCTCTGTGGCCTTCTTTGGCCACTGTGTCTTTCTCCTCTTGGCAGGGCCTCTTCCTCCTGTTGTCTTCCAAATGTTGGTGCACCTCTTTGTTTTGCCCCACAGTCTCTCTTTTTCACTTTGCATGCACTTTCCAGAGTTGCTACTCACATACACTAATGAGTCAGTTCTTGAACTAGAACTTGTACAGAATCATTCAACTTTCTATAATTAGACAAATCTCTTAAAATTGATTTTTAAGAGAGAGAGAGAGAAACAGTGATTTATTGATCCACTCATTTATGTGTTCATTGGTTGCTTCTTCTATGTGCCCTGACCAGAGATCAAGCCCTCAATCTTGGTGTATTGGGACAATGCTTCAACTGAGCTACCTGGCCAGGGACTTAGACAATTCCTTTTACATGTCCCACAGATACCTAAAAGCCAGCAAGCAATTTCAAAATAAGCCCCCAGGTAATTCCTCTGCACACTGAGATTTGAGCAGCCATCTCTTAGGGCAGTGGTTCTCAACCTTCTTAATGCCGCGTCCCTTTAATACAGTTCCTCATGTTGTGGTGACCCCCAACCATAAAATTATTTTTGTTGCTACTTCATAACTGTAATTTTGCTACTGTTATGAATCGTAATGTAAATATCTGATATGCAGGATGTATTTTCATTGTTACAAATTGAACATAATTAAAGCATAGTGATTAATCACAAAAACAATATGTAATTATATATGTGTTTCCGGATGGTCTTAGGCGACCCCTGTGAAAGGGTCGTTCGACCCCCAAAGGGGTCGCGAACCACAGGTTGAGAACCGTTGTCTTAGGGCCAAGCACATGTCTAACATCACATTCTACCTAGCCAACTGTAGTCAGAGGATTTCTTGAAAGGAAACATGTTAGAATCAGGACTTAGGGTATCACATAGGACCACCCCCCACTTTTCCCCGATACCATTCATGTGTACCCAAAAACAAAGATTTAAAAAGCCATTGACTTTTGGTTTAAAAGGCCAATAAGTTTGAAATTATTTGCTTTTTTCTTATATTGATTATCATCACTTTGAGTTAGCAAGTGGCAAGTACCTTTCTTTGGAGATGGACAAGCCAAGGCCCTGAAAGATAAGCATAATATTTCCCCAGTCAAAAAGTAATTCATTAAGGAGTCAGATATTGATTCACTTATTCATCTACTCAACAGAGATTTACTGCAAACACTGATTATGTGTCAGGCATAATAGAAACACAGTGGAGAATCAGATAAGATTTTTGGCAGAAGGGAGTATCCTTTGTGCTATACTGCTTCTTGGTCCCTATCTTTTGCTCTAATTTGTTTTTCATCTAGTTAGCGATAAATGGATAATACTTAGCAAATATTTACTATGGGCTGGACACTATTTTAAGACTTAATACATACTAATTTATTTAATTATCATGACAACACTGTAATATTATTCCCATTCTACAGAGAGGGCAAGTTAGGGCCTTAGGAAGTTTAGAAATGTGCCTTAGGTCATACCACTAGTAAGTGATAAGGTGGCTTCACACCTGGCAATCCAGAACCCAGGCTCTGGCCACTCCCTTAGCTATGCTAATGCTTAACACTACTGTAGGCCCTTCTAAGGCATCTGTTTGCTATAGCAGTGGAATAGGACTAGCTGGTTCTGGACATGCCAAAATTAACCTGCAGTTTTAAATAACAAACATTTGGTCTTACTTTGCTGTCTTGAGATATCTCCCCCACTGTCCCCCTTGGGCATTGCTTTGGCAGTGGTCTCATTTTACAATCTGAAATTAGTAGAAAAGGAAGAAAAACTTGCATTTGAGCCCAAATGGTTGTGACAGGTTGCTAAATAAAACTGGCTCAACTGAAATTCTGAGATTCTTGAGAAATACTGAGAATTTCTTACAAAAGAAATTTTCTTTATAAATAGGAAACCACTGGTCATTGCACAGTTGTGTTTTAGCAAAAAGAAAATATGTCAAGGTTAAGCACAGAATCTTTTTTAAAAATATATTTTTTATTGATTTCAGAGAGGAAGGGAGAGGGAGAGACAGATAGAAGCATCAATGATGAGAGAGAATCATTATCGACTGCTTTCTGCACACCCCCGACTGGGGATTGAGCCCACAACCCAGACATATACCCTGACTGGAATCGAACTGTAACCTTCTGGTTCATAGGTCAATCCTCAACCACTGAGCCATGCTGGCCAGGCAAGAAGCACAGAATCTTATTGAGATTATTTGTGGTCTATTTATGCATAATTTAAAAACTATTAGAAAATATGCTTTCCATCTGTCTTTACCATCTGAATTTTCCACTGTTGAAATTTCACATAATTTTGAAAATCTTCAGAATTGTTGAAAGAAAAATAACAAACATTTATATAAGAATTAGAAGCTTACAAAGTACTTTCTTTACAAAGTACTTTCACACACAGCTTACTTGAGCATCCTTTTGACTCTGAGAAAGAAAGCCGAATCACAAAAATATAAATACATGTTGAAATTTTTAAAAATTGTCTTATATGGAAATTCTAAACTTATTTGGGAAAAAAAGGCAAGTCTGAATCAGTGAAGTGTTCAAATTACTGAATGTTATGAAATAAAAGTTTCATTACTCCAATTTGTGTATAGTAACTTTAGGGAACTGCTCTAATGGGTGGATAACAATAGCATCTGGTTAACATGCTAGTTGATAGTTCATATCAGAAGGCCTCTGAGGTGGGTTGAAAACCCCTTTGTTTCTCAGTTTTATATTTTTCACTAGAGGCCCGGTGCATGAATTCATGCATGGGTTGGGTCCCTCTGGGTGGCCAGAAGGGATTGGGCCAAACCCCGCAGTCCAACGCCACATGCAGCTCCTATCTGCCACTCCTGCTCATCCCGGCCCCACTGTGCCTGCCGCAGGCTTGCGCCCAATCAGTCCCAATAGGGAGAGGCTCGTGCTGCTGCAGCAGCACTTGCCAGCCATGAGCCCTGCGTTTGGAGCCCTCCCAAGGGGAGTGGCCTGCGGGATCAGGCTGAAACCAGCTCTTCGACATCCCCCGAGGGGTACCGTTTTGCAAGAGGGCACAGGCCAGGCTGAGGGACCCCACCGGTGCACGATTGGGCCAGGGAGGGACCGTGGGAGGGTTCCAGGGTGTGTCTGGCCCATCTTGTTTAGTCCTGATCAGCCGGACCCCAGCAGGAAGCTAGCCTACTGGTTGGAGCATCTTCCCCCTGGTGGTCAGTGCATGTCATAGCAACTGGTCGACCAGTCGACTGTCTGCCCTCTGGTGGTCAGTGCACATCATAGTGACTGGTCAACCAGTTGACTGTCTGTCCCCTGGTGGTCAGTGCATGTTACAGCAAGCAGTTGAGCAGCCTTAGCATAGCATTAGCATATTACGCTTTGATTGGTTGTTCTGCCATTCAGCCTATTTGCATAATACCCTTTTATAATATAGGATGGGCACAACCCCACCTCCCTCCTTCACTCACTGAAAGTTGCTAGGCAAAACCTGCTGGGTGGAACCCTGACATGAGATGTGCCCCAGGAAGAATTCCTGCTCTGGGATATTCATGTCCTCATGTTCCCAAGAGATGGCCACATTTCTCCTAATTTTAAATAAAAACTCTCAGCCCCAAAGGTTAGCACAGCCTTGGTCTGAATATTCACAAAATCAAAATTAGACAGGTCCACGCAAATGAGATTTTTTTGTTTGGTCTCTATAACGTCCAGAGATTAACAAAATATGTATTTGTACAAAGGGTGCTACTGTGTAAACAAGCCTGCTCCTTTTTGATTATTACATTTATACAGAAAAAGGCCATCTGTTTTGGTAGAAACTGGAAATATATCTAGGTCGCCAAGGAAAAGCTGAATTGTTACTGAAGGATGTGTCACACAGACAAGAAAATAATTTACAAAGCAGTGGGTAGAAAATATTTTCAAACGCTAAACCAAGTAAGTTCCTTAAGCCGCCCTTTTGGGTAATGGGTGAGTAGTGTTGGTTTGTTTTTTGCTTGACTGTTTATTCATTTTTCTTTTCCAGAAGAATCTTTTTTTTTTTCTTGTAAAGCCAGAGTTTAAGGCTCAGCTTCTTTTCAGCTTGGCTAGAATGAAAAGTAAAACTTATTTAATACTAATTATAACCTGCATAAGTCTAGTGAACAGAAACTTAAGAAATGTAATTCTTGTTTTCTAGCTGAGCTTCAGTGCCGTATAATTAATATAATTCAATCACTTCTTACCCATTTTTTTTCCGGCATGATTTAAGACATCAGAATTTAATTCACAGCCAGAATGAGAACCGGACTTAGGGAAAACTTGAAAAGACTAGCGAGGGATTTGCATTCTGCTGCATGGTTGAACACGTCCCTAAAGTAGCAGCTTTAGAATGCTGATAGAATTCCCCCATTGAAAGCTGGCCAGCAGAGGGGCTTCCTAGCGCCTCCCCCCCCCTCGCCCCCCTCACTTGTCTGCACCACTGCAAACTGTCATGAGGGCCCTCCATATGAAACTAGGAGGCTCCACAGGATTGCTGTACAGCCTTCCAGGAGGACACTAGTATTACCTGGCAATCTGTACTCCAGATTATAAGCCTCAGGCTGTGGGTTTTGGAATTGGCCAGTTACTCTGGCTCAACCTTGGATAAATATTCCTGGGTTCTCAGTAGGGTGGAGAACTCAAAGCCCTGTTTTTCCTGAGTCCTTCCATAACCAATTCTTGACATGTTGTTACGAGGTCTGAGTGGAGTGGCCGTGTTTGAAGGGGGAATAGGGAATGCTTTCTACTACTAATTGTTATGCACTCCCACAGCAGTCTCTTTTTCCCTTGGGAATGAAGCCTTTCAGAGGGCCAGATTCTGCCCCACTGCAGCCATTCACCTGGGATAGTTGGAAGCTATATGTAATGATTTGAGAGGTTTTAAACAGTGCCCTCCGCCCACCTCGTTTTCTCAGATGCTGCCTCTTTTTTTGAGCTGAACCCTGAAGTTTCATGAGTCTACTTTATTCTTTAAGTTATATGGTTTTGACTCCTAAAATGGGAATTCCACTGTGAGGTATATCATTCTAAGTTATTGTTACTAATTTATACCACTGTATGAATTAGTTTCGGTTTCATTGGTGTTGACAGAAAGAAATGGAAGACACTGGTTGGGTGAGAGATGGGATAAGGCTAGGGCTTGGGGAGAGGGTGCAGAACTTAGAACAAAGGCAGAAAGCAAGCCCAGCCGGTGTCGCTCAGTGGTTGAGCAGCGACCTATGAACCAAGAACTCACAGTTCGATTCCCAGTCAGGGCACACGCCTGGTTTGCGGCTCAATCCCCAGTTGGGGGCATACAGAAGGTAGCCGATCAATGATTCGCTCTCATCATTGATGTTTCTCTCTCTTTCTTCCTCTCTGAGATCAATAAAACTTTATATATTTTTTAAAAAGGCAGAAAGCAAGTTGCCACTGTCACATGTATGGCCTGGGTGAGGACTACAGTGGCTTTGTCCCTACCAGAACTTGCTCTCGGGCTTTCATTGAGAGAGGCCATCTTAGTTTTCATTGCCTTCTCCTCTGGTAGGGAAAGACTTGGAGGTCTTTATTTACAGCTTTAACGCTTTCTTGCTTCTTCTAGATGTTTCCTTTCCAAGATGAAAGTTTGTCCTGTTCTCTCCCAGAATAGGTCCAGCAGCAGAACATAGTGAATCCTTCCAGATAAAAGACCCTCCTGATAAAATGCCAGATTGTTATCAGAGAAGCAAGTGAGCAGAGTCCAGTCCCTGCCATTAATTACCTAGTTACAGCTTTGTTTAGATCCTGTTAATTTGAGGGTGTGTTTTCCTTGGACAGCTTTTTGTCTGTGTTCTGAACTACAGTCTGATGTTTGTAAAAATCCCAAAGGGCAAGGAATAGTAGGCTCCTTATTTTCTGAAAGGTTTAATGGCAAGGAAGAGAGTATCAGCATTTCTGTCTTCCATCTGGAAGGAAATGGACAAATGCTTGTTGAGGGTGGTTCATTCTTCACTTCAAAGTATGCAAACCCTAGTGTGTTGAATGAACCCTGACTTTGTATACTTAGCAAAAAGATTACCTAGAAATAGAATGACATTGATCTCTGTGAAGCCATGAGTATCAACCAGTGAATGACTGGGTATCTAAAGCCTGAGGCCAGAGTCCAAAATGCTTTAAAACTGCTTGGTAAATGTACTTAACGGCACTGAACTGTGCACTTAAGAATGTGTAAGTTATGTTATGCATATTTTACCATGAAGTAAAATAAATAAATAAATACATACATACATACCTGCTTCTTGGCAGTTCCAGTACTTTGGTCAGAGCTAGAAACACTGTAGGAGTGGGCTCTGTGGTCTGCTTTATTTTGAAGGAGGTTTCTATTGTACATAAGGCATTATGTACCCTTTTAAGAACGTGTTACTGGGAGCACAGAGAACCTTAATTAATGCAAGATGAAGAGACAGTTTTGCTGCCATCATATGGGCACATTGGGAAGTTGGGATCAGAAAAGAGACCTGTCTTGAAAAGGATTGATTCTAAACAACTATAAGCACTTTTCCATGAATGTTAACAAAAGAGAACGGGAATAGGGTCTCATGGTGACTGGAATAGTAGCTCTATTATTCCTCTGATTTTCAAATAGTGGCATTGAAACCCTCCATGACTAGAAGCAGCGTTAAGTAAATTACCCTAATCTTGGGTATCTGGCAGCTATTAAGTGTCCAAGCACAACTTGCTTTACCAAATTAAACTCGACTCTGACCTTCTGTTTTCCTGTTAGCTTCTGTCCTCCACCCAATCCACTTTGGCTGTAAAAATCTTGACCAGTGACTCCAATAGCTCTTTCAGCTTCTCTGCTGGAGGGTTAGGTAGGGGGGAGCCTTTTTGAGGACTAGACCATTGCACTTTTTTCGCTAAGCCAAGAAACTTCTCAAATCCTGCAAACATGTTACCTTGTGACATAGCTGCAATATGAATTTTAGGATAGAAAAAAGAAAGTGTGAAACTAGCCTTATCCCAAGTAAAGAAACTTTTTTTCTTGTTGACCGTGAAAGCTCTGAACTTAGAACTCTGACTGAGGGATGCATCTTTTCCCCTTAAGACTGTGCACCTCTGTGGTATTTATTCCTACCATCAATTGAAGGCAGTTGATGGTAATTCACCATGGTTTTAGCAATACCTTTCTCATATTTAAATTTAGTATTTTCCTTTAAAAAGGCAAGAAAATATAGGAACTTAGGAAGAGCTAAGGTAAATCCTATCTAATAAAATAGTAATATGCAAATTGACCATCACTCCAACACACAAGATGGCTGCCCCCATGTGGTCAAAGATGGCTGGCAGGGGAGGGCAGTTGGGGGCAACCAGGCTTGCAGGGGAGGGCAGTTGGGGATGATCAGGCTGGCAAGGGAGGGCAGTTAGGAGTGACAGGCCGGCAGGGGAGGGCAGTTAGGAGCAATTGGGCTGGCAAGGAAGCAGGCATCGATCAGGCTGGCAGGGGAGTGGTTAGGGGCAATCAGGCAGGCAGGCAGGCAGGCAAGTGGTTGGGAGCCAGCAGTCCTGGATTGTGAGAGGGATGTCCGACTGCCCGGTGGGATCAGGCTTAAATGGGCAGTCGGACATTCCCCAAGGGGTCCCAGATTGGAGAGGGTACAGGCTGGGCTGAGGGACACCCCCCCCCCACCCTGCACGAATTTCGTGCACCAGGCCTCTAGTTTAAAATAAAAAAAGCCCACTTTGAGTGAAACCAGTAAAAACAAGCCCTAACCTCATAGGTAAGAAAAATTGGATTTTTTTTCTAAAAATGTATGCTTGTAGGAAATAAAGATTTTTGCCAGAAATAGCATAGCTAAAGCAGTCTGGTGTGAAAGGTGTGTCTTTAAAATCTCAACTTTGAAAAATAAGGTTTCTTTGCTTTCTTCTTGACTAATGGTTTTGTCAGAATAATCATTTGAATAAAAAATGAAATGCTTTGAAGTATATGGGGGAGTAGAGAACTTTTCTGTGCCTTGTACAAACTGGTGATACTGAATGATGCCAAATTCTACCAGTTTACCCAGGATCCAAACACTAGCAAATGTAGCCAAAGCCATAGAACTCTACTGATAAAATCATGAAAGTGAGGTTGAAGGGTTATGTCCTTGGCATGGTTGAAGAATGACATACAATTTTCACTGGCCTTTTTAAAAAATTGATGGGCAAGGAGGGAAGCTAGAGAGTAAGATGATATTGAATTGAAGCTAAATTTATTAATTGAATTCAAATGAAAATAATGAATGTAACGTAATGATTTTCTTATTTTTTTGTATACATGTGTATGCCTTCTGTGAAGTTTCTCTTTAGTGCTACTTAGGCTTAAAATATAGTATAAAATATCTCTTGCCACTAAAAGTATCAGGGGAATCAGCAGTGATTTTCTCCTAGTAAATGTTACATGGACATGTTGGAGGATGTGACCAGAATTTTTTATTGACATGTTCCCTATCTTAAAATACAGTTATCATGAAATTAATCTATTAAGCCTTAGTCACAATCCAGGTAATGTGATTCTTCTTATAATCAGTAACCTAATTAAATGCTGGAGGGCTTCAGCCATATAGTAATGTACCTTGTTTCTGAACAAAGATAGCACCACCACTGAAATTGTATACTTGTAACATTATTATATTTTTAATTAGTCGTAAGGTATATGTGTGTGGGGATCAGTTTGTTTCATCTTCAAACTTTGCACAGCAGTCTCCATTGTGCGTTTATTTTGACGTATTAAATAATAGTAAACCAACTTGGTTTCTATTTTTTCAGAATTCAGTATGATTCAAACTGGGATGAGTTGAAAATTACTTTTTCACTGTGGAGTAAGCCAGTTATCAAAATAAGCAAAAATAAAAGATAGTGCAAAGCAGGTTTAATCTGCTAAAGATGGAGGAAATAATCTATAAATACTCAAATGGAAAATCCTACTGCTAAATTCAGATGAGTTTACTGAAGCTGGCCCAACAAATTCAACATTGCTTGGTCAAGTGTTTTGAGTTGTTAAGTGTACATAAGAGTAATAAAATTGAATTCCTTTTAATATGTTGCTGTTGTTCAATCTTATGAATTTCTTTTAATACATGTTATTGTTGTTCAAAATGTCTTATAGTTGGGGCACACTGGTTTTCGTAACTAGCACAGACATTAGAGTCAGATAGACCTGACTTTGAATCTCAGCTTGTCCATTCACTCCCTTTGTGAGCTTGGCCACATCACTTAATGTCTCTGAGCCTATCATAGAAGAACATGTGGAGGAGGCTGGGTGAAGGTGAGCAACGGGGGAAGAGGGGAATAGGGACGTCTGTAATAGTGTCAACAATATTAAAAAAACAAAAGAACATGTGGAAAACTTGGACATTGTCCTGAAAAAAGGGGCGGGGTTAAAACATTCTATATGATTAATTGTTACAACTTAAATATTTATTAATTTGGTTTTTTAAGAAAGCACAATGAAAAGTTAATTCTGGTCATAAAAGTTCAAAGGAAATAGCTAGGTTTGTTTAATCTGAGGAAGAGAAGACTTAGGATGTTTTGGAGATGGCGCTGGAGTCTAAGAAGGGAAAACAAGACAGGATGTACAACTTAATAACTTTCTAATGTGTGTAAGAGATTATTCTTAAAAATATTAGTATTGAAGTATAGTTGATATAAAATCAACTGCACATGTTTAGAGTGTACAATTTGATAAGTTTATATACCCATAAAACCATCACCACTGTCAAGATAGTGAACATATTATAATCCATCACTCACAAAAGTTTCCTTGAGCCCCTCTGTCATCCCCACTCCCAACACCAGGCATTGGCTGTTCTCCGTGCTGTCACTATAGGTTAATTTGTATTTTCTAGAATTCATATACTATAATTGGCCCTAGAACAATGCAGGGGTCAGGGGCAATGCATATAACTTTTGATTACCCAAAAACTTAAGTACAGTCCCTTAGTAGCCCATGGGGGATTGGTTCTAGGAGCCCCTCAGATACCAAAATCTGAGGACGCTCAAGTCCCTTATATTAAAACTAGAGGCCTGGTGCATGAAATTCGTAGATGGGCGGGTGGGGGGACAGGGTTACCCCTCAGCACGACCTGAATCCTCTTGCAATCCGGGACCCTTCGGGTAGGGTCCCTAGGCCTGGGTGGTGATCAGGGCCTATCGGGGCTTTCCTTCCCCTGGCTGCCGGCAGCTGGCCCTGTCCCTGCCGCTGCCACTGCTTGCCATCTGTGTGGCGCTGCCCCCCCCACCCCCCACCCCCGCCACTGGTCGCCTCCCTCTGCAGGCGACAGGCATGGGGTGCGATTGCTTGGCTGGCCTGGGCCTCCCTCTGTGGGGAGATCGCTGGCTGGCCCCGCACACCCACCACAGCTTCACTGGCTGGTGGCCTGGGCATCCCTCTTTGGTGTGATCAATTCTGTGATTGATCGCCCAGCAGAGGGAAGCCCCGCCCACCCAGCTGGGGCTCCGTGATAAATTGCTGTGCCGAGGGTGGGCTGGGCCTCCCTGTTTGGGGAGATCATGGAGCGCCCCCTCCCATCCCCCCCAATTGATTGCCCCGCCGTCTGGTGGCCTGGGCCTTCCTCTACGGGCCGAATGTGGGGCGATGGTGGGGCCCCCGACCTGCCTTGGCTGGCCTGGCGCTAGTGCATGTCATAGTGTGGTCGTCTGGAAGATCATCTGGATGGTCGTTCTGCTGTTCATTTGTTTGGTCGATTTGCATATTACGCTTTTATTATTATAGATGGCATAGAGCAATGCATAAAGTTGGCCTTCTATGTCTATGGATTCCTATCCACAGATCGAAAACTGTAATTTTGAATCAAAAATACTGTTTTCAGCCTAAGTGCCCATCTGTAGATGAATGGATTAGAAAACTGTGGTACATCTACACAATGGAATACTATGCTGCTATAAAAAAGAAGGTACTCTTACCATTTGCAACAGCATGGATGGAACTGGAGAGCATTATGCTAAGTGAAATAAGCCAGTCAATGGAGGAAAAATACCACATGATGTCACTCATTTCTGGATAATAACGACCATTATAAACTTTTGAACAAAAATAGATACAGAGGCAGAGCTGCCTCGAACAGACTGTCAAACTACAGCAGGAAGGCCGGGGAGGGTGGGAGGGCAGGAGGGGGGTGGGTAAGAGATCAACCAAAGGACTTGTATGCATGCATATAAGCATAATCAATGGACATAAGACACTGAGGGGTAGGGGAGGCCAGGGGATTGTCAAGGGCGGGGGGAAAAAAAAAAGACATATGTAATACTTTTTGTAAAACTTTAAGCAATAAAAAATAAATAAATAAATAAATAAAATACTGTTTTCAATCTGTGGTTAGTTGGATCTGAGGATGTGACGCCTAGGAGGGCTGATTGTATATTTATTGAAAAAAATTCGCATGTTAGTGGATCCATGCAGTTCCAACCTCTGTTGTTTAAGGATCAACTATAAATGGAACATTATATTATGCATTCTATTTTGCCTGGCTTTTTTCACTCAGCATAATCATTTTGAGATTCATTCATGTTATTACTGTATCAATAGTTTGTTCATTTCTACTGCCAAATAGTATTCCATTGTGCAGATGTACCACAATTAATTTATGTATTCATCTTTTGAGGGATATTTGCACTGTGTCTAGTTTTGACTATTACAAATAAAGGTGCTAGAAATATTCATGTACAGGTCTTTGTCTGCACATATGTTTTTATTTCTCTAGGGCAGTGGTTCTCAACCTGTGGGTCACGACCCCTTTGGGGGTCGAACGACCCTTTCACAGGGGTCGCCTAAGACCATCGGAAAACACATATATAATTACATATTGTTTTTGTGATTAATCACTATGCTTTAATTATGTTCAATTTGTAACAATGAAATTGGGGGTCACCACAACATGAGGAACTGTATTAAAGGGTCGCGGCATTAGGAAGGTTGAGAACCACTGCTCTAGGGTGAACACATATGAGTGGAATGAGTGGGTTATATGGAAAGTGTACATTTAACTTTCCAAGAAACTGCCAAATTATTTTCCAAAGTGATTGTATCATCTGTATTCCCACCAGCAGAGGATGAAAATATGCCAGCCAATACTTGGTATGCTCAGTCTTTTTAATTTTAGTCTTTCTAGTGAGTATGTAGTGGTAACTCGTTGTGGCTTCAATTTGAACTTCTCTAAGGACTAAGGATGTTGAGTATCTTTACATGTGT
Source organism: Myotis myotis (assembly GCF_014108235.1). Classification (NCBI taxonomy): domain Eukaryota; kingdom Metazoa; phylum Chordata; class Mammalia; order Chiroptera; family Vespertilionidae; genus Myotis; species Myotis myotis. Next base: position 33,022,284 of record NW_023416318.1, read on the forward strand.
TTAGTATTTGCCATTCATATATCTTTTTTGCATAAGTGTTGGTTCAAAGTTTGACCCAGTTTTTTTATTGGGTTGTTTTCTTATCATTTGGAACATATTCTGGACACAAGTCAAAGGTTATTGTTTTAGACATAGTCATTTATTTCCCTGGCATGTAGAAAAACAAATTTAAGTTGCAGCAAGAGAGAGTATAATTATACTTAAGGAAGTACTTTTTGACTGTAACACTAATGTGGGCATTGGGCAACCAAAGGAAGATATAAAATTTTTCCTGAAGGTATTTAAAAATAGGGCTGGCAGTGGTCTGTTTGGATGCCATAGGCATGCTGATGTACAACTCAATTTACCTAATTGCAGTCTTAATTTGAGAAAAGAATCTTCCCTGTGGCAGATCTATTGCTAACATCTCAATATTCATTGCTCTTTTGTGCTATTTTTTCAGGTCAAAAAAAATCACAATTTCTTGGAATTTTCCAAAATTTTCCATGTACTTCGTTTCTGATTTTAGCTTGAAGTGTTGCTATGAAACCTAAGGAGGGTGACTAGGGGGCATTAATTAGCTTTAGCAAAAACGAATTGCAATCTCTGGAAAGTAATCAAATTAAAAGAAATGCTCAAATTTCTCTCATCCTGCAGTAGCACAAATCATCGCTTTAGCTGATAATATTGGGAGGATTCATTTACTCTCTGTAGAGGCAAAATAATTAACTAGATTCTTGAGAAGAGGTTCTACATGATTAAAGGCATTGGGGTTGTGTTAGCCCACAGAAGGGAAGCGTGAGGGGTGACTCAATGACAGGACTCCAGTATAGTTAATGAAGGGTTTTCCGTGTGTAGAAAACACTGGTCATTTGTTCTCCAACTTTAGAGAGGCTTAAACTAGAGAAAATTGGCTTCAACCATAGAAAAATTGAGTGTGGTTAGCGTTAGACATAAAACTTTTATTATTGACATCAATGTTATGAGATTAAGCGATGGAACAAGTCAAGAAAGGTCATAAAGATATTTTAAGATAAAAGAGATAGCTGTCTTCCTAGAATGTTTAAATGTCCATTGAATTATAGGATTTTGTTATTGAAGGGGACCTTAGAGATCACTATTCCAATCGTCTTTTAAGATGAGGCTATGAAAGGACATTATGTAATTTGCCTGTGGCCACATTGCTAGATGCTAATATTTTGGTTTGAGGATGTTTTAAAAGTAGCCTCGCTTAAGACACACCAAAGGGACCATGTAAGAGTTTCTGCTTCAGATTCACTCCTTCAAAATAGTCATCTAAAGGTGATGATTATGTATATGATTTTTTCCTAAGCCCGTAAAGAGCCTGCTAATGTATGGATAGACAAAATCCTACATATGTTTGAATACTTATTTTAAAGGTTTTATTGGAGTACTAGAAATGAGGTAAAATAGTTGAAAGCACCTAGGACATTGCCTGACATGTAGCAGACACTCCGAAAATGTTCTTATCTGCAATCCCTTTTTCCTTCTTTGGGTTTTAACATGGGTATTGGAATCTTTCAGAAATGTAGCATATTGTTGTCAAAGGGAAGTTCATAAAATTGTTCACATTTGAAAGTGTTTACTTTAAAATTATCATCAGTGTATGTTGAGCACTCACTCGACTCACAGGCTGGTTAGTTTTTACCAGATTTTCATGTCTTTTCAGAAATCGTCACCTGTAAAGTCAAGTTATGTCGGTCTAAGAAAGGCTTACTCAGCATCTGATGATTTGTTCGGCCAGTCTGGGCTAGATTTAGAGTACCTTGACTGCCAGAATGAGAAATTTGTATTTAATGTGGCAATAGAGAGCTATCATACGTTCTGGAACATTTGGAGGCTAAAAATAAACAAACAAAAAATTTTAAAAACGGAACCAAAAAAACCACACATTTCTTTCTAAACCTTCCCTCTAAAAAGAAGAGGGTAAACTCTCTCTATACCTTTGTATAGTTTCTTAAATTGACCACCCAGCCCGTGTTTATGAACTGAAAACCGCTCACTGTAAATCTGGAGCCACATGCTCTGCAGGTCAGTGGGGTGAATTTCAACTGAGAATGAAATCACTTCGAGAACTTGGCCTTTGAGACATCACCACAAGGAGACCCAGCACATTCAGGACTGTTTTCTTTTCTGCAAGGAAGGACATGCTGAGGCCAGGTATTACATTCAACCCCTCTAAAGCATCAGCCACTGCCTGAATGTGTTCATCTCTTAGTGTTTTGTGGAGCCAAAGCAGAAACAATGTGAGGGCTTTACTGTTGAAAAGAATGTGCAGCCCTTTCACTCAGTCTGCACAAGCTGCAGCCTTCACTCCCGCCCTGCCCTCAGCTTGTCTCAGCCCCAGAGCCCTGCGGGCAGACCCAGAATGCTTTCCCAGTGGCCCTGGGGGAGACCAATCAACCACTATGCGGCTTGTTGATCCAGGGGCAGAGAGAAAACCCACAGATGGACAGGGAGGGAAACTCATGCCAAAATTTCAAACTAAACCTAGTGGTTATTTTCATCGCTGAGGAAGTTTTATACCGTTTATGCTAGATATTTGTATCCTTGCACTTTATAATACTCCATTCTATTTGGGATAAAGACTGAAAGTAATAATTTCCTTTTAACCTCTAGGGTTTCCAAAGTCCTCGTAGTTATGATGCTATAAAGCAGTGGTTCTCAACCTTCTGGCCCTTTAAATACAGTTCCTCATGTTGTGATCCAACCATAAAATTATTTTTGTTGCTACTTCATAACTGTAATGTTGGTACTGTAATGAATCGTAATGTAAATATCTGATATGCAGGATGGTCTTAGGCAACCCCTGTGAAAGAGTCATTCGACCGCCAAAGGGGTCGCGACCCACAGGTTGAGAACCGCTGCTATAAAGCCTTTTTCATGGTTTTCTGAGTCAGGAAAGAATCATTGTTAAGGTATACCATATTTCAGTGCTCTAGAGGGGAAGACAGCATTCTTTCCAGCTGTCTAGACTATTAGGTTGGAATCCAAAAAATCTAGTTTCAAATTGTATTTGTTGTTGTATAAGCAAAATATAATAAAAGAATGAAATGCAATTTCATATGAAATATATCTTTCATATTTCATTTCTGTATTTTGATAGCAAGTACTAGTAACCAGGGTTAGCATCTAGAAATCATGCATCCTTTCATTTATTTGACATGTTTGTAATTCTAAGTAATTAAAGCATTATTCAAAGGTCTTTTAAAATACATATATTTATTTTATTTATTTCAGAGAGGAAGGGAGAGTGAGAGAGATAGAAAAGTCAATGATGAGAGAGAATCATTGATCGGCTGCCTCCTGCACGCCCCCCACTAGGGATCGAGCCCACAACCCGGGCATGTGCCCTTGACGGGAATCAAACCTGGGACCGTTCAGTCCACAGGCTGACGATCTATCCACTGAGCCAAACCAGCAAGGGCAATTCAAAGACCTTTTTAAAGTAAGTTCCGTCCTGAATACTTTCTCCTGTCCCTGTTGGAAAATTCCCTTGCTTTTTTTTCGTAACACTAAAAGAAATGGTATGAATGCAAGTGGCCATTGCACCCATGACCCCATGTCCTTGCCATATACATGGCCAAGTGCTGTGTGCAGGTCTTACAGGGACAAGTGAAGGGATGTCAAAGTGATGGGGGCTGATTCCCAGCTCTTGGCAGCTGACGTTTTCACCACTTTGGGACGAACAGCCTGTGGCTAGTCAGTCTGGATGGAGCCTTGGTGACTTGGAGGCATCTTCTATGGATTAGACTCTGGTTGGACTGTCTCAGGTGGTTCCACACTGCAGTTTTCAGATGTTCTCTTGTGGCTTATTATTGTTGGCTTTTCATCATAAAAATATTTTGTAAAAAGATTTTAACGTGTTGCTTGGAGTTGAATTGCAAAGAGCAGTTATTGCTTTGAGCTGCCCAGTACATAGACATTTAAACTAAACATTCTACTTGCCGATCCATATATATTTTTTTTGTCCATGAAAGCTGGAAATATGCAGTTTTTAGCTTAGCCACTGTCAACTGCTCTTATTTCCCCCTCACTACCCAAACCAAGGGTTTTAAAAAATCAGACTTCAAAAGTCCTGAACCTATTACCCTTCCAAGAAATATATTTGAATAAAGAAATCCATGAGCTATGCAGAGAGCAAGATTACAGTAAATGCAACTTTTAAGTGTTAGTGGTTTGAGTTGCAGGAAAAGGAACACGTAGTTCAGGTGGTGGTAGGTCCACTGATGAACTGAAAATTGGTATAGGAAGGACAAGTAGAGAATCTGGCAACTTTGACGGGCACTGAGCTCACCTGAGAATGTGGAAGATGGACTTCAGGAATGCCACATTTGTAACAAAAACATATTTAATCGTCTCAGGACACACTGAAATGTCTGCTTTTTCAAATTCACTAGTACAAACTTATTTTTTTTAGCGGTTTCTCTCTTTGATGCATGCACACATACCCACACATACATATGTTTCCTGAAGGCAAGATTTGAAACTAGGAACAACATACAATGAAAAGAAAAAAGAAATCTTTGGTGAAACAGCATTAGAATTGGCAGAAAATAGGATATGGGCCCTGGACCTGAAGAATTGGCCCCAGAGAAACTCAATCTTCTTTCTCTTCCTTTCCAGCTCTGTTGGTGGGGAGGGGAAGAGTAGGCTTTGGTGAGTTCCTGAAGCCTGATGGTACAGCAAGGCTCTGTGTCCTCGGCCAGTTATTGAGATAGCGAACACTAGAGAGTTTATACATGTTGTTAAAGCTTTAAGTTTAAGTTATTCCACCTACCAATTCAATAATAGCTGTGATGTATTGATCACTAACTCATAGGTGTTATGTTTTATATGTGTTATCTCTTCTAAGCATCATAACAGCCCTATGAGATCACTACTCTTCCCCATTTTATAGAAGATTAAAAACTTGGGAGTTTCACTGACCTGTCCAAGGTCAGATGCTAGTAAGTGACAGGACTTGGATGTAAAGTGAGGTCTGCAGAATTCCAGAACATGTGCTCCTGTCCTATGTGCTATATTACTCAGAAGTATATAGACCCTGTTTCTGCTCTCAAGATTTGATTGAGCCAGCATGATGCCTGAAGGGTACTGTGGGGAAGGCAAATGAGACATGTTCCCTGCTCTGACAGATCTAAATATGCAGTCGCAGGGACAGGGATGGGAAAGTGATTGATTCTCACCAGAGGGGGTGCAGTAAGATTTTCCCAAAGAAGTGATACCTGAGCAGAGTTCAAAGGATGAAGAGGAGTTCCAAAACGTACAAGGGTGAAAGGACATTCATTCCAGCGAGAGCGAACTACAATGTGCACGGCACTAAGGATGAAATAATAGTGTGACAAAACATATATAGAAAGATTTTTTATCTTAATAGTATAACCTGAGGCCCAGCCACTCCTGCTAACACAGCCTTCAGAGATACCCTGCAAGGTAAAGTTGTTTCAACTTTTAAGATTGTCCTTCCCCATGAGCAGACAGGCTTGCTATATGAGAAGCAGACCGTAATGGCAGGGCGTTCGTGAGTAAATTCAGTCAGGGGCTTGAGTGTAGGTCAGACAGCTTCTTCCAATTCAGGCCAGCTCCCAAGATGCTAACCCCTTGGTCACGTAGGGGCATCTAGAGAACGCAGATGATCATTTTCATTAGCAGCAGAAGTTGGAGGCTTCTGTTTTGTGGTAGGTACAGCTTGACCTCTGCAAAGTGAGGCTCAGGACTGGAACTGGGTCTGGGAATGTAGAGGAAGTGGGGGAACATGGCTTATGTCAGTGAGGGAGGGTGGAGGGAGTTATTGGCTGGATCCTGAAACCATTCTGAGACTTTTCTGAAGACAGTCACTCGGGGGTGACTTACTCAAGGCCCCCAGCTCTTACAGAGTCCACCCAGTTCAAAAATACCTCCCCACATTGCTTAGAAGTGATCCCTCAGCCGTCCTGCCTTATTGTGAGGATTAAATGATGTATTACATGCAAAGCTGTTAATACTAAGTCTGGCCCCTGTTGGTGCTCAGTAAATATTGTTTATTATCAGCACCATCTTACTGTTCTGTTTCACAATCTACCAATAAGAGATAGGTTCATTCCAGAAGTCGTTCACACCTCAGGGTGATTAGGTTGAACAGGTTACTCAGGAAACAGTTTGTTTTTCTAAGGCTCTGAGGATTTTGAGGCAACTGCATTATGAATTCTTAGACTGAACTTTGCAGGTGGACAGACTCTAATTAGAAAGCAGGACCTGCCACTTGCTAGTTTTATGTTGGGAACCTCACTTCCCTCATCTTAAAATAGGATGATGATAATGACCTTGTAGTGAAGATTTAGCAAAGTGAAATAGTCTAAAGTAGGTAAGCAGTCCTGGCACACACTTAGTAAGCCTCGCTTCCCTTCCTTCTGACTAAATGCACTAAGGAGCAGTTTGGGTTCATGTAGAAAAAGGCACAGGCCTGGGAAGAACATCCCATTCTCACCAAACCCAAGTGTTCTTTCTGCCTGACCCCACTTAGTCACAGCTGCACCGGGGTCTCCCAGCCCGCCCACCCTCCTCTCTTGGTCCCTCCTCAGTTCTTCTACAGCTCCTGTGTTTACTTCGCATGGCCCTGTACAGCACTGGCTGATCGACTGCATCGTCTCCCCTACCTGTAGGTTCCCTGCGGCTGAGCAGCGATTTCTCTCTCTGAATCTCTTGTGTTTAACCCAGTGCATGTTGTGCTGGGCCCTCAGTAGATGTCTCCATGCCCAACCTACAGGTATGGGTGAGCAGAGCCAGTGTTGGGGATGTCTGCCCATTTACTTGTGAAACCTTTCAGGAAAACTGGAACAGATTCTCAGGACAAATATAAGAGGGAAATACCTAGGAAAAAACCTTTAGCCACACTCTGTGAAACTGAACGTAGTGGGGAGATGATTTCAGAAGAGTGGTCTTTCCCTGCTTAGAATACTACATTCTAAACTCTTGGGGATCTTCAGGTTCCTGAAGTCCAAAGGTGTCCCTCGGATCCTATGGAGGACCTGGTTTTCAGGCCTAGGGCACAGCCAGAGCTACTGAGGAAAATGTTTTCAAACAATAGTAAAAGCAGAAAGGGCCTTCAAGATTCCAAGTCCACTTTCTTTATTTTTTTAAAATATATTTTTATTGATTTCAGAGAGGAAGGGAGAGGGGAGAGAGCGATAGATACATCAATAATGAGAGAGAATAATTGATCAGCTGCCTCCTGCATGCCCCACACTAGGGATTGAGCCCACAACCCGGGCATGTGCCCTGACCGGGATTCAAACCGTGACCTCCAGGTTCATAGGTCGATGCTCAACAACTGAGCCATGCCTGCCAGGCATTTTTTTCTTTATTTTCCAGAAGAAATTGAGAATGGGAGAAATAGAGGCTCTTCCACTTCTTTTCAGAAGGGCTTGAGATTCCTCCTCCTCACTTTCATTGGAGAAAAAAAAACAAAAAACTTCCTTGCCTTTGAGTCATGAATTTGCTGTCTTCTCTTAGACCCATCAGGATGTTCACTTCATCGGGCATACAAATGTCTATTCACTATGTTGTCTATCTGAAACTAATATACTATTGTATGTTAACTGTAATTGACTAATAATTTTTTTTGAATCAGTGCGGCATTCACACCACAGTCTCAGTTCTCCTGTTGGGGGCACTTTCGAGGCCTGCAGTTTCTGGCTCTGCTGATCCTGTACTGGACAGAGGCACAGCACACTACAAAAACTTTCTATTTCCGAAACACCTTTCTTCTTGGGATGTTCTCGTAGTGATCACATCTGAGCACTGGTTACAGATTATTGCCACCGCTCTCAGCTCATCTGAGACCCAGAGAAATTGCCAAAACTTGTCCGAGTCACAAAACTCAGTGCTCACAGCAGGCTCAATCCATTTTAGCTCTCATTTTCTGTCCTTGGAGCCTCTGGCTTCTATGTTCTTGAAGAGGATCTCTGCCTGGTTTTGGCACATTTCCTGAATCAAACTGGAAGACTCTGCCCAGGAGAAAAATAGAGTTTAGCTTCAGATATATTTCACTTGGGTTAAAAAGACAGTGTTTATCCCCTCACACTCTGGGCCACATATATCTGGAGAAACGCTAAATCCCGTCAGCCCCCTCTCCCTGCTTCTAATAGCTGACAAAACAGTAACCTGGAAATGGTTTTGCCGTGTGTGTGTGTGTGTGTGTGTGTGTGTGTGTGTGTTATGATCTACCCTTCCATTTAAACAATTTGCAATAGAGAGGAGTTTGAAGTTACGTTTAATCATTGCTTTATAATGAATGTTACTTAATTAAATACTACTTTTAAAATAGGCTTCTTCTCTTTTTCTGTAATTGCATTACTTTTTTGTGGGGAGGTTTTGTTTTGCTCTTTAACCTGATTGTGTGCATTTGGAAAGTACCCTAGTACAGGGTATCCGAAAGCAGAAAATGTTGGCTCTTTTCCCACTTTCCATTCTTTCTTCTGTATGGTTGCCAGATTCCTTTGGGAAATCATCATTTGTAAAAGGTCAGGAGTAAAAGGAGGGGCATTCTTTAGTGTACAGTTACTACTAATTAGAAACTAAACATCTGTAACCATGTCAGAGTTATTTGTATTTAAAAAGAAACATTTATACACAAGAGTCCTTTCGGTAACATAAAACACACTATAGCGCAAAATGTGTGTATTGGAGGAGTGGGGGGACGGGCAGAAGAGAAAGCTTAGGACAAATGACTGTGCTGAGTGAGGTCATTTGCTAATTAAATCTCAAAGCATTTTCAGAGTATTTTCTTTTCTCTGTCAAATGAAGTTTTCTTACTCACCCTCCTAGCCTCCCTTGGGCCAAAGCAAACATTTTACTGCATTTGCCAATTACAGATTAAACATTTAATCATTTTAGGGTTGGCAGAACCTAGTCAAGACCATTGGGAAATCTCTAGCTACCTACTGTAACCTTAGCCTTCACTGTCTTCCCGTAATATGATGTAAGGGGAGCTCTTCCACCTGAAAGTGTGGGCTGATTGACCTATCTCATGGACCTACACTTTTAGCGGGGAGAGGTGGCAGTGTTTTGACTTATCTGACATCTCTTTCTCTCCTTTCCCTACCTCCTCCTCCTACCTTACTTCCCATGATGAAATTCTGCTTAGATCAGTCGTTTTATATAGAAATTGTAACTGTACTTTTATTGTCTTATTGAGATAAATGTCGGTGATAGGTGTTAGAAGCATTTCAGTCATAGGCCTTTGTTCCTCTACATGCTAAGCCTAAACGGCCACCTGGGCCTAATGGCTCTGATTTTACCAGGAATTCCTTCTTGGAATACAGATCAACTTTGAGAAAAACAAAAACAAACAAACCAAACAAGAGCCCATCTCTTTGTCCTGCTCTCCTCTGCCATCCTTGTCTTGGTATTTGAGACATTTCTTGATTCTAAGTTGAGTTATTTTTTTAATTGGATGAACGATCATGAAGTCTTGAGCATTCTAGTCAAGAACTTCTCTAGGGTAGGACTTATATTGGGCTTTCCTCTCAAATAATATTGTGTCTGGGAGGCTCTCGAGTGCATAGTTTCAGCAAAATGGTTGTGGACTCTCAGGTTCTGAGTGTTTACAAAGTCAAGAGGCCCTTAGGTGATGGCCTGCCTTTCCAATGACTTTTGTAGACTCTCAAAATACCACTTGTCCATGACTTTTACTTATTTAGGAGCTGGTGGTTTCTATTCAAGCTCTTTGGGGTGTGAGTTAGCCCAGAGGCAAGGATTTGGTGACTTGAGGATCCACTTTTGTTCTCCTGGCAAGTTCAGATCATATAGTCTGCCATTTGGCACTCCCTAGTCTGAGGTGACCCACTTCTCATTTAAGAGTCTCTGCTTAAATCAGACACATCTACCTATACTTTGAGCATCTACCCTTGCTTTCCACTGCACCTGGTGGAACAATTGCCTGGCTTCTTTTAGTATGCTTAAATTATGCTGGGTTTTCTAAGTTACATTTTCCTCAGAACCACAACCCACAATTTTATCCTCTTGTAGCCATAATGTCAAGATTACTTGCTTATCATTTTTCCAGTACTGTCTTGTGCTTTTGATTGTCTTTTCAAATGTACTTCTTATCTTGCCAACCAGAGTATAGGCTCCTCAAAGACAACAGTGTCATTCTCATGGCACTTATCATGGTGCTTTTGTTTGCTTGCTGAGGAGTAAGCCATTTTTGCCTATTGTCTTATTCCCAAAGCCTATCTGCATTTATCCCTGTGATAGAATCGTAGATGTTAATGATATTTATAAGAAAAGCAAAGTTGCCTATAGAACTAACACACACACACACACACACACACACACACACACACACAATCATTTGGAATAACAGAAATATAAAAAAAACCCCACCATCTTTTGGAATAAAGACCAATTCCATTATCCCCTCACCTTCACTATCCCAGCCAGAGCTAGGTAGGTCAGCACATACAAAGGCATGGATGTGAAAGTGAGTATTGAATGGTCTTGTGTTTTTATTTCTTTCCAGATGCGGTAACTCACCTGTCTACCGCTCTCGTGAAATGGCAGCTCGTGCCTTGGTTCCATTTGTTATGAGAGACGAAATCCCCGCTACCGTCCAAACTCTGTTGGCCAAACTCCCCAATTGCACTGACCAGTGTTTCCGGCAAAACCATATTCATGGGACGCTTCTCCAGGTAAGTAAAGCTGCTTTGTGTGACTTCTGTCAAACGCCGCAGGATGAACTTTGGTTTCTCATATAGTGTTAGCAGGTGAAGATTTATTGCACAAACTTTTAACTTTATCCATAGAATGTTTTCTATTGCTGAAAAAACAAGAATTTCCTAGGTGTATTTTTTTTTTATTATTACAATCATGAATACAGTGTCACACTGTAATTCTGCCAGGTCATCTCTTGCATTAAATCCTGTTTTCTACAGTATGCTTTCCCATTTGCACTTACCTCTCTGAACCAGATAAAATTGTGTCTTTTCCACAAGTATGCCTGCGGAACATTCTAAGCTGCTCCTTGTTCAGGGTGAAATTGTGACCATTCTTTGAAAGAGAGATTAACCCAAGAAGTGCAAGGAGAGTTGTACATGGAAATATTAGACCCTGCTTTCCTATCTTCTCCATGCTACAAAGGAGACTTCTATTTTTAATTAATAGACTTCTTATGGAAACTTCTTAAACCCTAACTATAAACTTGGGGACAGGTGGTATTGGTGAGGAGATCTGATGTTCACGTGTCTGCTGTGGTCACTCACCATTGCTGGGAGTGGGATTTAAATATTAGGTCATGTTTCTGATTTGTGAGCAGAATTGAGAGATGGCCTTGAGATTCCAGTGTATCTTATAAGCCAGAGGTCTACACTGCTGACATGTGAGGTCAATGGCATGGGATTCTGGAGCCAGGCTATCTGGGTATAAATCTCAAATCTAGTGCACTATCCGCACATCTGTGTCTTTGTTTTTGAGATGAGGATAATAGTAGTGTATACCTCATAGGGATTTGGTGAAGACTAAATGAATTAATATATATAAAGTGATTAGAATTCTTAGCGTAGTACCTGGTACATAATAAGAAATAGAGATATAGATAGTTATTATTGTTATTATCATTAATGAGCCTGTACTATAATGAAAACTAATATTTTTAGTAACTGATTCTCTCTAGGTGAGAATGCAATAAAAACCTATCTTCTTGCCTTCCTTCCTTAGTTGTTTGATATATTTCAACAGTATTCACTGAATGCCTCTTACAGACTACTATGTCACAGTCAAAACAGTTCCTGCATTAAAGGAGTCAAGGCCAAGAGAAGACCAAGAAATGGGCAACCATAATGTCCTGTGCTAAATACGAGGGGAGCACATAGCCGGGCCACTTGACTGGTCTTGGGGAAGTCAGGGAAGGCTTCCCCGAGAAAGTGGCATCTACTAGTAAGCACAGAACAGAAGTTAGTCAAGTGAAGGGGGGAAAAGAGTCTCCCATGCAGACAGAACAACTTGTAGAAAGGCTCAGGGTGGGTGAGAAGTCAGCCCATCTGAGAATTGCAAGTTTGGGTGAGACTGAAGTTCTAGGTTGGCAGATCTCAAACTGCTCTCAGGACTTCTTTAACCTCTTAAAAGTTACTGCGGCTACCAAAGAGCTTTTGTCTATCAATATTTAATTAGAAACTAAAACAGCAAATCTTAAAACACAAGATCTTACAAGTACACATTCCATTAGTCATTAGAGAGATATCACCGTCACATACCTGTAGCCTCTGGCAAACTCCACTATACACTTGTGAAAGAATGAGAATAAAAGAGGAAAGCAATGTCTTAGTATCAATTTGGAAAATGTTCAATCTTGCAGACCTCCTGAAAAGAATGTATGACCCCCGAGGCTCCCAGATCAGATTCTCTGGTCTATGTTACGTACATTGTGGACTTTGGTGCTTTCTTCAGTATAAACTCCTACGCACTCATCTTTCTTGGTTTTCACTATATCCTTGTGAGGAAGAGAGGAGCAGAAGTTATTACCTTGGCTTTAAAGATGGGACTCTGAGGCCCATACAAGTTAGATCTCTTGATGCTATCAGATTGCTGCTTCTTTGAAGGGAAGGGGCTGGCAATAATGAGTAATGCAGAACAGGCTTCTCAGAGATCCTGCGATTGTGCAGCTGAGTTACAAGGAATGCTCAGATTGTTAAGGGGAATTATCCATCAGATTTTCTTTATTGAAGATCCCTCTTGGCTGAACTTTGTCAGAAGAGGTGGGGTTGGAATTGCTCCTTTGGCTCTTTCACCAGTTACTCAAATGGGCCTCCCGGCCGAGTTTCCCACACACACCACCAGTCTGCCCAGCACCAATACATGGTTTTTTTCTCTGTCTCTGGGCTGCATTTGACATCCTCAAATTTACTTTTTCTGCCACATAAAATATGAAACAGTATGGGAAGGTAAAAGCCCTCTGATTCTGGGTGGTTGTGGCTCTTGCTCTTGTTCCTGAGCGCTGGAGACATGCAGGGCTTGTTGGAAAAAAACAACAGTATGGGTGTTGGGTGTTGGGTGTTGGGTATTGTGCTCATGTTTGTCAAACAGATTCCTGTCTTTACCAAGATTGGTTTATACTCTGGTTGAAGAAAGGAAGTCAAAAGCATGTGAAATCTTTTTGTCATGTCCATTCGGGTGTCTCATCTGTGTTATAATAGTTCTGTTTCACCCTGTTGTTCTTTATGGGGAAAGATTATGGGGTTAAGATGGGAGGGGGGGGTCTCTTTTCCTCTTTCCTTTCTATAGCTTATGGATTCCTTCTCCACATAAAGCCACCTTTGGAATCAGTAAAAGGCCTGCACCTGGAAAAGTGATGTTAGGGATTGAAAGGAATGATAATCTCCATGGGACTTTCAGAGCCAGCTAAGTAAATATAAAATTGTTGTTTTTGCAAAAGCAGGAAATCATTTAGTAATCAGAAAACAAATTCTTTTACAGAACATTTTCTTGAATTATACATTTTTACTTCTTTGATAAATGTTTACATAAATATATCAAACCTCAGAAGTATTTTTATAGTATACCTTAAAAACGAGAAATATGCCGATCTCTGAATGTTCTGGGGGCTATGGAAGAAAGATTCAAATGTTAGAACATGCAAAAAAAATAAAAACACATGACATTCATTTCTTAATCATTTTAAAAACCAGAGGTTCCTAATTGCAAGGTTGAAATGGACTGGAAGTAACGCACATCAGAGAAGGTGAGATTATGCAGCAGGTTCGCAAGAGCCAGTGGTAAATGACATTAAAGCTCAATAAAGGCTAGATAAGAGCCATGGACATTACCTCATTTGGGAACAACACTGGCAGGGCCACCCTGTCTTTTAAATAGAATTAACTGTCTGTTTTTGTTGCCAAAATTCTGCATGTTGGGGCCTTAAGATTATTACTAGGTGACTTATCAGTCCCGAGAAATCACACTGGAGTCCAAAAACGTTCTTTTATGTTGAGGAAGAGTTTGGCCAGCAACCACAAGGAAAGATTCATTCTGATTCTTGGGTGCTTACCTCGCCTTTTGGTGTTTCATAAGGAAATATATGCCATTTGAAGTAAAAGTTTGAATTTTGAGGGTTTTTTTCATTTCCTGTCTATTTTGGTTCTTTTTCTAATGGTATAAACACAAAAAGGTGGTCCCTGCTCTTTCTCTAAGTTCTTGTATATGGGTTAGGTACAGTGGGCAGTTGAGGCTATTTAGCTACTGAAAAGCAGAAAAGCCACTTTTGCATTTTATCTGAGCATTCTAGGCAAAGGTGTTCTTTTTTTCTTTAGTTAATGCAACTAATCACCACAGTTCTTCACATCCCTTTGCTGGTATTAAGCGTTCTCATTTTCTACCAGCAGAATCTGTTGAACACTTTTCTAAAATTCTTTTATTCTCCCCAAATTTGGAGCCTGATTTCTGCACTTTTAGAATTCTGAGTGGAAAAGGTCCCACTTTCCTGGCTGTGGAGCTGAGCAGCAGAGCTGCATACTTGGGTTGACATGAAATATTAGCCAGGGATGCACTTCAGACAGCCCAGGCCCACGCATTTGGAAAGTTTGCCATAAGAGAAGTAAAAGGAACCTTTTGAGCACCTCCTGCGTTCCACGTGCATTGCATATGTGATTTCGTTAAAGCTCTCAGCAACCAGCAAGGTAGGTGCTATTCCTGCCAGACACACACACACACACCTCCCCAGTCCCCCAGCCCGGGCTCTGACGAGAAAACGGCGATCAGCCTGAGAGACTGACTTGTGTCGAGTCGCAGAAGTAGGCCAGGGAAGAGAGAACATGTTAGACTCTGGAGCTCATTTTCTCTTTAAAACGTGCAGCCTCTCCGATAGTCCATGTGAATCCAACTTTTGGTGCTTAGGGAAACCAAACCAAGAATCCGTCTTCACTCTGTTGTCAATTCCTTGTCACTCCATTGGTCTCCTTAAATCTAATTTGACATGATGCCACAACATTGGAAACAAAATCCATTGGTATTATATGGAGGGACAGAGGAAGTCAGTGAAACCCCCAGCAGCTACAACTGGTAAAAGGCTTTTAAAAGCACTTGTTGTGCTCTAGCTGGGTAGCTCAGTTGTTCAGAGCATTGTCCTGACACCCTACGGTTTGGGGTTTGATCCCCAGTCAGAGCACATACAAGAAGCAACCAATGAATGCATAAATAAGTGGAACAACAAATCAGTGTTTTTGCCTGGCTGGTGTGGCTCAGTAGTTGAGCATAGACCTATGAACCAGGAGGTCACATTTGATTCCCGGTCAGGGCACAAGCCCGGTTTGCCAGCTCCATCCCCAGTTGGGGCATGCAGGAGACAAACTATCAATGATTTTTCTCTGATCATTGATGTTTCTATCTCTCTTCTTCTCCCTTCCTCTCGGAAATCAATAAAAAATATATTTTAAATCAATGTTTCTCTTTCTCCCTTCTTCTCTCTAAAAAATCAATAAATTTTTTAAATTTATTAAAAAGCACTTACTGCACCTTCCCTCCCTCTGCTCTTCTCTTTCTCATCACTTCTCTTAAGTCTCCCATTTAATACTCCTAACTTAGAAATATGGAATCCTGCCTTGGGAGCTAGGTTATAGCCAAGTTCACAGTTGCTATACCTTCTGTCATCTTTAAGGGTTATGACAAAACCTCTGAAACATGGGCACCTGCAGGAATTGTAGATTCTAGGTCTGGGAGCTGATGTAACCATGAAAAAGTAGTCAAGTTTGAATTCAATTCAGTAGACACTATAATATGTTTGCCTTATTCTAACCATGGCTCTCACCTGCCAGTGTGGGGAGTTGTGGGTTAGAAACCAAATGAGCCAACTAAACCTTCAGGGACCAGGGAGCATATGAGTAACAGAAATGAAGATGAGACAAAATCTAAAGCCACCACACAGGACATCAGGCATAAAAGAACATCAGACTGAAACGAACGTGATTTCCGCATTAGTCTGTAACACCAGTTATACTCTGTAGTAGGGCTAGAGTCAGGGTCTCTTTGGGGGTGGGAGCAGGGGTAATGGGCTTGGAGGGACAGCATTGAGGACACAGTCAGAGGCAGATGTTGGCATTGCCATTGTGGAAAAGAAAGGAGAAAGCCAGGAAAGGAAGGTAGGCCGATTCGGCCAGCTAGTCATCTAAGGAGTCACTGGTCAGGAAACAAGGGATAAGACCAGCCATCTTTCACTCTCTGCTATGGAGAGAAGCAGCAGTGAAAGCAAATAGAAAGTCAGTGCTAGATGCAGCCTTAAGTAGGAATTCTATTGCAGTTTTTTAAATAAGGAAAGGAATGTTTTTAGAAAAAAAATTTTTTAACCAATATTGTTGCAACAGAACTTATGATTATAAGTATAATTTAAAAGAATAATCAATTCCATCTTTTAAAAATATGACCATTTAAGAGAGCACCTTGTGCTTAAAGATTTTCAATATCGTTTTCATATTTCTTAAAAGTACCAAATTGTGAAACATAAAGTAGAATATTCAAGCTGTCTAGATGTGGAACATAACTTGGCAGATCCCATTTGGTGACTTAGGTTGGCCTATCTCCCTTGTTGTTTCTTTTATACACAGAAAATATAATTTTAGGATGGAAAATAAAAAACAAAAGCCTGGAATTATGCTGATGCTGGAAGTTATAAATAGTCAGTGTGCTC
The DNA here is from genome assembly GCF_014108235.1 of Myotis myotis. NCBI lineage: Eukaryota > Metazoa > Chordata > Mammalia > Chiroptera > Vespertilionidae > Myotis > Myotis myotis. Next base: position 33,038,935 of record NW_023416318.1, read on the forward strand.
TTTCTCTGAGGTGAGTCATAAAGAAAATGCTGGCTCTTGTGACTAGTGGCTGGACTCACTCTTTAATTCTGAGGACTTGTGTTCATGTGAAAGAAGAAAAATCCGATTGATAGGAAGACCCCAGCCCAAAAAAGGGCCAAAGCCGAGCTTCTTCAATGCTGCAGCTGTGAATGCACCAAGTATTTGTTGATTCCTTCGGCTCCCAGGGCTTAGGGGGCTGGGGACTTCAGGCAGTTACCTGCAGCTGGGAGTAGCAGCATCTGTTTACCCCAGAGTGCCAAAGAAAGATTATTTTATACGTGTGCTTTGACATGAAAAGAATTGGGAAGTACTGGGCTTTTAAAAAGAACAGAAAGAAAGACTAAACCCTGTTAAACCTTACTTTTTGGCAATTTCTTTTTTTCTGGATATAAGCCTAGAAAAGTCATTTTTAATTAAAAAGCTACATTTGAAGATGAATTAATCCCTTCCTTATAAATATCGAAAGGCTTTTATTGGTTTGTGTTTCTTAGGAAGCACTTGCCGGGTCTGGAGGACAGCTCTTAGCTGCCAGGGCCAGAGCATGGCAGCAGTGCGCCATCGCTGTCACTGGCCAGGGTCCTCCTGCTGTGCTGTGATTCTCCGAACTCACAGCATCAGTCAGGGTACGTGGGATTTAGAGATTTATCCATTCATATGTCCCCAGGTTTTTGTATTATTCAGAATTAAAGTAGAGGAAGTAATGGTGAAAAAAATATATGTATATACACACACATACACACATACATACATATTTACACACACCAGTTATTGAATGTGTGTGTGTATTAAGTGCCTATGGAGACTCTTCTGGGATTATTCCCATTATACTGATGAGAAAACTGAGAATGAGAAAAGTAGAGATTTGACTAACGTTATGCAAAGAAAAATGGTAAAAAGTGGAGCTGGGATTCAAAGCTTTCAAGTTTGTGCAGTCATCCACTATACTATACTATTTCTGGGGGTGAGGGAAAGAAAATTTTTAGGCAAGAATGACTCTCTGGGGCCTTCGAAATGTGGGGTGAAATGGAAGTTGACATGGTCTGTTTATTTGTTCATTTGACAGATGTTGATTGAGCACCAACATGCCAGGTACTGTTTAGGTGCTTGGAATACGTCAGAGAACAAGAAGGCAGGCCCTGGCTCTCATCCCTGCTGTCACAGAGCTTACATTCTGGAGGCAGGGAGACAGGCCGTAGTAAATGATATTATAGTAAAATTTATGCTACTTTATTACAATAAGCATAATAAATAAGTAAATTACATTTATTATAAGGTAATAATTGCTGTGGGCAAAGAGAACAAGTAGAGTAGGATAAGGGGAATCAAATTTCATAAGAGAAGGGGGCAGGTGGTGGTATTAAATAAGGTGTCAGAATAGTAATTGTTGAAAAAGTAACATTTGAGCAAATCCCACCAAAAGACAAAGGAAAACTTTTTTTTTTAAATAAAGAGTAAACGTCTTTTCTCCTGAAATTGAGTCGGTTACACGGCTGTATATTTGATACTGCATTTATCCAGGGAGAAGTGCCAACAGAGTCAGCAATAGTGGATAAACAAGGCCAGGAAGGATGTCACTGCTTGGGAAACTTGTGTGCTCAGTATTGTCCCCATGCTAGACGTGGAGGTTACTAGGGATTGTGTGAAGTTCTTTCCCTGCAAAAGCATAGTGAGTCAGTCAGTGGTTCCCGTGAGCTCAGGGAAGTATTCATCACATCACCTCCTCTCCTTTTACCTTAACTGTCTGTACCTGTATATTCTTTTCCTTAGTAGATAGTTACTGAGTGATTAGTAGTGCATAATACTAGGCAGGTACCATGGAGAATACCTAGAAAAGTTAATATGTAACAATCTCTGCCCTCAAGAGATCTGTGAGCTGCAGTGAAAAACAACCTCACCACATTATAAACAAGTACACAGAAATACCTGGCTGTGTGTGTGCCAGGCAAGTGGCTGAGAACGCACATCTGAGAGGAGAGCGAGAGGCGGCTTCGGGGGACATTGAGTCTTGGGATAAACCTTTTAACTAGTGTTCTGCTATTGAGACAAAGGACTTGGTGTGAACCGAGGCAGGGAGCGGGGCACGCAGAAGTGTTTGCAGGGGACAATGAGTACACCAGTCTATTGGTTCCAGGAGTGTGTCAGGAGCAGATGGGATATGTGATTGGTAAAGTGGGCAAGGGTCAACATGTGAGACCACAAATGCCCGGCCAAGACATTTGGACTCTGCCGGCCTGTGGCCTTCAAATGCGGAGAGCAAGACAATAATGCGCAGGGCAGAAAATGTTGGCATGTTATTTCTTTCCTTTCATCCTCTTAACTATTATTTTCTATCTGTTGTATAATGTGCATAGCATATTAATAGAGTAGTATATAATTTCTTAAGTAAGTATGTAAAAGCTGGGAGCATGTGCTCAAAGAGGCCATTCTACGTAGTGAGTAAGAGCTAAGGTTGTTTCCTTCTAGATCCTAATTCTGCTATTTGCTAGCTACGGTATTTTGGTCCAGTTGATTTCTGTGCCTCCACTTCTTCCTCTGTAAATGGGAAGGTAAAACTACCTGATAGCTTGATTGTGAGGATGAAATGAATTAATACACGGGTAGTGCTCAGCAAGGTCTCCGCATATAGTAAGTGTTCAGTGAGTGTTAGTTGCTATTGTTACTACTTGGTGCTGCAGCTACCAATGCCATTACCACCTCCCCTGACACTGGTTTGTGATCCAAAATGTGAAGTCCAGTGATACAGGTGGTGAATGAAAGACTTTGAGCTAAAGGAGGCTGTGTCTTCAAAAAATTAATGAACATTGAAATGATACTGTAAAAATTGTGAGGATTCCTATTGATGTGTGAGTGTGTGCATAAAAGAGAAATAAGTCAATTTTTAGCAATTTTGACTTTGTATGTGAACATGCTCCACAAAAGATCCTCTGCCCAGTGTTCTCTACCTTCCTGTAGATTATATGAAAGATCATAAGAGCTGAGATTAGTTCTGATTTTTAAGGGTTGAGTTCCTGCCTATTGGGTTGTTATTCCTTGCACCTGTTTTGTTTTGAATTACACTCCCTCCCTCAGACCCCATCAGAAACCTGATGAATCAAGAAGGGAACACTGTCACACTGTCCCAGACAAAGGAGTCTTTTAGCATTCGAAGGGGGGATCTGAAGTTCATAAACTGAAAGGAAGATATAGGATCCTCCTAAATAGATTAATCTAGCACTTTTCCAAGTTCATTTTTCATCTTGGAAGACCTGCTTTCCACCCCCTCCTAGCCTAATTGTTTGATACTTTTTATGACTGAAGATAATTCTGAGTGTTCTTTCAAAACACAGCAGAACAAAACATCACGCTGTGGACACACTAGCGGGCTCCTGTTGTTTCCCAGAATTCTTATAAAATATCTGATGGTATGTGGTCCTGTTACGTGATGCACTTTGTTTGGTGGGTCCCCAGTGCATGCAAACAGCACTATTTGTTGTGTGTTTTTGGACATGCCAAACTAACAGGAAAAGAGCAATACTTCCTTGTTTTTATTTGTTTTATTGAGGAAGCATTTTTGAGGTTCCATAGCATGTATATATGTTGCATAGCCCTTGGATTTATTTAGAGCACCCCACATATTTCAGTGACCGAGGTCTCGTTGGCTGTTTAAAAGCACTGTGATTGAGTATAGCCAGATAATTTGGCAGCCACCCAGAGGCCTGAAGGAAAATCAGCCCGTGGGCCTAAAGTAAAGTTTAAATAAGTAATAAAACTTTCTATTTTAAACCGTATTATTGTTTGTGACATTCGTATATTTCTCTGTACTGTACATCTCTAGCCCCTCCACTCTGTCCTTCCATGGCAGTGGTCTCTTCTTTGTTATGGGGACTGTATTGTGCATTGTAATATGTTTGGTAGCAGCTCTCTAACAGATGCTAGTACCCACTCTCAGCTGTGACATCAAAAATGTTTCCAGATATTTCCCCATATCCCCTGGGAGGCCGAATCACCCCAGGTTGAGAACCTTTGTTCCAGGGTGTCTATGGATTTTCTCCATGATCCTGTGTAGACAAGATGTGATGCAGCTCTTTTAAATACCAGTGGCCATGAAAGAAACCATTCCTGACCCATGAACAAATTCTACAGACTGCAGTGAGCTATGCATAGGAATAAGGAAATAGGAGGGGAATACATCATTCAGGCTGGGAATCTCAAAAGAATCATTCTCCTCCTCTTGTTCCTCCTCTTTCTCCTCCGCCTCTTCCTCCTTCCTCTCCTCCCCCTTCTCCTTCTTTTTCTTTGTTCTCCTCCTCCACCCCCTTTTTCCCTCTCCTCTCCCCCTTACTCATCTGTTGAGATGATCATATGATTTTTATCTTCCATTTTATTAATGTAATATATTACATTTATTAATTTACATTTGTTAACCCATTCTTGCATCCCAGGTGTAAATTCCACTTGATCATCGTATATGATCTTTTTAATGTTCTGTTCAATTTGCTTTCCTAGTATTTTGTTGAATATTTTTACATCTATACTCATCAGGGATATCAGCCTGTAGTTTTCTTTCCTTGTAGGGTCCTTATCTGGCTTTGGATAATACTGGCCTCATAAAATGAGTTGGAGAGTGTTCCCTGCTCTTCAGTTCTTTTTGGGAAAGTTTGAGAAGGATTGACAGTAATTCTCCCTTAAATGTTTGATAGAATTTACCAGTGAATTCAACTGCCCTGGGCTTTTCTTTTGGGGAGGTCTTTGATTACTTACTCAGCCTTCTTACTCATTATTGGTCTGTTTGGTTTTTCTATTTCTTCCTGAATCAGTCTTGATCGGTGTCTAGACATGTTTCCAGGAATGTATCCATTCCTTCTAGGTTGTCCAATTTGTTGGCATACAGTCACTCATATAAATGCTTTTCTTATTCTTCTTTTCCTTGTTTATTTCTGTGCTCCAATGGACATTCAGATAATAATGCATTTATCCAACAAAATTACGTATGTGTCCAGCTCCTAGAGTAGTGCTGACCATTCTGACCCCCTGGGCCCCCTCCACCCACCTATCGTCTCATAGCCTATCCTCTGCTTTTATTTTATTTTATTTTATTTAATATATTTTTTATTGATTTTTTACAGAGAGGAAGGGAGAGGGACAGAGAGTCAGGAACATCGATGAGAGAGAAACATCGATCAGCTGCCTCCTGCACACCCCCCAACTGGGAATGTGCCCACAATCAAGGTACATGCCCTTGACCAGAACCGAACCCGGGACGCTTGAGTCCGCAGTCCGACACTCTATCCACTGAGCCAAACCGGTTAGGGCTATCCTCTGCTTTTAGATGATTAGATTTCATCTTTGTTCTCGAGTGTCATCTGTGTTGCTTTTCCCAATTAGTAGTTCTGTTGTAATATAATAGTGTTTGAGAAGAAAGGCTCTAGAGTAAGACTATGTGGGCTCGATTGCCCGCCCCACTGCCTGCTGAGATCTCTTCGCCTTCATTCCCTCTGTAAAATGGAGACGCAGATAGTGTTCTGGGATAGTTGTGAGCAATAAATGAGATAAAACCAAGTGACTCTAATGGCCAGATCTTCTGTCTTCAGAAGAGGTGGGGGAGGGGCGGGGGGGCGGACCTTTATTTAGGGCAGGAAGGGGGTCTTTTGAAATTGTTCTAAAGCCTCGTTGGTTGTGACCTTCTCTATGTGCAGGTGAGTTCCATGATCACTCTTGAGTGCAGGGTGCTTTTGGGGATTCCTCACTAGTCTAAATCTCCATATGTTCATTCACTTCTTTTGCCAAATCAAGGCAGACTCTTGCCGTCCTGCTTCTCCCTCCACTTACTTTTCTTGTTATGAAGGGATATGTGATCTGTACTTGAAAGGATGGCACTCTGGAGAGTGGTATGCACAGGTGTCAGATGCTGTAATATTGGACCCATGTTTATATTGAAGAGGTGATCCTCTACCTCCACAAGGATCTTGGCCATCCCCCTATTCGAAGGCCTTTTTAATCTTGGTGAAGTACAATTGCTAGTGAGGGGGACATTTTTCATTAAGTTCCTCAGAATCATATTTCCCAAAAGGGGACTAAAGATGTTCAGAGTTATTTTTATATCAAATGGATTTAACGTTCTCTTTTTTTAAATTGTGACTCTGAAGAGTTTACAAATGCCAGAAAAATCCATCACCTTTGTTAATCTTCAAAGAGAGCAATATAATTAACATTTTAAATGTTCTGTTTGACATTTTTTCCATTATTCACTACTTAAGCCTTTTAAAAAGATTTTTTTCCATGTAAATGGTAAGACAGGTTTTACTTGTAAGTTTAAGTCAGTTTATAGCAAATAGACTTTATGCCTTTCCTTTCTTCTTGGATTACAGGGTATATAGTGATTTTTATATCTAACATGTTTCTAAAATACAGTTGCAGTTTCCTGTTTTATAATTGATTTTTTTCAAGCATGTGAAACATTTACTAGTCCAATTAACAATCTGTTCTTTTTATACTGAAAAGCAGTACTCATTGATCAGTCTACTTGAGAGAAAATTTAATTAACAGGTTATATTTTTCAGATGTTTTTTTAGAGAACAGAAATACAGGGCAGTAATTTATGATTGAACATACACTCATTGTGTGAGTGTGTGTGCATTCAGAATTAAGGTGCTAGAAATTTGACTGCATGTTCTTCAAAGGAAGCCCTGATAGTGAATTAGAGATGCACTATAAACCATGCCTCCCCAGGTCAAATGTATGAGGTGGTGGATTTCTGAAGAACATGAATACCGTACCCTTCAGGCTGCAATCTCTACGCAGTGGTGAGACTCGCACTCCACGCCTCCCTAAGACCTCCTCGGCCTCATGAAGGGAGGAAGATCATATTGTTTTAAAAATGTGTCTTTATGATGATCACTGCCTCTATTCTGGACAAATGTGTGATTTCCTTTGTTAACCTTCCTTTGTTCTGGCTTTCCCTTCCTGGTTGTTGCTCTAGTTTTTACCCTTTCTCCCTCCTGAAAAAGAGCACAGAATGAGTAGAGAGACACACAATTCCAAGCTGTCTATGCACTTCAGCTCTATCTTAGATACTCTTGCATTCATCACAATGAGTTTAGCTATTTTTTAATTCATTGAGGGAAGGTAAAGGTGTCTGTGTATGTGTTAGAGGTTGGGCTGGGAGTGGAAGCCTAAAAACATCGATAATTTAGTTTAAAACAAATAAAAAACAAAAATAACACCAAGAAGTCTACTTCAGAGTTTGTATTTGAGTGACTATTTTTCAGTATTTGGTATAGATTTGAGGGTTGAAAACTTTTTTTTTCTACTCTCCTGACTGGCCCTTCCAAGGTGGAATGGGTTGCTGGGGAATGGAGTGAGTGCTCATTCCCTGAGGAGGTCAGGCACAGTCTAGAGCAGGGGTCCTCAAACTTTTTAAAAGGGGGCCAGTTCACTGTCCCTCAGACCGTTCGAGGGCCGGACTATAGTTTAAAAAAAACTATGAACAAATTCGTATGCACACTGCACATATCTTATTTTGAAGTAAAAAACAAAACGGGAACAAATACAATATTTGTATTTGCATGTGGCCCGCGGGCCGTAGTTTGAGGACCCCTGGTCTAGAGAGCCTGGTTGCTCAGTGTAATGCCAGACCAGCATCAGCTTGGCCTGGAGCTGGTTAGAAATGCAGAAACCTGGGCCACCCAGACCTGCTGACTCAGAATCTGCATTTTCACAAGATCCCCAGTTCAACTCATGTGCTCATTAAAGTTTAAGCAGTGCTAGTCCAGCCTTAGCTGCTTTGACTCAGTGGTTAGAGTGTCGGTCCTCAGACTGAAGGGTCACAGGCTCGATTCTGGCCAAGGACATGTACCTCATTTGCAGGCCCAATCTCCGGGACTGGGCAGGGTGCGTGCAGGAGGCAACAAACGGGTGTGTCTCTTTCACATCGATGTTTCTCTCTCTCTCTGTCTCTCCCCCTCCCTTTCACTCTCTCTAAAAATCAATGGAAAAAATATCCTCCATGAGGATTAGCAAAGGGAAAAAAAATGAAGAGTCCAAATAAGCCTTTCCCAGGATGTTGTAGTGAGCCTATAACTCAAAGTATAAAATAAATATCCATAATGATATAAATAAATAAATAGATAAACAAATCAGTGGGGGAGAAGAGAAAAATCTCCCAGGCAGAAGGATTCCAAATAATTTCTGTAGATACTCCCTCCCTCCTCCAGAAAGTGACGCTTAACCTCCTTTCCCTCATCTCTGGAGAGTGGGCTACTCGTAGTGACTTGCTTCCTGAGCATGTGGAAAGAGGGAGGATGGAGACTAACTTCAGTGAAGAAATCTGGCAGATACTACCTCTAAGCTATGTGCTCAAGACTAGCAGCAACAGAGATAAGTCATGGTGATAGCATGCACCCTTGTTATGATATGAAAATGGTATGTCACCTCTGTGGTCTTCCTTCCAATGACTCATAATCCTAGTCTAATTTAAAAAAAATCAGACAAACTCAGATTTCTTACAAAATTTCTGACCAGAACTCCTCAAAACTGTTAAGGTCATCAAAAGCAAGAAAAAAGTCTGAGAAACTGTCTCAGACCAGAGGAGCCTAAGGGGACATGAGAGCTAAATGTAACATGCTAACATGGATGGGATCTTGGAACAGAAAAAGGACATTAGATGAAAACTAGTGGGATCTGAATAAAGTGTATGCAGTTTAATAAACAGTAATGTACCAGTTACTTCCTCAGTGTGACAGATGTACCATCCTATATAATAAAAACCTAAGTGGCGTCACGCCCTTGTGCGACGTCATCACAAGATGGCCACCACAAGATGGCCGCCCTCACATCATCACAAGATGGCCGGCAGGGGAGGGCAGTTGTGGGTGATCAGGCCAGCAGGGGAGGGCAATTGGGGGTGATCGGGCCAGCAGGGGATGGCAGTTGGGGGAGATCAGGCTGGCAGGGGAGCAATTAGGTGTCAATCAGGCCGGCAAGGGAACAGTTAGGGGGCGATCAGGCTGGCAGGCAGAAGTGGTTAGGGGCAGTCAGTCTGGCAGGCAGGCGAGCAGTTAGGAACCAGTAGTCCCAGATTGTGAGAGGGATGTCCAACTGCCGGTTTAGGGATTGGGCCTAAACCGGCAGTTGGACATCCCCCCACTTCATGCACGAATTTTGTGCACCGGGTCTCTAGTCTATATATATAAAAGCCCAGTGACCAGAATGGCAGAACGACCAGTGGCTATGACATGCACTGCGGCAGCCAATCAGCCTGATCCAGGCCCCAGTCGGCCCCAACACCCCGATCAGAGGTGGGACTGGCCAGCCAACCACTCGTGGCCCCTACTCCCTGCTGGCCCGGCCCAATGGGCCCCCATTGGGGTGGGCTGGCTGGACCCCACCTGTGCACGAATTTGTGCATGGGGCCTCTAGTAGTAACATAAGATGGTAGCAGTGAGGAAAATGAGTGAGAGATGTACAGAAACTTTTGTACCCTCTGAGCAACTTTTTGGTATAACTAACGCATACTCTAGAGCAGTGGTCGCCAATCGGTGGTCCACTGGTGGTCCATGAGGTCCAAAAGGCTGGTAACCGCTGCTCTAGAGCACCCTACTTTCCAGTCCTCTCGCTTAGAAGAACAGATTTTCTTCCTCATAGAGTAGTGATGGGTAGGGTAAGCATGCTGTGTGTATCTAGATTGCCAGGGCCTCTGAAAGGGCCCTTCTGAATGTCAGTAATTACATCTGGCTCCGTCTGAGTGTGGCATTTGGGCCTCTGTCTGGAAAGTAGCAGCAGAGTCCTCACTGCTGACCCCGAGTAGGTATTGGTTGTTTTGTTTCTAAATGGGATAGACTTAGGCATCACTAATTTAACACATGGCCCTCAGTACCGAGACTGGATGTTTAGAATGTGGATATTTATCATTATCTGGGGCACCCTGTAAATCCCTAACACCACATTCATTTGGGGCAGGGACATTAGTTCTGTGTGTTTTCAGCTTTAGAATGAAAGAGGACTTTGAAAATGCATTGAGCAAAATGGAGATCATTTTTGAAGAGGAGGTTATTTTCATTTTAACAAATTGTCTGTAATAACTGTATGGTACTAGATGAGTACTAGATTTATCAGGGTGATCGCTTAGTAAGCTATATAAATGTCTAATCATTGTGTTGTATATCTGAAACTAATATTGTATGTCAACTGTAATTGAAAAAATTTAAAAATTTTTAAATTGTTTCAGTTATCTCAGCTGCTTATAGAAAACAAATCATCCTCAGAAGGATCTTTAAAAAAAAAAAAAAGGGAGGGCGTCTTCCAGAGTGTATGCAGTAGGGTCTTTGTACCTGACTGTCTCAACAGAGGAAGTTCTGCACTCTGTGCATTGTCTTTTATTCACACCAAATAGTAGAAGAGAGTACTGCTGACTATGTATAGAACCCTTAGAGAGGATAGACAGAGAAGGGCTGTGCTGTTTTCTACAAGTACAACTTCATCCATGCTGTGAATATTGGCTCCGGGAGTTTACAACATTGATCCAGCTTCAGGGGCTCCTTTTAATCTGAAACAGCTTGCAGTTGGGTGGCGTTTCTTGTGTTGGGCTGTGAACACTGACACCGGTTTCACAAAATTTCCTGCAAAATGCTTTTCCTTCATGTGCTTTGCTTTATTCCTGTTCTTGGAGACTTGACTGGTACAGGCCCTGTGCCGACTTTCCTTTGCTGTCTCACCACCATCAGCAGTTCTGTAATGGGATTAAAGGGATACCTCAATTTCCAAAAATAGACACAAGTTCAAGAGGTTTACTGCCCAGCAGAGGGAAGTCAAAATAACCAGCGTTGTATTTTTTTGGCATACAGATTTTCAGTTTCCCACATTGGGACCTTATACATAGAAAATAAAGTTACAAAATTTTCCTCAGTGTAAAATTATGTTCTAGCTCACTGTCACTTCACTTTAACTCTCTTCTTTATTGGGAAGAATTTGATATAAGGTAGATTCACCTTGGATATCATCCAATGACTGACAGGCCAGGCTACCATGATAGAGTATAAATAAGACACAGATCCCAGAGTATTTACCATTTGGAAACTAAAAATCATTGAGAGGATGCTGTGTTTCATTATAGTTACCTCATTTCTACTTGGTATGCACAATTTGTAATCTAGAACTGTTTTTATTGCTCCATTCTTAGAGTTTCATTGACAAACCAGATTATTTTTGGATAGCAATTTTAGATCTTAGGCAGGCCTGGGATCAACATACTCCTTTCCCACTTTCTAGATATTTGGCCAGAGCAAATCACTTAAATTCAAAATTGAAGCTTAACCATCTAGAAAATAATGATAATATGTAAATTGCAAGGTTGATAGAAGGAATAGAGATGTTATATGTACAAATTTCCAGTATAGTGGCTGTCATGGTATAGTTTCTTAATAAATGGGAACTATCTTTTATAATTATTAATGTAAGTGTTAAAATATTATTATGAAAATTACTTAACATTATCAAGCAGAATAAAAAATAAATTAGTGAAGAGTTGTTGTGTTGTGGGGGTTTTTTTGGTCCCAAATTTATTTATTGAAAAATGCATCCTATTTCTTCTGGCAGAAAGGCTGTCTTTGTCATACACTAAATTCCAACTGCAGTTGATTTGATTTTCTGTGTTCTTAGTCTGTTACATTGAACAGTTTGTCTGTTTATACACCAGCTGCTTGCAGTAGCTTTATACTGTTTCATAATTTGGTGGAGACTAACTCCCCTTCATTACTTTTCTTTTTCAGTGCCCTAAGAACTTTGAATCAACTTGCCTACTTCCCCCATCCTTCATTCTATCAATATATAAGTATTTTTAATTGGGATCACATTAAATTTATACATTAAATTATCAACTTCATATCATTTATTATGCTATTGACCGATTCAAGAACTTGGTATGCTTTTCCATTCATTTGTCTTTTATGGTCCTCAGTAGCATATTTTAAAGCTTTTTCATGTAGAGTATATATTTCTCTTTTGTATTTCTTGTTACTGTTATCATAAGTACTTTTCTTATCTTTTGTCTTCTGACTTGTGCTCTTTTACTTTTGAAAGTGGTTGATTTCTATATACTAGTATTCACTTTGTAATAATACTGTTAGTCCTCACTTATATTATTCTTACTCTGTTTTATACTCTTACATATATTTATTCACTAAATCCTCATAACAATCCAATAAAGTAAGTACTGTTTTACAGTGAGGAAACAAACTCTGAGAGATTAAATAACTTGCCCAAGGTCACACTGCTGAAAGTGACTGATCCAGGCTTTCAGAGCATATACTCCTCAGTTCTATACTATGCTGTACTCAATCACCTATTTCTCATTTCTAATAAAGATCCTTTGTAATATGTTTTCTGTTGATTATCCTGGTTTTACCTGAGGATGCTGCATGTTTTTTATAGGACTGAATATTATACAGATACCAGTTTTCTTCACATTTAAACATGGGTTTAATGCATTTCCAATAAAAATTTTGATGGTTTTTTAAAATTAGAATTGCATTGACTCTTTAGAGCTAGGGGAGAATTGACATTGTTAAAGTATAATTTTCATAAAGGTAAAGTCATCACTTTCAGGCAAAATAAAATGAACTTGTGTAAAACATATTTAACCCACTAATTAATAAGGGAATTGGTAAGATGTTATGATAGGTTCAAAGAGTATCTGAAAAACTATGGCATTTATAGGCAATTTAACAGAAGGTAAGAATAAGGTTGGTGAATTAGATATAAGACAGTCTAATGTCCAACAGATTATAAATCTTTGGGGTTATCTGTTCCGCTGGACAGAAATTTTTTGTGTGTCTACCCCACAAAAGCTTGCAAGTTCTTAAGGAACTTCTCTAAGTCTGGGACCTTAATTGGTAGTAAATAAGGAGATGCACTAAGTCAGTGGTTGGCAAACTGCAGCTTGCGAGCCACATGCGGCTCTTTGGCCCCTTGAGTGTGGCTCTTTCACAAAATACCGACTTCTGCGCATGGGCCACGAAGTTTCAATCACACTGTACGTGCGAGCCCGCATGTGGTATTTTGTGGAAGAGCCACACTCAAGGTACTAAAGAGCCACATGTGGCTCCCGAGCCGCAGTTTGCCGACCACTGCACTAAGTTTATCTCTAGATCGGGGGTTGGCAAACTGATTTACAAACTAAATCTATCTGCTTCCTATTTTTATAAATAAAGTTTTATTGGAACACATTTATGCCCATTTATGTACATATTTTCTATGGCTGATTTTACAATATAATGCCAGAGTTAAATAGTTACAACAGAGACCATATGACCCAGAAAACCTACTATATTTATTCTCTGGTCCTTTACAGAAAAAGTTTGCTGAATACAGGCCTATACAATTCTTGGATGATGAATCTTAAACATTTTTTTTATACTTATACTATCAGATACCATTTGATACTATTAGAAGTGACCTTTTCTTTTTCTTTTTTTAGATTTCAGATTCCAAGTGTTTATTGCTAGTCTTTAGAGAATATAGTTAATTTTTAAATATTGATCTCATATTCTGAGACCTTGCTAACCTTGTTAGTTATTGTGTCTTTTTAAAATGGATTCTGTAGGATTTTATTGCAAAGATAGATAATCATGTCATCTATGAATAAGACAGTTTAATTTTTTTCTTTCCAACTGGTTTGCTTTTTTCTTTTTTTTTTAAATATATATTTTATTGATTTTTACAGAGAGGAAGGGAGAGAGCTAGAGAGTTAGCAACATCGATGAGAGAGAAACATCAATCAGCTGCCTCCTGCACATCTCCTACTGGGGATGTGCCCGCAACCCAGGTACATGCCCTTGGCCGGAATCGAACCTGGGACCTCTCAGTCCGCAGGCCGACGCTCTATCCATTGAGCCAAACCAGTTTCAGCTGGTTTGCTTTTTTATTTCCTTGTCTTGTCTTATTGCACTAGCTAGGGTCTCCAGTATCCTCCTATATAATAAAAGGGTAATATGCAAATAGACCGAATGGCAGAATAACTGAACAACCAATCAAAGCGTAATATGCTAATGATATGCTAAGGTTGCTCAACCGCCCACTATGATGTGCACTGACCACCAAGGGGCAGACAGTCAACTGGTCAACCAGTCGCAATGACGTGCACTGACTCTCAGGGGCAGACAGTTGACTGGTTGACCAGTCATTATGACATGCACTGACCACCAGGGGGCAGATACTCCAACCAGTAGGTTAGCTTGCTGCTGGGGTCTGGCTGATGTGGACTAAGCGAGATGAGCCGGACACGCCCTGGAGCCCTCCTGTAGTCCCTCCCTGGCCTGATCATGCACTGGTGGGGTCCCTCAGCCTGGCCTGTGCCCTCTCGCAATCTGGGACCCCTTGGGGGATGTCGGAGAACTGGTTTCAGCCCGATCCCGCAGGCCACTTCCCTTGGGAGGGCGCCAAATGCAGGGCTCCTGGCTGGAGAGTGCTCTTGCAGCAGCACGAGCCTCTCCCCATCAGGACTGATTGGGCGCAAGCCTGTGGCAGGCACAGTGGAGCCGGGATGAGCAGGAGCTGCAGGTAGGAGCTGCAGGTGGCATTAGATTGCAGGTTTTGTTCCCATCCCTGCTGGCCACCCAGAGGGACCCCACCCATGCACAAATTCGTGCACCTGTACTCTAGTAATACTGACTAAGAGTAGTGAGAATGGACATAATTATTTTGTACACCCCCCATAGCATTTGACCTTGAGCCCTCAATAAAGCTTTGTTGGGTGAACGAACTAGCATAATGCTTTTATTTAATAATGTGTTTTTTTTAATTAAATCTTTATTGTTCAGATTATTACATTTGTTCCTCTTCTTTTCCCCGAATAACTCCCCTCCTTCCAGTTCCCACCCCACCCTCCGCCCTCACTCCCCACCCACTGTCCTCATCCATAGGTGCACGATTTTTGTCCAGTCTCTTCCCGCATCTCCCACACCCCTTTCCCCCGAAAGAATATTCAGTCCATTCCCTTTCTATGTCCCTGATTCTATTATAATCAACAGTTCATTCTGTTCATCAGATTATTCACTTGATTCTTAGATTCACTTGTCGATAGATGCATATTTGTTGTTCATAATTTGTATCTTTACCTTTTTCTTCTTCTTCCTCTTCTTAAAGGATACCTTTCAGCATTTCATATAATCCTGGTTTGGTGGTGATGAACTCCTTTAGCTTTTCCTTATCTGTGAAGCTCTTTATCTGACCTTCAATTCTGAATGATAGCTTTGCTGGATAAAGTAATCTTGGTTGTAGGTTCTTGGCATTCATCACTTTGAATATTTCTTGCCACTCCCTTCTGGCCTGCAAAGTTTCTGTTGAGAAATCAGCTGACAGTCGTGTGGGTATTCCCTTGTAGGTAACTGAGTTTCTTTCTCTTGCTGTTTTTAAGATTCTCTCTTTGTCTTTTGCTCTTGGCATTTTAATTATGATGTGTCTTGGTGTGGTCCTCTTTGGATTCCTTTTGTTTGGGGTTCTCTGTGCTTCCTGGACTTGTAAGTCTATTTCTTTCACCAGGTAGGGGAAGTTTTCTGTCATTATTTCTTCAAATAGGTTTTCAATATCTTGCTCTCTCTCATCTTCTGGCACCCCTATAATTCTGATGTTGGTACACTTGAAGCTGTCCCAGAGGCTCCTTACACTATCTTCGTATTTTCGGATTCTTTTTTCATTTTGCTTTTCCAGTTGGGTGTTTTTTGCTTCTTCGCATTTCAAATCTTTGACTTGATTCTTGCGCTCCTCTAGTCTGCTGTTGGGAGTCTGTATAGTATTCTTTATTTCAGTCAGTGTATGCTTAATTTCTAGTTGGTTCTTTATCATAACATCGAGGGTCTCATTAGATTTCTTGTAGATCTCATTAAGTTTATCGGCAGCTTCTAGACAGTTCTTGAGAGACCTTAAAAGTGTGGTTCTGAACTCTATATCTTCCATTGACAATTTTGTCCTGTTTCTTTGTCTCCGCATTTTTTTTATGCTTTCTTGGTGCACCCCCTAGTGGTCTTTGTGCGCAATCTTGTTGTAGTTAAGCCTTGATTGTTGTAGTTAATACTGGGGGGATTTGCCCTCCAGGCCAACTGGCTGTGAGAGTCAGCTGTGTCTGCAGTGGGAAAACTTCTGTCCTCTGGGGAGGTGCTAATCTACCCTTTGCCTGAGGCTATCCGGCAAATGTCTCTGTGCAGGGCTTGGGTGGGGCGGGTCGCAGGGGATCAACAGGGCGGGCGGAGGGAGCAGTTATGGCTGCTCTCAGTCCCATCCCCAGAGGCTCTGCCTCTCAGAGTCCCAGCAACCGCTGCAAACCTCGGAGAGAAAGCTGCCCTCGCGTTCCGACCGATGCCAGACAGTCACGCTTCTCCCGTTTGAGTCTGGGTCCTTAGAGACTCGCCCAGAACTGGAGCTCAGGGCCTGAGCCTCCCTCCCAATTGAAAACGACAACTGCGCCCTCAGCCACCAGCCTGCTCTGCACGCACCTCCACACCTTTGTATTTTCCGCACTGCGCCTCCTCTTTGTCTCGGTATGCTGTTCTCTTTCCTTCTAGTTGAAGAATTTCCCCTCAGCCAGCTTTCCTGTGGTTCTGGGTGATGTCCGTTCCGTCTTTTAGTTGTATTTTTGAAGTAGTTGTGCGAGGCAGCATTTTCCAGTGTTTACCTGTGCCGCCATCTTGGTTCTCTATCAATAATCTGTTTTTTAATTTTCTTCTTTTTCTCTGTTTTCCTATTGATAGCATTAGAAATAACTGTGTCTGTGATAATCTCATGGAAATTTTAAATACTTATTGGACCAATGCTCTACTTTTGTCACAATGGAAGTTGAACTTGCTGCCACTTTGATAGGGACTAGATGTCCCATTTCCTTTTGCTGACATGAAATATAGGAATGCTGCACAGCAGAGCAAGAAAACTTGTGTTGTAAAGTGTGTCCCAAAATTCACGCAAGAAGTAATTTTGATAGAAAACACAGGTTTATAATTAAAAATTGTAAATTTTTTATTGATTCATAAAGTATACAGTATAGGGTTACGTATGGAATAGCATATCGGGTAAATGGCCTCCACGGCTTTGCTGGCACATATGCGCTCTTCTGTTGAAATTTTCCATGACCGTTTTGCATAAATGTGGCTGAATTTCGATGAGGCTCATTTTCATCTTGATGGCTTGGTTAATCGACAAAATTGTCGCATTTGGGGTTCAGAAAATCCACGAGTGATTGTTGAGAAACAAATGCATCCACAACCTGTCACTGTTTGGTGCCGATTTTGGGCTGGAGGCATCATCGGACCATTCTTCTTCGAAAATGCAGCTGCTCAGGCAATAACAGTTAATGGTGCTCACTATCGCAACATGATAATCCAGTTTTTTGTGCCTAAATTGCAAGATATGGATGTGGGCGCCATGTGATTTCAACAAGACAGTGCCACATGCCATACAGCCCGAGAAACTATTCAATTACTGCATGAGTCATTTCCTGGTCATGTAATTTCCTGTTTTGGTGATCAGAATTGGCCGCCCAGATCGTGTGATTTAACGCCGTTGGACTTTTTTCTTTGGGGTTTTTTGATGTCTAAGGTTTATGCCAATAAGCCCATGACCACCCACTCCTTGAAGGAGGAAATTGAGCACTGTATTAATGAAATTCAGCCACATTTATGCAAAACGGTCATGGAAAATTTCAACAAAAGAGTGCATATGTGCCAGCAAAGCCATAGAGACCATTTACCCAATATGCTATTCCATACATAACCCTATACTGTATACTTTATGAATGAATAACAAATTTACAATTTTTAATTATAAACCTGTGTTTTCTATCGAAATTACTTCTTGCGTGAATTTCGCAAGGGGAAATTCGCAAGTTTAGAAAACTCCCCTCTATCAGCTGTCTTGATTTCGTGAAGATTTGAGTACCTTCACACCCTGTAATACAAAGTTCTCAGAGTGGTTAGAAACTCCTGATTTTAGGACTCCAGGTTTAATGGCCATGCCAGCTCCCATTTTGTTCATTAAAAAGAGTGAGATTTTTCTAGATTAAAGAGAAAATTGCATTAATTTGAATTTTATTATTTTAGAGTTGTTTTTATACTTCTGGTATTAAAACTGTACACAAATTCACCTTCCTTCATTAATGTTCATTACAAATGAATCTTCTGAATTTATTTAGTTTTAGTTTAACAGAAATACTACTTGATAGTCGTTTGTTTTAGTGTAGTTCATGATATTTAAATAATGGATCAGCAGCTCTTTAAAAGTTATTTTTGTTTAAAAAGACTGCTTATGAATTCAAATTGGTCTTTTTACAATTATTCTGTATCCAGAAAGTGTTGATGTTTCTTAGATATTTGCCCTGATACGTACACATTTGTTTAGCTGAGCACATTATCATTGTAGCCTACTAAGAAAGAAATATATATTATGGAAGAGGTGACAACAGGCAGTTAAAAGATCAGAGAATGTGTTTGGATGAATGTGACAAAAACCCAACACCTAGGATGGTTAGTTATCTCAACCATCAGAAATCTGGGATGAGTTGTATATCCTGGGCCTGGGTTTTTATAATCCATCACCAGTTTGTGGAGTTGATATTTTAGCAATGGGGAAATTTAGTGTGTGTGTGTGTGTGTGTGTGTGTGTGTGTGTGTGTGTGTGTGTATACCTGCTAAAATGACAAGTGATTTCTCAGTGTACCAGAAAAGGGAAATGATACTGGATTTTCTTAGCAATTAAGTGACCAAATTGTATGTGGAGGTTTGGAAAACAGACCAAAATGATTTGATCTACAGACTGTAAACTGTAAAACCACTTTAGTTGGAAAAACTATGAAGGTTTAACCCATTTTGTTTACTGAGGAGTTGAGTTCAGGGGTGAGTTTACAAAAAAATCAGAGTTTGAAAATCAGAGTTAATGATCTTTCCCTTTGTAGTAAAAAGTGTACATTTTGGCTTTTCTTCTTTTGTCTTCATTTTTTCTAATAAGAGCATTTTTTTATTTTATATTTTGAAGGTTCATCCCTCCCCAACAAAAAAAAAAAAAATGAGTGCTTCTAATTCTTATATTATGATTACTCAATATCTGTTAACATGTAAGTCAGTGTGGGAGAAGAGAATGAATGCTTCTTTTTAACCACAATGCAAAAGAATGCTATAATGTACTTTTTAGAACAAACATGATAATAATCTTATGTAATGGAAGCATTTGTTGAGTTACATTATTACAAGTAAAAACTATATAATTAGGCATGTATAAAAATTCATCAATCTTTACACTTCAGTTGGGGTATGTTAAGTGGTATTTCCATTTTTTTAAAAACTTTAAGAATGGTGGCCAAGGTTTAGAAATTGTGTTTGACAATTTGGGGACTTGTATACTCTCTATAATACTACAAAGAGGAGGTTCTTGATAAAAAAAAAAAAAAAAAAAAAATTCTCCAAGGATTGAAGCTTGTGGTTAATTAAAAACAAGAATATTTTTAAACTTTACCTTCAAATCACTCTATAAACTATTTGGCACAATTAAAGCTCCTGCCTGATAAAGGGTATGTTATGGTCATGATTTTCAGCATTCACTTCAAAGCAGAAATGTAAATTAATTAATCTCATTCTTTTATTGTGATGTTAGCTCTTTTGTTACTGCTGAGTTTACCTTGGCCTGAGAGCTGGCAATTAAATGGCACAGTGGAGATTACTGGAAAACATTAACTTGTTATTGTTAGTTGACATTGTGCTGAGGTTGATGGGAAGTAGAGTTTATAAATAGCCTGGTCTATGCATTGATTTAGAAATCTGCTCAGTTTCAGGGATGAATTTCATCAGACAGGCCATTCATTGTTTACATTTGAAGCTTTTTATTTAATGGAGAGTGGGTTCATCCTATTGAAAAATGGAATGCTGAACACAGCTGTAGTACACGCTCCCAATGAAACTTGTTTTCAGTGGTAACTTCTTGAATAAATTGGCTTTCTGTTGTTTGCTCACATTTATTCTTCTGAACATTACATAATTGATAATATTGCACTTTTGTCCTACATTTCTTTCTATTGACATTTATATTTTAAACTAGAATGGTCTTCATGTTTTAAATAAGTATGTTTTAAAATAAGCATACTTGAACTTCTTCCTTGTGTGTCTGTGCCTAAAAGCAGGCTTGCTACTTGAATTTTTATGATAAGCTATCAGATGCAAATCATTAACTGAGATCTCCCCAGCATGATGGTGGCAAGAACCCAAAGCAGTACTCCTTGAGCGATGAAAGGAAGTTGACTCTATTATGAGAAATCTAGGCAGTCAGACAAAGCATAACAATCATTTCTAGAAATCTGGCCAAATCACTGAATAATTGCCTTGCTCTTTCAGGCCAAGAGACAAACCTAAATTTGCATTCTCATTCTCATTGACCTGATGGTGAGGGAAGGAGGCTGTGCTACTCAGATAGGTTTCAGGCCATGAAGTTTTCAGGCTTTTTTTTTTTTTAAGTTGGGTGGTGCCTGTATTGATCAATCAGTAATGTTTTAATTGAGTTTCAATTAAATGCTCAATATTGTGCTAATTAACCACTGGGTGGATATAAAGCAGTATAAATTCATCACAAGAATCTTGTATGACATGGGAAAAATAAGCAACAAATCTAAAACAGAAAAATTACAATATAAAATCACATAGTATTAATTTTAAGTCACATTATCAGCATGGCTGGAATAGGTAGAAGCTTCATGACTAAATCCTAACTAATTCAGGTCATCTGGCTATATATATTTTCAGACCTCTGGTTGTTAAGACACTGACAAAAACAGGATGATTTAATAGGCTGTCAAATGTTTCCAAACTTACCTGACACAAGAGTTATCTGGGCTGCTGTTTAAAATACAGATTTCCAAGCTCTTACCCTAAAGATTTTGATTGTGTGTATCTGAGATAGGACCCCAGAATCTGCCTTTTTAATGAGCAAATAGGTGATTCTGATGGTGAGGCAAGTGTGGAAAACATTGGTTACGAGTGGAAGAGAGGAAGGATTCAATGTATAAAAATGAGTCACTGTAAGATACATGTGATCCTTTCTTCAGGTCCAGGAGATAACAGAGATTTACCACCACCACCCCCAATGAGGAATATTATACATTTCTAGGTAATTTGCCTTCGAAGTTAAAAGACAATGGAGGGCAATAAGAAAATCTAGACATTTCTAAGCTCAAATTTTTAATGGGCAAAAAAGTGTTCTGGGTTTCATTTCATCACTTACTTTCTTCTGCTCTAGGAAGGGTGCTCCTGGCCATTCATGTAGAGAGCAGGCAGGCAGACATGAATAAGAAGGAAGCATTTGAAATAGCAAATTGGCAGATGTGAGGGGAGACTCTTCCAAGTTTAAAGGGCAGCTGGCAAGACTGACCCAAGGCAGGAATGGAGGAAGCAGGAGGCTGAGTGAGCTGTTTAGTAACACAGTGTTTTGTGGTCAGGATCAAGGGGCATGAAGTAAGAGTCGTGGGAAACCGGGACAGAGATAACAATAATAACTGTGCACAACACATTTTATAAGGAGCAGGGAGGTCAGCAGTCCTTATGACACCCTCATCCAGAGCAATGGAGGGAAAGTTGGTTACATTATTTCAGTTTTACAGCTGGATGCCTAGAGGTATTGGGGAAGGTGTCCTTGCTATAGTGAAGTAGAAAAGGAAGTAAGTGAATTAGAGCCCATAGATATCCAGACCTATGTTATTAGGTTGGATAAGTATTGGGAGGATGGAGAAGGACAGAAAAGGACTGTCTTGATGGAATTTAAGTTGGTGAGTTGGTGAAATTTTGAACGGATTTCAGCATAGCTAAATGAAAGATACAGTTATCAACAGGTTTAAACAGGTGGTGTGGAGTGGGGATAATGAAAGGGGCTAAAATGTTGAGCAGGTTTTTGGTGTGAGCAGAGAGAAGGATATTGCATGGGAGGTAGAGTTTAAGGTTCAGCACAGTGTATATTATAAAACAAACTTTTGTATCTCCTTCTGATGACGTATAGAGACATACTGATCATAAAAATACGCTCAACTACATCTTCTCTGGTAAGCATAATACTTTTTAAAATAGTCTGCAATGGAGAAAATTTTTTAAAATTAAACTTTGTCTGAGAGTTTAGTCTATGGTGGTGTGTCCCCCTCCCCGCCGTGGTGTAGAGAGACTGGAAAAGCAGTGGACACTAGAAAAGCAATAAAACAGGTTATTACAATCTGCTCAGACATTCCAGTATCTCAGTGTACATGAAGTCTTCCTTCCTCTACAATTAGTACAACCGATAGCTTGCCTCTAATGATAGACTTTGCTATTTTTAATTAGCACCTGATGCTAATTTTTTAAGAATTAAAAGAAGTCAAATGGGATTCTAAGGGCATCTAATTACTGCAGTCTCACAATAAGTTGGTACTCTAAAGTAAATGTGTAGTTCACTCACAAGGCTATTT
This sequence comes from Myotis myotis, assembly GCF_014108235.1. Classification (NCBI taxonomy): domain Eukaryota; kingdom Metazoa; phylum Chordata; class Mammalia; order Chiroptera; family Vespertilionidae; genus Myotis; species Myotis myotis. The sequence goes on from NW_023416318.1 coordinate 33,061,385, forward strand.
AAAAATATTTTTTAAATTACAGTTGACATACAATATTATATTAGTTTCAAGTGTACAACCTCATGATTAGACATTTATATCACAAGGCTTTTTTAATAGATGGAGGACCTCTGTAATTGGAGGATGTAAAATATGTCCCAGAAATGATACTGAATACGTTACAATATTGAATATTGGTGACTTGAATGTAGGACATCTTTTAAAAACTTTTAAAATTTTAATTGTGATAAAATGCACATAAAGTTTACCATTTTAACCATTTTTTAAATGTTCAGTAAGTAGCATTAAGTACAGGGGAGGGCAAAAGGAGGTTTATGGTTGTAATACAAATAAATAATGTAATAATAATTAATACAAGTATAAACTCTGTACTCATAACTGTGAACCTTCTTTTGCCTGCCCCTGTATATTCACATCGTTGTGCAACCAATCTCCAAAGGTTTTTCATCTCGCAAAATTGAAACTTACTAGTATATACCCATTAAACAGTAACTCCCTATTTCTTCTTTTCCCCAACTCCTGGCAACAACCATTTCTGTTTCTGTGGGTTGGAGTGTCCTTGACCTCACTCATATAAGTGAAATTATACAATATTTGTTTTTTGTTAACTGGCTTTTTTCTCTTTCCATCATGTCCTTAAGGGTCATCCATGTTGTAGCCTGTGTCAAAACATCCTTTGTATAGCTGAGTAATATTCCGTTGTGTGTAATATGCCACCTTTGTGTACTCGTTTATCCGTCAGTGGACACTTGGGTTGCTTCCATCTTTTGGCTATTGTGAAGAATGTTGCATGAAATAGATGTACACATGTCTTTTTGAGGCCCTCCTTTCAAAAGTGGAATTGTGGGATCATACAGTAATATTATTTTTTATATTTTGAGAAACTACGATATTTTTTCCATAGAAATATAGAGAATCCTAATTTCTTGTTTTAGTTAGTAACTTCATTGGGAATCTTAATGGTTTGTGTCTTGGCCTCATTTTCCTCCAGTATTAAGAGGTAGTATGTATAAATTTAATATTTTCTTGTTGCATTCTGCTACTATGTTATGGATACCGCCCCTCTTCACCCACCTTCATACTCTAATCCTATTGAAACTATTGAATATCTTTTATTTTTCACTGAAATTGTTTGGAGGTGTGAGAAATAAGAAGACCCAGGTGGTTATAGAGGGTTAACTACCAATTGTATGTATGCAACTTCAAATTCACCCTGGTCTCTTTATTTGTGACTTTTTCCCAAGTAAAACTCCACTTTCTTCAGAAAGTGAGCCACTTCAAAGGTTTCTAAGTAAATTCTATTTTCTTGATAGCTAAGATCCTACCTGTTATGGAGACATGATCCATTCTACTAAGAGTTCACCACTAATTTCAAGAAGATTGGGACTAACTACTATATTGTGTGTGTTTTTTAAACCAAGAACCTATGGAATTTTAAATACATTTATATACCTTTCAGGGAAGACTACAATGTGAGTCCATAGGCTTTGCTATATGAAATATCCAAATATCCGTTTTATGAGACTAATATACACAGGAAGGATGCTTTGCTTCCTTTGACTAAAATGCACACCAACTGGCCAGATTAACCCAACACATGCCATGGTGGAAGCTAAAGTACTTGTTACAAGTGTTGCCTGATTTGGGCCATTCAGGAAATTTTAGGAAAATAAGAATGCGCTTACTTAGCTTATTTTGACGTGGTTGCCTCTCTGAGGCAGGAAACGGAGCTGGAAATCCTACCTCTGGATTTGTGAATTTATGGAGTATGCTCTGTAGGAAAGAGGATCAAGGATAAACCTCTTGAGGTCATAGCTGACAGCTGATATCTTTAAGGGTTACCAGATTGTTTTTCTGAGACACTGAATGGCACAACTTACTCTTCTATGTAACTCACACGTGCAGAAAATGTAGCTTATGACAAAAAGGGCAAACTTGATAAAGAGGACTGTACTTACACTTCTCAAAGCACCTGAGGGGCAATCATTAATTTATCCTTGCCATACCCTTGGTCATTGTTATGAACTCTAGTAAGATGATTAGTCAGAAAGTACAGTTTCTGGGAAAAATCATCAGAGACCACTAAAAAAAAGTATTGCTAAAGAACATTACTGCAACAGGCAGAAGTCCAGTGGCCAAGCAAAAACAAGTGCCAAAGAAAGGACATAATAAGCAGGTACCACTGAGGAGTAAGAAAGCTACCAAATAACTGAGAACTAAATAAACATAGATAGGAAAGCATAGATACCCCAGATGAATGGAGGCAGTGAGGTGAGTCTCCTTTTTACACCAACACGAGAGATGCCTAAAGTGCACTGAAAAATTAAAATCACACATGAGGCATCCATTAATAAGGATGACCAATCTTTAGAGAGTAATTACAAGGTACTTTCACATCAGTTACCTTTTAGACTTAACAATAATCTCATGAGATGAATTATATTGTTAGCTTCATTTTACGGGTGAGGAAATTAAAATAATTTTCCCAAGGTCACCAGCTAGGTCTTGACTACAAAGCCTGGGCTCTTACAGTAAGCCAGGGTTTCTGCACCTAGGCACTATTGACATTTGGGGCTGGATAATTCTTTGTTGAGAGGGGTTGCCCTGGGCATTGTAGGATGCTTAACAGCATCTCTGCCCTCTACTCACTAGATGCCAGTAGCACCCCCTTTCAGTTGAGACAACCAAAAATGTTTCTAGACAATGCCAAATGTCACCTGGGGGTAAAATCACCCCAATTTTTAGAACCACTGGTCTAAAGACTAATGTTTCTCAGTATGAGTCAAGTGGGTGTAGCCTGTTGTCCCATTGTCATCAGTCCCAATATTGGGCTGGGAGAGCTTGTTCGCTTAGAACTTTCCTAAAATGGATCCTCATTGCCTTCCAGCAATACGGTGAAAGGGGACAGGCCAAAATGGATTTGGAATGGTTACTTGGAGTCATTGTTTCATTCAGCCATTTATTCAGCAAATAAGCTTAACAGTTCCTGGAGTTTGGTAGAGGCGCCAGTCTTTGAACTGAAGTAGGTTTAGAGGGAAGACTATGAGTTTTCTCAAGATGAGCTTGGAGGAGGATGAACCCATGTAGATAACATGACATGTTAGTAGGCTAGGAAAAGCAGGCTGATGGCCCACACCACAAACATATTCCAATCTCAAGGACTTATATTCATTGGTCATCTTTGTAAGCCAACCCATTTGCAAGCAGTCTTGGTGTTTACTTTCACTATATTGAGTTAACTATTGCCTTGAAAGTACTGTTTATCTCAGCCCACATGGTAATTGACTTAAATTTAAAATCAAGTCAACAAACGTTTGCATTCCTGTAAGGCTCTGTAGGAGATAAAACAACATGGTTTACATAAAAAGATAAATAGCAATCAAGGCAACATATCTTAGGTGCCAAATGAGTGGTTCAGATAATAAAAACTATGCAATGAGAGGATGGAGAGATTTCCACAACCTAGAATTGTCAAGGAGAACTTCACAGAGGGAGCTAATGAACTGGGCCTTACCCGATAAGTAGAAATAATATGCAATCTTTATGACAGACTGGGAAGCACATGATTAATGAACACAGCATCCCATGTAAAAAGTACCTTTTAGATTTTTGTTGTGTTAATCTTCACTTGAGGATATTTTTCCATTGATTTTTAGAGAGAGAGGAAGTAGGGGAATAGACACACAGAGAGAGACATTTATTTGTTGCCTCCTGCACGTATCCCAACCAGGGCTGGGGATTGAGCCTGCAACCGAGATACAGTGCCCTTGACCAGAATCAAACCTGAGACCCTTCAGTCTGAGGGCTTATGCTCTAGCCACTGAGCCAAACTGGCTAGGGCTTGATTATTATTTTAATGCCATCTAGTTTCATTATTTTGAAATATATCCAATAACAGATATGAAATCCAGTTAGAAGTTTACCCATGATGATTGTCCAGAGTTTGTCAGCTCAACCAAGAAAATTCCTAAGTGAAAAAGGTGTTTTGATCACTCCCAGGGATCAGAGGAAACTTCATAATGGTTGGTTTCACGACCTTTTATTTCAGTCAGACCTCACCGAAATCACCCTTCTCCAAACAAAGTTGCCCAGGCCTCCAAACAAAGTCTGCCTGGTCTCCAGATTTAGAGAGACCTTACTGTGTGCAGCCTGCCTGCATGACTTTGGGCATCCCCCATCCTCAGCAGCACTTCGGAAGGCAGTTACCAATATGGGCTGTAGAGGCTTTTGCTTCTTAAGACATGGTTTATTCCACAAATCCCAGCCATCCAGTAAACTTCTATAATTCCACATAAAATGGATGCAGCAGATGTTCCTGGACCTCACTGCTGGAGGTGTTGAATGGCAAATGAACAAACAAACGGGGGGACGGAGGAGGGGGGGGGACCCTCCCAAGGGGGGACCCACCCAAATCTCCTTCCTGGAGCTTAGAGGAATCATTCTTTTTCCTTCCTCCATGAGAAAATATAAACTGTTGCTTTATAAACAGTTGTCACTTTTTGACTTATAAAGATTCACAGTCTTTTCCTTTTGTTTACTTTGATGACCTTTGAAATAAGCTGCAACCCAGAGTCAAAAAAAATTTCCATGTTCATTTTTCAGAAAGAGGACTCTGTTGCCACAATGTGCTGTGTCAGCCTCTGACTCCGAGGCTGGCTGCAGCCCAGGCCCAGGTTTGCAGGCCCTTTTCCCCAAACCCCTCACTGGGCAGCTCCAAGTAATGTGGGTTACTGGCCTGAAGGCCAAACAGTTTTCTGTCGGTCAGACTCTTCTATAAAGCAGATTTTATGGCAACTCTAAAATCCAGAAAACACAAATTAATATATTAACTTTGCATTTCCTTTGGCTTTGCTTGCTGAAGAGACAACACTAACGATTTTCCTGCAGCTCTCAAAAATGCTGCTACCCGCTTCCCCTGTGGCCAGCCTTCTCTACCCTCAGTGGGCCTCTCCTCTGACATGCTCTCCAAACCTCATTGGGTACCAGTCTGAAAAGTCAAAGGAAGAGGCCAGGAGAAGCCTTGGAAGTCCTAACTTCCTCTTGGGGGCGTTGAAAAGTTCCTTTTCTTTGATTTTATCTCTTAGTGAAAAATAACACATAGCCACCTGTCCCAATAATTTGTATGTGAATTTTAATACTGAGTATGGAGTTAGGGAATGAATACATGATAAAAAGAACATTACTTAGCTTCTATTGTTTCTGATTCCCAAAATAATGCATTCTTCCTTTGTGGTGATAAGGCAGTCTGTATGTTCGATTGTCGTGATGGTTGCATAAATCCATGCATGGGGTAAAATTGTGCGCGCACGCGCGCACACACACACCCACACACACATGTGAATACATGTAAAAAATGGCAAAATTGAATAGGGTAGGTAGCCTAGTTAATAGTAATATGCCTATGTCAATTTTCTGATTTTGATATAGTACTGCAGTTACTACATAAGAAGTCACAATTGGGAAAAGATGATTGAAAAGTACAATGCTACTAGTTTTGCAACTTGTTATGAGCTTATAATTATTTCTTTACAAAAGTTCTAAAAAAAGTAATGCATTTTTACTGTAAAACTTTCTAAATTATAGAAAAGTTCAACAAACTTTCACCCCTAAACATTAATTGAATTTTAATATTAATCAAAAATAAATATAAATTAAAAATAATAAAATTATTTCAAATTTGACCAATGGGAGCCCATTCCAAAAAAAACCAAAAAACCACCAAGTAAAAAAAATCCCACCCTCACTGTTAATAATTTGGTACCAATAAAAATGGGATCGTTGCCCTAACTGGTTTGGCTCAGTGGATAGAGCGTCAGCCTGCGGACTCAAGGGTCCCAGGTTCAATTCCGGTCAAGGGCAGGTACCTTGGTTGCGGGCACATGCCCAGTAGGGAGTGTGCAGGCAGGAGGCAGCTGATGGATGTTTCTCTCTCATCGATGTTTCCAACTCTCTATCCCTCTCCCTTCCTCTCTCTAAAAATATCAATAAAATATATATATATAAAAAAAATGGGATCGTACTATTTTTGCAGCTTGCTTTTTTTTACTTACCAGTGTAGAGATATTTCCATGTTAGTCTATATAAACCTACAACATTCTTGTTAATAGCTGTACAGATTGGCTTTCTGTGATGGGATACTTGTAGAAATATCCCATAATTTTTTTCTATTGGTCCTGTATTGGTTGTTTCTGAATTTTCCTGTTAGAATCAGTGCTACTGAAGATCATCCTTGGGCATCTATTATCTTTGCCCATACTCCTTTCTGTGAGACAGATGCCTAGAAGTGGGTATTGCACTGAAGAAAGTGCATGACTTCCAAGTTGCTACTTTGTCTAGCTCCGAGGGAGACCACTGTACAGGAAAAAAAAATTTTCTTATGTGTAACAAGATGGCCTTGCTGGTTATCCCCTCCCACCCCCCAAAAAAGGTGACAATTTATGTTCCCACCAATGATGAATGAGAGTATTGTTTTCTTACCTAGTTATTAGATGGGGGTCCTACCTACTAATTTTTAAGAAAAATTCTGTACAAATTAATGTTATTGTTTTTAAATTATTGTTTTAATTGCCCTTCCTTAAACATGAATGAAGTTAAACATGTCTTCATATGTTTATTGGCTATATTTGTATTTCATCTGTGAATTGCTTGTTTATATTCTTTGCTAAATATTTGCAGTTCCCAAAGTGTGTGCCAAAGCTCTGTGGGATATTTTAAATTTGGGAGAGAAACACAATGATGTTTACCATCTGTGAAATATTATGAGATCTACTAGCTCGAAGCTATTTACACTTATCAACATTAGCTTGCACTGCATTCCTTTAGAAGATGCTATATATCTTTGCAAAGTTGAGTATTTGATAGTTGCTGCTATAAAAAGCAAGTACCATGAGAAAATCAATATGGAACAGGAATGAGGGTGGAGTCCAACAATCCCGAGGCTTGGGAAGTTATGAGTAGCCAACAGGCACACATATCCCATTAGTACGTATTTGTGGTTATTAAGGAATGAAATCAAAATATTTTTTCTTTCAACTTATGTGTATTATTTTTTCAAACAGTTCCTAAGTTGTTAGGGTATAAATACTTATTAGGTTGTTTGGACCTAACTACTTAATAAATGGAACTATTAGGTATTTCTTTTGGCCTAGAGGCACCATGAAAAGATTATTGAGGTGCTAAGGGTGCTATGAATGGTGAAAGTTTGTAAGTCCCTGCCATATTTTATTCAATTACTTTCATTTTTGTTATTAATTTGCAAGAGTTTTGTTCCTTAGGGGAATTAGCAAATATTTTACCCCTTTTTCCCTTTACTTTTGAATATTCCTTGTAGTTTTTACTTTTTCAGTTTTTGTGTTGACAGACTTATAGAAAGCCCATTTTTACCTGAAGATTATAAAACATTTTCCTGTTTTCTTCTAGCATTTTTATAATGGGCTTTTTTTTTTTTTTTACATTTGATTATTTTCTACATCTGGAATTTATTTCAATGCAAGACTTTGGGTAGGGATCTAACCATATTATTTCCCAAAGAACTAGTTGGTGTTTTAATACCATTTATTGAATAAATCAATCTTTTCACTACTGTTTAAATATCACTTTTATCACCTACTGTATTTCTAGCACATTTATTTCTGGCCCCTCTATTCTTTCTCTCTCTTTATAGTACTTACTGTTTTCTACCTTGAATTTTAGTTATATACATATCTTATACCCTGCACTAGATCATAAACTTTTTAATATTGACTTCATCTCTATGTCCTATAGCTGCATGCTTTCCTCTTTCCCTTATCTTCTTCTCTAAATCTTTCTTAAAAGTTTTCTATAGAAAAATTTAAATATACACAAATGTAGATAGAATAATGTAATGAGTCCCATGTATCTTAACTATCACTCAGCTGCAATAATTGTTGATTCTTAACTAATTTTGTTTCATTCATACTACAGTCAGCTTCTTTCTATATTGCTTTAAAGCTAACTATCTTGATTGAACAAATTATCTATTATTTTTCATTAATAAGTTATGCTACATTAAAGAATTTCTTATTGATCTAAATATTAACTTTAAGGAAATTCAATAGGTAAAGCTCCAGATATGTAGAACAGATGAATTATCATATATAAGAAAGCTTCCCCTAAAGAACTTAAACAGATTTATTCTATAAATAAATAGTTTGTAATTTAAAAATTTTTATACGTAGCTTTTCAGAAATGTATCTGTGTTCTAAAGCAGTGGTCGCCAACCTTTTGGACCTCACGGACCACTGTTCTAAAGTTAGGAACTCTTTATTTAGAACAGGTATTAAATCATTGTTTTGTAAATTGTTAATTCTTTAAATGCACGTCTTTGTTTGTATGTTGGGTTAAGATTGACTACTTTTGACATCACTTTCTAAACCCAACATGTTGCTCAGGGCTCTTGATGCCTCTTCTGGGTGCCAGACTCCTAATTGAATTGTAAAATTTGGAGTACCAGGCCAGATATGACTCAGGCGAAACATATACTCACTCTCTTTTTAATGCTATGTATTTTCCCCAACCCTTTTGTGTGGAGAGAGTTTAGAGAGGTTTAGTACCACAGCTGCTGGTGTGAATATAGGTTCTGCTTCTACCACCGCTGGCAAGGTGGCATGGTAGAATTAGAAGTCAATAAATGCTCTCTTTATTGAGCCTGTCTGTCTGATAGACAAAGCTACTTATCCTTGGGGTCCCGGGGCTAGAAAACTGGGACACAGTCCCTTCCTTCAAAGAGCTATACAGGGAAATTGTAGATTGATAGCCATGATGACAGGATTATACACACACACACACACACACACACACACACACACACACACACACACTGGTATATGTAAATGAAGCTGAATAGGAAAAAAAGTTATTCTTAGGGTGGGGTTGGGGGCAACTGAAGAAAACTGAGGAAGGTTTTATGGTGGGCCTTACAGCGGAAATGAAATATCAGTAGGCAGAGTTGGAGAGGATAGGGGAGAAATGGAAGGAACATCCTGCATAGAAAAGCATTTGTAAGTTGTCCAGAATGGAAAGTTGTCTGGCTCAGTGGCCACAGAATAGATACATGAAGAGGAGAAATTAAGGAGTAAAACAAGTAGTAGAAAGGTGAGTTGAGCCTTTAGTGCCCAGCAAATTCTATAGGAGGTTGGAAATTATTGAAGGATTTTGAATTTGGGAGTAATATGAATGGGGCTTGGTTTTAAGATTTATCTGCAGCCATGTGTAAAATAAGTTTTAGAGGCAAATACCAGTCAGTTAACTTGTTTCCATCAGAGAGGTGTCAGGTCTTTGGGTTCCTGAACTAGAACTGTGGGAGTGTTAATAGAAAGGAGGGAACGGATTTGAGACAACAAAGTAAATTTCCATGCCCCTAGAGACTTTGTGTTTCTGTAGATGTTAGTCCTTAAAGATATTCGTGGCCTATTTCCTGTGCTTCTTTTCCCCAACCCAGAGTCAGCTAGGAAGTAATTACACGTTGTAGTTGGTGACCTTTTTCCCAGCACAGCAAAGTGTCACCTTTTGGGAACTTACCGAGACCTTTCTAAGGATGTGTTCTCATCTCATGAACAGGTTGAGGTTTGGGGAGTAACCACTTGAAATGCTTCCTGGCCTGCCCTCCAGCATGGGATCAGATTGGTGGGTACCTGTGGGTGGCACAGGCCCACTGAGCCCTTTCTCGTAGGGATGACCAAGGTGAGCAACTTAAGTGTCCCAGGGTCATGCCCCCAGTCCACACTGACCCTCCGAGGCTGGGAGCAGTGGGTCTGTTAATAAAAAAGGTTATGTTGAGCTTTCTGCACAGATGACCTAGGCAGGTACGTACACCCAGCCAGCACCATGCCCTGCACTGTGGAAGTAAGAGAAAAGAGGGGTGCTTCTGAGAAGCCTGTGGTCCTGTTGGAGATAAGATTGATATGCCTGAAGCAGAGAACAATTAAATACTAACCCACGTTTTAATAATTAGAAATGACAAATAAATTAGAAAACTTCTCTCTCTTGCTTTCCCATCTACACACACACACACAGTCTGCCTTTTAAATGATTTTTGCTGTATCCATTTCCATTTCCCGACAGTTATATGATTAGGCATGTTTCTGTGAATTAGAAAGTTTAGGTTCCTCCCTCAGCCATCCCCCTACTCACACCACTGCCCCCCTTCAGGCTGACTTAAAGCCATAAAATACTTCTGCCTGCCTGCGTTTAGTTCTGTTTGTATGAATTAAGTCGACAGGATAAATATTCACATTCCCAGCGACAGGCTGAAACAATGTTTGCCTGTTCTGCCCAGTGAGTCGAGAAAAAAAGGGGGCCTGACATCACCCTATACTGTACATTCCCGGCATAGATCATTTATTTAAGTCCCTGAAAAAATACAGATGTTTTACCAGCCGAAATAAAATCCTGTGTAAACACTGAGCTTGGAAAAATGTGGCTCTGACTTAGCTGTGGGGGTTGGAGCTAGGCAAAATGGCAGATGCAGAAATTTTATACTTGGCTGAATGTGATAGGGACAAAAGTGTTCGTCCCCTGTCTGCATGCTGCAAAAGAAGAATAGAATTTGTTTTTAAGGAAATACAGTTGCAAACCTGAATAGGTCTGTTGCTCTTCAGTGTTTGGGATTGTTAATGATTATGATGCATTCACCCACTTGTATCTGACCTCTGAAATGAGTGTCTTTTTTCTATTGGAGTTGTCCTTTTTCATGACCTGCCTACCCTGGTCCTGTTATTGCTGGAGCCTGCTGGTTCCTGGCGCTCAGGTGCTGTTGATTTTATAAGGGGGAAAACTGCCTGGAAGCCATGCTTGGTGAAGAGGAAAACCCATCTCAGCGTCACATTCCCAAACAGCCATCTATCATCTTGATCTTGTCTAACACAGTCACTATTTTAGTCCAGCAGCACAAACCAGACATATTTTACTGGTGCAGTGCAAGTTTTTTCAGGATCTGCCTCATGACTCTTCTCAGACCTGTGGTATTTATTCAGAGAGCATTACATTTGCTCTGTGGAGTCACTTTTAAGATTCAAAGCTGCCAGAATGGACCCCATGCTTTACACAGATGGTTGGAAACTCCCCCGAGTCTCCCTGTGTTTAGAGTGGGGATGGGAGTGGGCAGAGAATAACTGCTTCCAGGTTCTCCAGACTTTCCTTAGATCCACAGTTTCATTTAGACACGCATCTCAGGGGCCAGAAATCTAGCCCCCTCCTTGTCAGGGCCTGGACAATCACCTCATCTCTCAGCAGTCCCAGCCTGTGATGGTCCCGGCCTGTGATAGTCCCAGCTGATGGTCCGGAGCGTATGGTAATCCTGGTGATGCTGCTTGGTCTGCACTCAGTTGTTTGCTGTGTGCTTTTGGTCTCTTTCTGACCGAATCACAACTGTTTTAAGTCAACACCACTTTCTCCTGTTTCTTTTGCCGAAGACACCTCCAAATCCACTCCAAGCTCTTCAAAAGGGCCTCCCATAGCTAGAAGTAAACAGCTGCCCTGCTTGTCCCAGTGTGATTAATAGAGCTCCTCTCCACTTTCAGAAGACTTCCTGGTCTTCTCCCTCCCTAGAGCAGTTATCACTGGACATTCCCAACCAAACTCATTAAATCCCCTCCCTCATTCCCCAAAAAGCTACATGTGCTCTTGTGATCCCTGCTGGGGTGGACCTCCAGCACCAGCTGCCTGAGTTCAGAGTCTCTTTCCTGACCCTCAACTCCATGTCTAGAGCAGTTGCCCAAGTCTTGCCTCTTCAGCCTCCAATGTCTCTCAAATGTATCCTTTCCTCTTAGTTCCACTGCTGCTGTTGTTTAGATTGGGGTGAGGTTGGGATGTCACAAATTCAGTCCTGTCTGTTTCAGACAAATAAGTGAATGAAGGGGGGTGGATAGAAACATGCAGCCCTCTTGATGCATCCTTTGTCTTCAAACTTTTGATTGAGATTTGGGTTCAGTAAATATTTCATTTCCTCTCGATTCTACATAAGTTGAGGGGGGTGGGGAGGAGAGCATGAGATAAGTGATAAACCTGGACACTCCATCCGAGCCACCACGCATGCTGGTCAGTAGGGGGACAGTGGGGACCCTGAGCACGCATTGCTTGTCAAAGGGGGCAGCTGCTGCTCCTCAGCCCAGGCCCAATGGCTCTGTGGGAGTGTGGCCCCAAGATGGCAGATGTTTTGATTTTTCAAAAGAAATTGGAAATCAGGATGAGTTTGATGTGAAATCTCCCAATTCATAAAGGAAAGTTTAAAAATACCGTGCAGATCAAATAAAACATCTGCAGCCATTTTTTTGTCCAAAGGCTCTTGGTTTTCAGCCTCTGGTTTCACCCCTCACCACCTTCTGACTGGACTATTGCAGTAGTGTTGGTCATGTTGCCCGTTAATCCAGCCTCTACACCACCCTGGCCTTTTGCCCCCCAAGTTACCGATCTGATCACTTAAAAGCTATGAAGAACAGAACACACATTCTTGATGTTGCATTTAAGATCTGTCTCCAGCTCTGTCTCCTCCCACCTTCCACACACACCCTGGCTGTGCTTTCGTCACGCACAACTACTTGCTGTCCCCTGAGCAGTCCCAGGATTTTTAATAAATAGCTTCTTTTTAGAACAATTTTAGGTTTACAGAAAAACTGAGCAGGTCCTCCCAGTCCCCTCTCCCCAGTTTTCTACTGCTATTAATATTTTGCATTAGAGGGTACGTTTGTTACAACTAATACACTGAGATCAACACATTATTACCATTAACTAAAGTCCATAGTTTACAGTAAGGCTTACTCTTTTTGTTGGGAATACCAATATTTTAAGACCCTTAAAAATTTTTTTTATAATTCCCGTTCCTCTGTTTGTATATTGTTCTCCCAATTCTGGCAAGATTTTTTTCAAGGCCAAATATGAATGTCCCTTTCTACAAAGCCTTCTCTGACTGTTTATTTCAGGAATGGGGGCTGGAAAGGAGGGAGCAGACAGAAAATGGAAGAGAAGTAACTTTTTTTCCCAGGTGCCTAGTGTGTGCCAAGTACTATATATTCTTTTAAATCCCTCTATAATCCTATAATATCGATGTTATTATGGATGTTAACCTGTTTCCGTGAGTTGCCCAAAGCCCCACTAATAGTAACTAGGTTGACGCCCATGTCCACCTGGCTCCAAAGTGCGTGTTGCGCCCATTCCTTTTCCCTAGGGCTACATTCTTACCACTAATCTAGCCTCCTGCCTTCCCCACTAGATCAGAAATCCACTGGAGTGCGAGGTACTCAGCTCAGTGTCTCCACTCCCACGAAGCGGGGTGCGGGGGGATAGGGGGCAGACATACGGCACTCCCCCAAAACCAGGGGCTTGTGACCTAAAGGCAGAGTTAGTATAGGAAGAGGCAACAGATCCTGACATCAGTTCAGCGAATGGTTGTTGAACTCCTGCTGTGCCTGGACTTGGTGCAAGGTGAGGTGGGGAAGCGGAGGAAGTGGTGGCGGTGCTGCCACGTGGCTGTGTCTCCCTGCCAGGCAGAGTCAGGAAGCTATTGATTCTCCGTGTATCCGGGACTAGAATGTGAGCTGCAGGGGAGCAGGGACTCTGTTCTCTGCTGTGACTTCCAGGACAGTCCCTAGTGGTGATAGCTCTTTAATAAATATCTGTGGCTGGAATGTTTGAATCCCATTGCAAATTGGGGACACGGAAAGTGACTACTCGACTGCTCGCAGCTCTCATGTGCGTTCAGTTAGTCATCAGCCTCAGTTCCGGCAGCTTGGGGTTCTCCACGTTTGGTGCAGGGCAGCTCTGTATTATAAGCAGTTTCCAAATTATGCCAGGCCCGGGTTCGACCACACTCCGAGTTCTCCGTTCCCAGTGAATGACCAGGATCACAATTGTTGTGTGGTGTGTACCCAAGGTGACAGAATTGATGGACCTGTTAGGCTGATTTTCATAAACCAGAGCTACCAAGCGTTTCAAAAACAGCCTTGTTTTTGCCAAGTAAGGTGAGCAAATATAGGACTAAGTTTAAACATCCATCAGGAGTTATTTTTGAAGCGATTGCTTCTAAATGAGAGGCATTTGAAAATCTCACAGCTTTCTTTACAAGTAAGTTCCACAGTCATGTATTTTGCTGGTGTCTGCTGATTAATTACGATCCTGTGACACCATGAAAAGCCCTGGTGGTTGGGTCTGTGCAGCTGCGGAGAAAAGTAAAGCGAGGCCCAGTGACACTGCCAAGTCTTTCAGGCTGGTGGGATTCAGGCAGAGGAAGGTATTTTTTTCACTCTGGCAGTCACCACAGAAGAACAGAAGCCCCAGCCAGACCCATTTCTCCAGACTTCAGGACGGGTGGTTTGGGTCCCTGTGGGGGTGTGGTGAAGTAGTGATATTCGATCTGTTGCTTCTGAAATAACAGGTCCATTATTAGAGAAAGCGTTTTCAGTTTCCATTAGGACATATGTGCATTCTCCTGTCCAGTTACTTCTGTTTAGAAAAAAAATAGTGGTTACATAAATTTTTAAAAAGATTTTTTTATTGATTTTTAGAGAGAGAGGAAAGGAGAAGGAGAGAGAGAAACATTGATGTGAGAGGGGACATCAATTGGCTGCCTCCTGGATGCTCCCTACCGGGGATCGAACCAGCAACCTCCTGGTGCATAGAATGACACCCAACCAACCGAGTCACACGGGCCAGGGCACATACAGTAAATTCATCACAATTTATTTTTTTCTTTAAACGAACGGTGGTCAGTATATATTTGTTGTTGGTAATTACAGATGTCTGACCCCAGAAAACGTGCCAACTCCGACTTGTGTAGGGTCCAATGACTCTAGGTCTCTTTTATCTTGGCCCCTTGCTCTTCTCTACTCCATTCCATATGTAACTCTCAATTATGCCCCTCACTGACATGAGAGAAAAAGAAAAACTTGAATCTTATTGCTGAGAAAGAATCATCTGCAGCTCTGGTGAAGGATACAGTAGGGAAAGAAAACAAACTGAGTTTTAAAATAGCCTTTCAAAGTTCTTCATGTGCTTATCTGCACTTGCTTTGCTCACCCACCTCCTCCTTGATTAAGATAAGGGCGACTGAAGGATTTCTCTGACATGTGTCTTTCTCCTTGGCACTGGGTAAGGTCAGAGGATCTCATCTATGCCCTTGTCCGCTTTCTTTCTCTTCTGCAGGTTTGTACTCCTCACAAAGGCCTCGTTGATGTCATATCGGAGTGTGAATCCATGACACAGGGCATGCACACTTGCACGTGCCCTGTATCATGTGTCTGCTGGAACTGTGGCCTTTGTCCTAAATATAGACATCCAGAGATAGAACAGGATATGTCCTTCTCTGCTTAATTCTAATATATAATGTCATGTAAGAGTGAGAAAGTGGGGTGTGTCTGCCTTGCTGCCTCCACTCCTGACATCTCAGCAAAGACCTGCTAAAAAATCTGAATAGTTTACAGACGTCGCTGTGGAGTGTTTGCAAAGGCAAGCGTCCTTGTGGCCTGTTTCTTTAGCCAAGCCTGTTCTGATAAACCCAGACATGTAAACCAGTTAGATTCTCAGACTTAGGCTTTAAGAGGTACATTTTTTGTGAGTGACTGCTAACATAGAGAAAGATGTTTGCATTTCTTTGCTAAAACCAACTTACAGGTTGTTTGTAACTAGTAAGCTCTCGTATCAAATGATTGTCTGCTTACCTTTCTTTGGAATCATGTATGGAACCCAAAGCACAGGTACGTGGGTTACTTGCCACTTGCTACATCCTCCAAAACCAACAAGCCTTTTGCAAAGAGACCGGAGCCACATTCTGCAGGTGTCTGTTTTCTTTGAGGGGAATATTTGGAGGAAACCTAAAAGGGAGGAACTTGCATTTAGAAAAAATATATTTTCACAGCAGATATTGCTTTTTCTCTCCTTTGGTTTAGGTTTTTCATTTGTTACAAGCCTTCTCGGACTCCAAACACAGAATGAATGCGCACTTTCAGCAGGAGCTGGCTGATGTTGCTGTTTGTACCACAGCCAAGCTCTGGCTGGCCAAGAGGTATGTTACAACCCCTCGTGAGCAAGGAGTTATCAGGGGTTAGGAATACATTGGAGAATTGCTGTTTCTAGTTGTGGGAGTTTTAAACGTCATTGGCATGAGTTTTCTAAACTTATTAGAGTATTTATCTTTTTAGAACTTTGGGTTGTGGTGAAGAAAGAAAAATATTTTCTTGACAATTTTTCTAAAGCTGCTGTGTGGCTGGGGGGCATGTAATATGGCTTTTTATCTCTCCACCAATCAGCTTATTTTTATTAATACCTGCTATGTGCCCAACCCTGTGTTAGATACATTTTGTTCTTCCTCCTGGCCATTGTTAGTTTATTCTAGAAAGTTCACACTTTTCTGTGTGAAAAACGGAGGGAAAGAATACAGTGGGGCCTTGACTTACGAGTTTAATTCCTTCAATTCCTTCCGAGACCGAGCTCGTTAAGGAGCTCGTTAGGGAGCTCGTTAACTCAAATTACTCTGTCAACTCAATGCAAAAAATCGGCCAAAAGACAGCTGGTATCTCAAAAAACTCCTTAGTTGGGACACTAGTAAGTCAAGACCCCACTGTATCTCATTTACTTAATAGGAAATCCTCTCTGTAACACTGTGTTCAAATCACTGTCGGACAGTGATGTTGCGAGGACCCTGGTGTGTCCTCTGTAAGTTCCAGCAGAGGCAGCCTAGTGGAGGACCACATGCTACCACATCCCATGCTGCGTATGTTGTGTTTGATTAAGAGTCAATATGTTGGTTGCCTAAAATAGCAGCCTCTTTTTAAATTTTTTTTAAAATATGCTTTTGTTCACTTTTCTTGGGCTTCCCACCTTATATGGCAAAGCAAGTGATGGGTAGTCTGAGGCCTGCAATTCAGTGTAATTCAACAAAGTACTGTTGAGCACAGACTACACACTAACCTTTGTGTTAGGAGAGGTAGGGATGCAGATATAGAAGAACTAGTCCTGGCTTTAAGGAGCTCACATCCACGAGATGAAAAAGATGTGTAAATAATTTCCATCCCATATGGTAAGTATGATAACAAATGTATGTAGTAGGTACAGAAATAGCCCAGAGGAGGGGCAGGGGAGATCTAGCATTGCACCCTTCAAAAGATGAGAGGAATTTTGCTAAGTGGCCAGGGCAGGGAGGGGCATTCTAGGCTCAGGTAATGTCTTAGGCAAAGACATGGCAGTATAAAGTGGCATGGTGAGTGTGGAGAACTCTTCTGGTTTAAGTATAAGGTACATGTGGCAGAAAACGAAGCTGACGAGCCCTGGCCAGAGTGACTCAGTGGGTTGAAGTGTTGTCTCATACACCAAAAGGTTGTGGGTTCAAGTCCCAAGTCGGGGCACATACCCAGGTTGTAGGTGTAATTCCTAGTTGGGGTAACCAGTCGATGTTTCTCTGTCACATCGATGTTTCTCCCCCTCTCCCTTTCTCTCTCTCTAAAATCAATAAAAACATATCCTTAAAAAACAAAAAAGAAAGGAAAGGTAGCTGAAGAAATACTTGAACCACACATTAAATTCTAAAGGAAACGTTTAGTGAAAGGGAGCCAGTGAAGGATTTCTCCATGTGTGGATGTGAGTCTCCATGTTTTCCTAAGCACCTGTAGCTTTGGACAGGGATATTCATGGGAAAATTTTTTAGTGTCTGAAATGCCAATAAAGTGATGGTTAATCTCTCATTTTTAGCCCAATTTTTTTCTCTCTCTCTTTTATTTAAAGAGTAGGAGTTAATGGCCCTAGCTGGTTTGGCTCAGTGGATAGAGCATTGGCCTGCCGACTCCATTCCGGTCAAAGGCACATGCCCAGGTTGCGGGCTTAATCCCCAGTAGGGGGTGTGCAGGAGGCAGCCAATCAATGATTCTCTCTCATCATCGATGTTTCTATCTCTCTCTCCCTCTTCCTTCCTCTCTCTGAAATCAATAAAAGCATATTTTAAAAAAGAGTAGGAGTTGATGTACCATAAACCACTTCCATAAGCCTAGTATCATTTCACTTCTGTGTGGCTTCTAGACAACTTCCCCCCAGGTGCTTTTTTCAGAACAAGGAACTGTTGATTATATTTGTGCTCTTCTATGTTTACCAATTCATAGGCCAGACCCTCTCGCTATTATTTCTAGGTTATCAGGAAGTCAGGGCTCTCCAGAAACCATGCAATTGAGACCCCTGCTTCCAGCTTGACTGGCCCAAGACAATACTGACTCTCCTGTTTGCTGAGGAAGGAGTTTCTGCCCCCTTAGCTTGCTATCCTTTCATGGGTTTCATAGAAGTTCTTCATTCACTGGCTTGATGGGCCAGTTCCTTCTGTTTGGATAGGAAGGAGGAGATAGAGTAGGAGGCCAGCCATCTGAATGGACCTTCGTGTTGTGCAATGCCTGAAGATGGATGACAAAACTGGAGAAGTCCTTCTGGCCTCCTTTAACCTTCCCTGTGCTTCCAATGCAGTTTTCTAATCAAGCTTTTCATCATCGTCACCCCCACCCATCTTCTCTGATTTTTCTCCATGATTTTCCAGGCCTAGAAAACAAAGGCATGAATCACTGCAATTCACTGGGTTTCCACCTTCCTTGCTGAGAGTCCAGGAAAGCCACTTATTATGTTTCCAGTACAGTCAACACTTTATTATCCAAGTGTGAACTTTACACTTTGTGGGTGGTCTGTAGATGGTTCCTAACACCAGGCTTCCTCTTACTACCCAACACTTTTACCATATTAATCAGCATGTGTTCAGGGCCTAAAATAACGTTTGGGAGGAAAATACATTGCCAGAACACAATACATTCCAAAGCCATGGATCAGTTTTTCTGTATTATTCACACCATTGTCACAGTAACCTTGAGGTTCCTGCATAAGAAAGTATAGAATAGGATATAAGTGACGGAGCCTCAGTCTGTCACACACCTGCCCTGTCCCTGAGGTCCTCTTGAGAGTGTTGCTACAGGAGGTGTTTGTCTGCGCTCACAGCTCCTTGCTCACATGAGCTCTGGGTCCTAGTGGGCCCTTCTCAAAGTCAACCCTGTCTTCACATTCTCACCTGCCTTTCCCCGGGAAGACGTCACAGGGCACAGTATTCCAGATTCCTCTGCTGAAGAGGCTCCTTTGTGTCCCTCACAATTTACACATGAAGGAGGAATCAATGTTCCTTTGTGCCTCCTAAGGACTTCCTGTATCTTTTGATATAAGTTATGAAACATGAATATTATTGAAAAAAAAAGTGGGTTTAATTTTTCCCCCCTCTATTTGATCATTAGCCTGAGTTCATTCAGTCCAATAAGAACAAAAACATTAGCAAGGATGTCATTTATTTGTCCTTTTATGCTGAAAGAAGGGTGTGTGTTTTTAAGTTCATTGGAGCCATTGGATAACCAATTCAGTTTTTAAAATTTTGACCTTGAAATTGGGGCACATAAAATAAAGACTTTTGTCATATATTTCTGTTTTGACTTTGCAAGATTAATAGGGATTTATATGAGGTGATTAAGCAATAGCCACGGAGTTGTTGGGGAATTTTGGGTGATGAATGGCCAGCTGGCAACATGGCCAGAGCGGAGGACTGGGCTTCTGCTCTTACAGGCCGCTTTTCATTCCAAGATGTCAAAGTCTTTATAGAAATCAGCTCATTAATCCTGTAAGTCCCTTCCTTTCCCTTTTTCCTCCATTCCTCCCTCCTCAATCTAGTTTACTGTCTCTCTCATGGTGTGAAGGCAGTTTACCATCTATTGGAGGAAAACTAAGCTGATCCAGGTCAGAAACAGTGAGAATAGGGGTCAGCCACCGTCCCAGAGAGGCTGACTGTGGGTGTCCCAGAAGAGGAGTCAGCACAGTCCCAGATCACGGCCCATCTGCCACCCTGGCTGTTCGCAGGCTCCAGCTCCACTGTCCCAGCTGGATCATAGGCTCTGCCTGAATAGGAAGGACTTTTTTAAAGTCTTGTCAAGCCCTGGTTGGTGTGCTCAGTGGTTAGGCATCAACCCGGCCACCAAAGTGCACATACTTGGGTTGCAGGATGCATACAGGAGGCAACCAATCAATGTGTCTCACATCTCTATCTCTCTCTCTCTTTCTCCCTCTCTCTTCCCTTCTTCCCTCCCTCCCTTCCACTCTAAAAAAAGCAATGGAAAAAATATCCCAGGTGAGGATTAACAACAACAACAATAATAAAAGCCCTGACAAGCAGGACTAAGAGGAGAAAAGATTTATTTACTTTGAGAAAGTTACTATTACATAGGACTATTACAATTTTTACTAAAATGTAAAATTACTATTACATTTTTTAGATGTCAATTCGGTTATCTAGTGTTTCCTTCGGTTATAAAAAGAAAAAAATAAGTGTGGATGTGCTTTATTTTAATAAATGTGGTGAACTAAATGGTCTACCAGACTATACAATGGATGATGGAAGTGATGAACAGGAAGAAAGACATGTCCTACTAAATTTTTTCATTTTTTTCTTGATTGTCAGTGTTGTATATGCTTATCATAGAAAATTGGTCAAGTATAAAATTTGGAAGAGAAGTGAATATAAGTCTAATCTTACCGACATGCAGAGGTTTTTAAACCTACTGATGCCAGGTCTGACCTCTGATTGTTTTGGTTTAGGGTGTTGCCCAAGCGCCAAGAGATTCTAAAATGCAGTCAGATTGAGAACTGCTGATGTTTTCTTGTGCATTCTTGTGTCTCTCATCGTCCTGAGGGAGGGGGTCAAGGGATGAGTATTGGGTAAAATAGCAGTCATGCTAGAGGGCACTTGTATTTTTCTTCTGAGACCAGTGATTCATTGGAGAAAGATGGATTGACAGTTTCTCTAGCCTGCTACCCAGGACATGTAGCCGTTAAAACTTTAGTTCCACAGATGTGCCAGTGTGAGGGCCATACCATTGTTTCATATATGGGTGAATTTCTGAAGTTGGTTACCTAAGTTATGTCAATTGATCTTAAAAATGCCATTTAAACCTGATACTCTGTTGTGGTTGATTGTCCTGGAAATTCATGGCCCATTTTCATTTCTTGAGGTGTTGCTTAAATAGAATAGATGATTCTTATATCACTTCATTCAACAAATACTGATTGAGCATATTAAATACAACAAGTGTTTATTTAACCCACTACATCATTGTAGCAAGGGCAACAAAACAGAGTCTTGTCAAATAGAATGATAGACCTAGAACTTTAGTACTGAAAGAATCTTAAAGGTTATTGTAGTCTACTCCCATCCCCATGCATATGGGAAAGGGCAGCCCAGAGAGGTCAGGGAACTGCCCATCTCACACAGTTACCTGACAACAAGCATTTGTTGAGGACTTGGCTCCTTACTTCTTGTTGGGCTCTTTGTATCGGGCCACATTTCCTCCATCTGTCCAGACAGTGTTTTTATGTCAAGGCTCTGAATGGTGGTAACTTAAGCATTCTTTAGAGCAGTGCTTCTCAGACCGTGGTATGCACATGAATCACCTAGGTATCTCCTAAAATGAAGACTTGCATTCAGTCAATCTAGGATGGGGCCTGAGACCCTGCATTTCTGACAAGCTCCAGGCGATTCCAGTGCTGCTGGTTTGGGGACACAGTATGTATTTTGAGGGCCAAGGGTCAGAGTAGCAGGCACTGTGATCATTCAGCCCCCTCTTTGAAGTACTCCCTCCCTTTATACCCTCATTCTCAAGGGCCTGTGACTGGAGCTTGGAGCCACAGGATAGGACTGAGGCTACTGAAGGGGTCATCCCAGAATTGTTTCCCATCCACCTGGGATGACCTGCACTGAGGGACCGCATGACCCCAGCGCTCTCCTAGGGAGTCCACACTCCTTTGTCTGGGCAGCCATCCCAATGGCCTCAGTGCCTGGGGTAGAACCAGTGCTTTGTTGGCATGCAGTAAGTATTTATCATTTGAAAAATAACAGTCTGGTATTCTGGTGAGAAAAACAGGCTCTCAGGACTATAAGAACAGGTCCGAAGGTTACAAGGAAAGCAACCTTGGGAAATAAATTTTTGAGAAAAACAGTGCTGATGCGGGGGAAGAGATGGTGGAGGGAGCTAATGTTTGTTGAAGACCTAATCTTTGTACTATACCTAATGACTTGTTACCCCAAGTTCTTATTTGCAAGAATTCTTAACTATATGATCCATCCCCTTTCCTGTACAGCTTCCCCCTCAGTGATCCTGATACTCCCTCCACGAGCTCCTCATTGCCCCAGTACATAGACTTCCAGTCACTTCTGCGTGTCCTTCCCTGTCCGTCCTCTCACCCATACTCTCATCTGTTCTCCCCATTTTCCCTCTTACTTACTGATCCCCACTAAGCTGAGGGTCCGCCCCTTGAGGCCTGTGGATTTAAATGTGTGCGGAAAAATGCTCATAGAGACAAAGCCAGGGCTTGCTTTTGTGTGGCAATCCCAGTGCTTCCCCAGGGGGTCTGTGGCCAGCTGCAGAAGTTCTGGTTTGGGACTCTGTTTTGCTTTACAGCTGAAGACAGCATTTATTTTCTAACCACCAGATTTATTCACACAAGAGACTGCACTTCCCAGGCAGAAATACTGGGGTTTAGGTCTGATTCCACTGTCCCTTAGCCCTTCCCAAATCCCTCGTGTCTCTTGGCCTGGTCCCCTCCCAAAGGAAAAGTCCCTCTATCGTCACTCCTCCACTCGAAATAGAGTCCTCTGTTCTTTGCCACAGCTGCAGGTTGCTGTTACTCCCATGCCATTGAAATGAATCCAGTCAAGAAGGATTGTTAAAATATTCAGATGATCATGTGGCATTTTAAGGCTATCATTTGTGGTCCCTGCCAATACTTTAAGGGAAGCAAGTCTGAACAGGGGTGGTTAGTTACATAGCAAGTTTCCAGGCATTGCTGGGGGTTGGGTTTTGCTTTTGGTTTGTTTCTTCTTTACTCTTTCTTTTTCTTTTTTATCAAAATAAAAGTTTTCCCAGTATTCCCCTCCACTCCCTTTTTAAAAGTGCTTTTCTTTCAACCCCTCCAGATTTTATTGGAGAGGGAGGTTCTCATTAGGACCCCTCTTTAATCCTCCAACTCAGCCCATTCAAAGTCTCCTTGGGCCTCATGCATATTTGAATGATGAGAGAAATGAAGTTGGTGTATTTTAGACCTCAGCTTGTTGACATTTGTTTGCTTCCCTTTCAGACTTCTCAGGAATGTTTAAGGTCATGATATCTTGGAATGAGATCCTGTTTGTATTTTTTAAAAACAGAGAGAAACATTAAGTTAGCATATTTTAACCCAAACCAATGGACAAGGTGAAAAACATTTTCATTACATAGTCCTTTTAAAAATATGTCAAGTCTCGCCCTGGCCCGTGAGGCTTAATTGGTTGAAGCATCATCCCATGCACCAAGAGGTGGCAGCTTCGATTCCTGGTCAATCGATTCCCTGTCAGGGCACATAACCAGGTTGTAGGTCTGATCTCTGATGGGGCACAGGCAGAATAATCTCTCTCTCTCTCTCTCTCTCTCTCTCTCTCTCTCTCTCTCTCTCTCTCTCTCTTCCTCTCTCTCTCAAAAAATAAAAAATATGTCAAGTCTTGAAAGAATAAGCTGTTAGAGAAGAAATGAAGCTTGAGGATATATGAGGTATTTCTTGTTGACAGGCTGAGCTTATGGAAACTAGTTGGTTAAGAGCAGTCAGAAGTGGTCAATATATTAAACTGAGCCTTTGAGCAAGTTGCCCAAGATCAAATTTTCTTCACACTGCAATAAGACATAAAAATAACCCTTTAATGCATTGTACATCAAAAACTCAATCCCCAAATGCTGATGCTTTCTACTTTTGAATATAGAAATCTGCAAACCTAATCTGGAGATGATAATTAGTTCAGAAATTATCTGTTTTGCTCCACTTGTAGCTCTTGGCTTATTGGGGTATTGCTGTTGGAAGGTATGTGCAATGTTGTCATTGCCCAGCTTTTAAGGGAGTACAGGCTTACAGTGTCTTCAACACATTTTCATAATATTATGTAAAACTCTAATACAGTGGAGGTTTTTCCTTTAGCATGTAACATGTTCCATCTTTTTTGATAAATCAATAGCTTGGTTACCTTTATTGAGCCATTCCCAATTAATTTAAGGCCATTCATATTCACAAACAGTACAAAGCAAAACACAGTGGGGAATATAGAGATGAATATTGTCCCTACTTCAAAAACCGAGTACGTAAGACAGGTATGGATTTAATTACTGTAAATAAGTAAGAATTTGTTAAATGCTGGCATGAGGCCAGAGTATGTTATGGGAGCCAGCTTGTGGGGGGTGGAATATCAAGGAAATCTTCTAGGAGGAGGAAGGAGTCTTTCAAAGCTTGGTGAGATTCAACTGTTAGATAAGATTACTTTTCTTAGATTGGGGAATGAGTGAGGTTATACTGGTCTAGAACCTGTGTTGCTAAGTAAATTATGCTGGTCTCATTGCCCAAGTACACAGGAAGGAATCATTGTACAGTGCCCAGCTTGTGGGAGCCACTTTAGACATATATAATGGAATCGCTATTACCAGAGTTTAGTTATGTTCCAAACTAGTTGAAAAGAAAGCTTATCCATGTGAAACAACCAACATTTACGTCCTCGTAGAAGTTCTAATTCCATAGTACATAGTAAGCATAAGAATTCAGACAAGAATGTGGACTTGGATAGTCGGGGAAGGCTTGCTAGGGTAGGTAGTATTTGAGATGGTTCTTAGAGCATGGGTGTGATTTGTAAAAACCAAAAGTGGTGGGAAAGAGCATTTCAGGATGGTGGACAACACATGTGATGTCCTACCGCAGAGAATGCATGTGCTATATTGTGGGCCAGTGAGGAGACAGTTGAAGGAGACAGGCATGGTGTGTTTTGGCAAGCAGTACAAGATCTGATAAGAGACCGGTTGTGGCAGGCCTTAAATGTCAGCCAGAGGAATTTGGACTTGATCCAAGACTTAAAAGGAAGTCAATAAACTCAGACTAGCCCTGGCAAATAGGCTGCTATCTCCATACACATAAGATACCCTGAGGAGTATATTAAAATTTCCCAGCCTCTCCCATGACCAACAAAATTTTTAGCCCTTCCTAGTGGTCAACAGAAGTCCCTGGAAACCCCTGTTGCCTACCTGGACAGTAGGTAATGGGAATAGAGATGCTGCTTGATACATCTTCTCAAAATTGCTAAGAGGACCCTAGAACCACAGAATTTATAGCAGGAAAGGGAATGCAGAGGTGATCTAATCCAGTGGAATCCTTTCTTCAAACAGAAGCTGAAGAGGAAGTTCAAGATATTGAAGATAGAAGAGATGGGAAATGTGCAGGCTGGGAGGGGGGCCATTGGTAGCCCCAAAAGAGACTGACTCCCTATTTCAAAACAAGGATCTAATCCAAACCAGTATTTGTAGATGAGGAAATAAACACAAGGGGCAGGTGATTTCTTCCTACTTGTCAGATGTGGCTGGCCCTGGAGATGGCCCAAGTTAGGGATGTAAATAGCACATTTATTTTTTGCCTCTTGATCCACTTTCTTCCTCCATGCAGGTTGATCATCACATAGAAAATTCTGCAACCCATGCCTTGGGCTGCCCAAGGCCCTCTCCCTAGAGCTGCCCTCCCTGGGCAGCTACCCATGCTCTAGACCAGCAGTCGCCAACCTTTCGGACCTCACGGACCACCAATGGTCTGCGGACCACCGGTTTGCGACCACTGCTCTAGACCTTGCCACTCTCAGCTGGCTGGCTGCTGCTTGATCTGACCAAC
The DNA here is from genome assembly GCF_014108235.1 of Myotis myotis. Classification (NCBI taxonomy): domain Eukaryota; kingdom Metazoa; phylum Chordata; class Mammalia; order Chiroptera; family Vespertilionidae; genus Myotis; species Myotis myotis. The sequence goes on from NW_023416318.1 coordinate 33,087,113, forward strand.
AAATCATACTAACATGTTACTAAGTCCTAATATGGGTCATACACTTGTTTTTTCAGTAGTGGTCTTTTGGAGACCGTACCTTTAACTGAAGTCAGTAACTCTGAGTGCAGGTTTCAGGTAACACCCAGACATGGCCGGAGGGCTTCTGTAGGCCTCACTTGGCCTCCTGCTTCCCGCCCTCTTATGAGCTGACTCAGCCTTGGCACATTTGCTCTGCATGGCCAGGCTTCAGGCTGCCTCCAGGAGGCTTGTTGGGCCTGTGGGCTGGTGTTATGTGAATGGGCCAAGGCAGTGGCTTTGAGAGAGACCCTCCAAAGCCTGCTGTCCTCCTGCTAGTAATGCCCAGACTTCCTTGGCCAAAGGACTGGCCCACGCAACTTCAGGAGCTTCTTCCGGGTCTCCATCCCTGAACCAGAAAGGACTCTCATCAGCCCAAGGTCCTCTGTTCCTGGGCGACTACAGGGAGGGTCACTTGGAGAGGCACTCAGTGGGTGGGAAAGCCTCTAGCCTGTGAACGCACCTTCTGAATTTGAGGAGAGGCAGAGTACACTCAAGGTTAGCAGGTCTGGGTTCTGGTCCCGGCTCAGCTACTTAACCAGTGATGTGTGGCCTGTAATTTGGGGGCGGGGCGGGGGGCTCAGTGTTTATCTGTCAAGTGAGATGCTCTAAAATGACAGTGTGAAATAGATGAGGGCAGAGAGGGACATAGTGAGTAATGGGTAGGAAAGTATAAAAGAGCTAGACATGGAAATATCTATTGTCAAATAATTAAATCTTTATCAATATAATCGGCCATGTTGAAAATAGGCCTTTGTGTTGATCTCACAGAAGCAGCTGTGCTCAGAGCCTTGCCCTTCACCAGCCTGGCTACCAGGACATAACACTGGAGCATGAGGCCGCAAACCAAAATACACTTGTTTGGCACAGCGTCTCACTTTTCATCTGATTGTGTTTGGGACACGCAGATACAATTTGTCTGGAAAGCCTTGATGCTATTCTTGGTTGTTGCCCTGATTTTGGGTAGGTCACTTGAGCTGTATGAGCTACTTTGTGGATTTATAAAAATAGGAATAATAATGCCCTTTAATAGTATTTTTCTTCTTACAAAGATAAAACAGGAATCTTTTTTGAAGATATAACTTTTAATAAAGTGAAGTTGATGTTATTTTATCATTATTACTGTATGGCCAGGGCTAATGTCCAAGCGTATACTTTGCCGGGTTCGCATTAGCACAGTTCTGTTGACTATGCTGTTTGAAATTCTCACCTTCTGTCCTAGCTGGGTGGCTCAGTTGGTTGAAGCATCATCCCATACACCAAAAGGTTGCGGGTTCAATTCCTGGTCAGGGCACATACCTAGATTGCAGGCTTGATCCCCAGTTGGGGTGTGTACCAGAGGCAACTGATCAATGTTTCTCTTTCACATGATGTTTCTCTCTGCCTCCCCTCCCCAATTCGTCTCTCTCTACAAAGCGATGGAAACATATCCTTGGGTGAGGATTAAAAATAAAATTCTCACCTTCTCATGCAGGTTCTAGAAGTTTTCATTAACCTCACTTATTTATCTTTTTTATAATCCTGGGGAGAAAGTAAGGTTTGAAAAGAAAGGGGACTTCTGTTAGCATTTTATATAATAACTGAAGCTATATATCCTCCAAGCCCCAAACTGTACAATAAAAGTTCTCTTGGATACTACTTTTCTCCCATAATTCCTAGCACATAGCTTATTAAGTTATTAACCAGCAATTTCTCTGGCAGCATATTAAACTTAACTTTTAAACAAGTCACAGAGGGGGGGAAACATGCATCTCTCATAAAAGGAATAAAAAACATACACCCTCTAAAAAGGTTTCCTCAGGCTTTGAACAAATCCCAAGTCCCACACAAGGTCTCTTTTTCCTCATTCTCTGCACATACTTGAGTGTTAGTACATTAATGAGAAAAAGATGCCCCATAGAATGATGGAAAAATATGAGGCCTCTAGGGTGTGGGAGGCTCCCTGGGGGCCCTCAGAAAAAGCAGGTGACCCCAACTGGAGGGAAAGGCAAAGCCTGGGCATTGAGGTTGTGGGCTCCTCATAGGCAGTAGCATTCCCAGGGAAGCAGAGTGGCTGTGACTTCAACCCAGACCCAAGCAGTACCTCCTGCAGACTGCCTGGGCCAGGCTGAGGGGCACCCGGGACACTGGTAATGTGGTTAAGGCCCTCTGTTTCTAGACTCCATCCCCTAGGAATAAACGCTGCTTTTCCCGGGGAAGCCACTGGTGCTCCCTAGTGCATGGCTGGGACATTAGGTTCCTTCCTGGACAGACTCACAGCTCATGTTTCTTGCTTTGTGCATGGCAGCTCAGTAAGAATTCCCTGTAAGTTGGTCAACCACCAGAGCAGGGCACGAACATGGCTTCACTTTTAAAGGAAAATCCAAGTAGGAGAGCTCCGGGGCAGCTTATACGTGTGTGTTATGAGTATAAACACTTGAAAAGCTTCAGACCAAGAAAGGCTGGGTGGAAGTTGGAGCATAACCTACAAATGCAGCTTTGCCATCCCCCCGCCCCAGGGAGGGCGAGGTAAACGAGCAGACCCGGGTAACCAGCCAGGCCCAGCATGCCACTGCCAGCTGGCCCCGTGTGCAGATCTAAATTCTGGATGTCACAGTGGGGGAAAATAACTTGTTTAAAAATATATATTCTGCAATTCATGACCATTTGGCATCTCGGTTTAAACAAATCCCCTATTGTTTCTCTAAGAATGCCATATGACTGTTACTTGGCTGGGGGCTGTGGTAAAAATGGAAATCAGAAGGGAGAGAGGGGTTCTCTTTGTGTAGTTTACACTTCCACATTTATATGACTGAATGTGGCCTGCATCAGAGACGTACCTCCTGGCTCCTAACCGCAGCAGCTCTTCCTTTTATAACCAAATGGAAGGAGAGGCAGGGTCTGGCTTGTGGACAGCTACCACTGCAGAGACCTGAGCTGCCTACACTGCAGAGATGGCAGCGGGATCTTGGGAGACCAGAGGAAGTAGTGAGTAGTCAGCACAATGTCCTCGGTCAAGTCAGCCATTCAGAGTGCCCTCAGAGGCTGTTTCCTAGAGGACAGGCATGACTGAGTTTTGGGGGGGGGGGTGTGTGTGTATTTTTTTAAATTGATGTCGGAGAGGGAGAGAGAGAGAGAGAAACATCAATGATAAGAGAGAATCTTTGATTGGCTGCCTCCCGCACACCACATACTGGTGATCAAGCCCACAACCCAGGCATGTGCCCGGACCGGGAATTGAACCATGACCTCCCGGCTCAGAAGTCAATGCTCAACCACTGAGCCATGCCAACAGGGCTTGACTGAGCTTTAAATAAAGGAAATGGTGGCTGGACATTGTCAAGTGGCGGGGTTCATGGGAGCCTGTATAGACTGTCTTTCCCTCTCCCTCTACTACCACTTTCCCTTGATCATTCTTTTTCTCTCCCCCCCCCCCCCCCCCACTTCTCATCTGCCTTCTCTCTCCTATTGCTCACCCACTTTCCCTCTCTTCTTCTGGTTCTCTTCTTGCCAGCCTGTTTCAGGCCGGGGCTGGTCCCCAGAACATAGCTTCAGTAACTCCACTGCTAGCTCTGTGTTGAGAAGCTGCCCGTGCTTTTTGCCCATTTTAGTTGAGAACAGAGGAGATGTGAGTAGGAGGGGGCCTGTGTAGAGCTGAGACTAGAGCAGGGGTGGGCAAACTTTTTGACTCGAGGGCCACAATGGGTTCTTAAACTGGACCAGAGGGCCGGAACAAAAGCATGGATGGAGTGTTTGTGTGAACTAATATAAAGTCAAAGTAAACATCATTACATAAAAGGGTACGGTCTTTTTTTTTTTTTTTTTTAGTTTTATTCATTTCAAACGGGCCGGATTCGGCCCGCAGGCCGTAGTTTGCCCACGGCTGGACTAGAGGATGAGCCTGCGATGGGCTGTGATGAGCCCCTGCTAGGACTCGAGACCCAGGGTCATTCTAAGCCATCAGTCTTGGCAGCTGCACCTGTTTGACTTTCTGGTCATCATTCTTCCCTGCATGTGGCACACCCCCGCCTGTGAAACTTGGCTCTTGATAACTCTCCTGCTGGAATCCCTTCTTTCCTTTCACTGGCCACATCCTCTCCTGTCTCTAAACCCCTCCCTAATGGCATTCCCTCTGGTAGTTTTTGTGTATTTTGTTTTTCTCCACACACACCCTACACACACACACACACACACACACACACACACACACACACACACACACACACACACACACACGAGAGACCATACGCTTTGCAAAGCCAGGACTTTGTCCTCTCCCTTCTTTTCTGTCCCAAGTAGGATATCCCTCATGGTGCTCAGTCAGTGTTTCTAGGTTAATAAAGTTAAGCCATGAGTCTAATCAGGATTCTAGGGGACTAGTTCCCTGGGGACTGGAATGACCTCAGACCCTGCCTCTGTGTAAGTCCAGGTGTGGTCACTTGGTTTAGTGACCTTAACAGACACGAGCAGCCGGACGGGGGCAGTGCATTCTTCTGGAAGAGTTTAGTCTGTCCCTTCCAGGGACCCCATCAAGCTTCACAGTAGTGAGTGGGGATCCCAGCTCTCCAATGTGAATTGGGCTGAGGGGGTCCCACTGGGGACTTCACCCCCTTGGAGTTTTTGGAGCTCTTAAAGGTCACTCCTAAGCTCTCCTGTTTGGGGCATTTTACTCATCCTCTATCATTTTCTGCTGTCCTTCCCCTTTGCACTTCTTGTTATTCTCCAAATATGCCATGTGCCCAAGTCTTTGGATACATGTGCTTCCTCTGCTGTGGTCACTCTGCAGATACTCCCTCCTTCTCCAGCTCTCTGCCAAGTCACTTCCTGACTCACCCAGGTACACCAAACAGTTCCTCTTCTGCCATCTTTAATTTCACTCTGTCGACCCTCCTTTGGGGCACCCATCACACTCTAGTATGATGGGTTGGTTGTATATTCCTCCCACCAAACTAGTGGCTTTCAAGTTTTTCTGATGGTCATTCACAACAAAAAAAAATACATCTTACATGTGACCTAATGTGTATCTATGTGCTGTGTGGATATATGAATATGTATATACACACATGAAATTTTGCAGTTTGAAATTTTAATGTTTATGTAAGTCTAAAAACAGTCTAAAAATGCAAGAAAAAGGGAATTTACTCAAGATTTAGCATATTTAATTTCAGGAATGTTCTCTTTCAACACATCCATCATCATTTTGGATACCAAGCATAACCCTATAGGTAACATTCAGTATAGTGCAGAGTGGCTTATTACCTGGAAAAGAAAAATAAAGGAGTTAGAACAAATCAATCAGTATTTTTACTTAAAATTAATTGCTTTTCATAAATTATTTATATCTTACATGTAAATTTATTAAAAATTTACTCTGGGTAAGGACTTTACAAGTGAAGGAAACAATTCCTTTATTAGTTTGATAGACTCTGGTTATATTTTTTCCTTCCTACCTTCCCTGGTTTGCTCTTTCCTTCCTCTTTCTTCCTCCCCCCCATTCCCTCCTTTCCTTTCTCCCTCTTATGCTGGTCACTACCCACTAGTTGATTTCATAATCAGAAAAATGGACCATAACCTACAGTTTGAAAAACACTATTCAGGACTCTAAGTTCCTTGAGGGCAGTGACTGTGTCACTGATTCATTTCATCTTCATGTTTCCAAACACTGGCACTATTCCTGGCTCTTAGTCTCCTCTTAGTAAATGTTTTCTGAATGAATGGTCCTCAGTTAGAAAGCTCTGCAGGCACTGGGATTCCGGAAGGGACAGGAGAAGTGAATAATTTATCACAGACTTCCCAAGAGCTCCTGCTGTCCCCCAGACACTAGGACCATTGTGGACGTGTCTGGGAAGCCCTGCTCTCTGCCCTGCCTTCTGCCTCCCCCCAACGTCCAGGAGAGAGGGCAGGAGGTTTAATGAAGTTCAGAGATTTCCCAAGGCAGAAACATATTAATCAGGTTCTCGGGCAGAATTTTGTCAGGAGACAAATGATATTAAAAAAAAAAAAAAAAGTGGAAGAAAGCAAGTTTCTTAACAGGCCCTTTGTTTCATTTTAGATATCTAAACTCAGTCCTCATAGTACCTGATTCCTGCTGCTCCTTCTAAAGCCACTGTTATGCTATTTTTCAGCCCATCTGTTAGACCCAGACCACTTCAGCTTTTTTAAAAACACTAAATCTTCACTATACCATGCCCCATGCCAGGGTTTTTCCATTTGGGGGTAGAAAAAAGTCCCAAGCCCACCAAAACCCTGTGGCTTGGTTTCCTGTCCAGCTGGCTTGCTCTTCCCAGGATTTTATTCCCATCATCAAAGTGGCTTGACAGACCGAGAACAAACCTCTGGCTCACCCTGAACTCACAGTGTACCATTTCCAAGTCAGAACAAACACCAAGGAAGAGTGAGAAAAAGAGGGAGAAAAAATTATTTTCCTGACTTAGAAGCCAGTTCAGAGTGAAGCCCAACACTGACTCCAGACGGGGATGTTATGTGGCTGTGGTTGTGACCGTGGCGGGGCTCCAGGGTGGAGCCATGCGTGGTGGCTGCGCGCCAGGATTTCTTTCTGAGTCAGTCTCGGAGGAGAAGCCATGGATGGGCTCCTATGTGGCCCAGATCCTCTCTGTTCCCTGGAATCGAAAGCAGCAGCATTAGAGGGAGCCTCCCATGATCTCGTTGACTACCTCAGATGGCCAGAGCTTCACAGCTATGGGAGCGGTCAGAACTGTCCCTGAAGAGTCCCAAGGTTGCCAGCCTGTGCCAGGTCCAGAGAAGATGCAGAACACTTTAGCCTGGCAGTGGGCTTTAAAGATTGCCAAACCTTCCTCTACTCGTTTAGAAAATTTAAAAAAAATATATAAACTCCACTAAAAATCTCCTTGAAGCTAAGCTCCTCATCAGACTTGAAAGTCAAGCCGGTTCCCCCAACACTTCCCTTCGTGGTTCCACAGACAGAAGAACATCCAGGTGCGAAGCTTTGCCTGTGAGGCCACATGGGAGCAGAAAGTATGTTTTTCCATGAGAAGCATCCAGCCAACACAAAGTATCCCACCTTCTGAAAGCCTGGCTTGCCTTGCTCTTGTTCCCTCCTTCTCAACACATCCTCTCATTTGCCACTCTGGTCTCCCAGGTCCCCAGCCAAGCCAGACTAATGCCTTCCCACATCTATTGCCCCCTCTCAACATAACCTTCCTTGTCAACTTTGTCTAAATTCTCCCCATCTTTCAGGGCCCAGCTGGAGTTACATCTTCATAAACCCTTTTCATTTCTCCAGTCCACCCTGATTTGTTCTTGCTCTTAACTCCTTATGTCCTCTCCCAAAGTTTGACTTTATAGTTGTCTCCGTATAACTAGACAACAGTCTCTGAGGTCAGAAATTATCTCACGTGCATCTCCCCCAGCACCTCGCTTAAAGCTGGAGGCTCAGGAGGCATTTCATTTGCTCTCTGCAGGCCATCTCCTCGCGCTATGCTAGACATCTGATGACTTACTAACCCCTGCAGGGGTTTTCTCCCTTTCTTTCTGAGTAGCCCTTTCTTTGGCAGGGATAGTCCTACCTATTAAACAGTTAAAATGCTAGAATTGCAAATGATATAATTAAAGAAGTTTTCATAGACTGTGGGCTTTTCATGGTGGAAGAATAAGGATAGGAAGTCATGACTGAGAGACCTGGGGGAAACTAGGTAGAGATAAAAAGTAGGAGAAGGATTAGGGGTAAAAAATTCAAATGGATAAAAAGTATTAAAGAATAACAAAATGGAACTGCAAGGTACTAGAAGAAAATATGGGGGGAAATTTATATAAAATTTTGGAGAAGGGTTAGACTTTGTAAGCTTGACATAAAACTCAGGAGACATAAATTTAAAAATTAATGTATTTGCATAAAACTAAATATTCTTGAATTGTAAAATAAAATTATAAGTAAAGTTAAAAGACAAGTGATAAACTGCAAAAACATATTTGTAACACGTGACAGAGATTTTCTTAATATACAAAGAATTCCTACAAATCAATAAGGAAAAGACCAACAATATAATATACATGGAATTTGAATACAGTTCACAGAAAAAAAATTCAAGTATCTTTTTTGAAAAGCATGTAAAGTGACATTCAGCCTCACTTACCTATGTAATAAAAGGCTGATATGCAAATTGTCTCCTCGGGAGTTCGACTGCTCACTATGACGTGCTGACCACCAGGAGCCGGTGCGGAACATGGTGGGTGACCAGCGGTGGCGGTGGGGCGCTGAGGGAGCGACGGAAAGAGGAAGCAGGGAGGCCAGGAGGAGGGGAACCTGATCGGCCCTGATTGCCGGTTAGGCCTAGGGACTCTACCTGTGCATGAATTTCGTGCACTAGGCCTCTAATAATAAAATAACTGCAATTTAAAACAATTTGATATTATTTTTCTCTTATCATCTTGGCAAAAGTCAGAGTTTAATAATGCACCATGTTGGCAGGTTGTGGGGAAACTAGAATTCTTACACACTGTTGGTGAAAGTGTAAATTGGTACAGTCTCTTTGGAGAGCACCTTGTCAAAATCAATCAAAAATTTTTAAATGTGAAAATATTTTGATCCCGCAATTCAGCCTCTAGGAGTTTCTCCTCTTATACGCACAAAACATGTACATTTATTGCAGCATTGTTTTCAGCACAGTATCTTACACAGTCTGAATTGTTTCAATGGGGGATTGGCACATCCATGAAATGGAGCTGTTTACAGCCATTTTTTTTAAATGAGGCAGATCTCTATGTTTTTAATAGAATGTTACCCAAAATATATTAGTGAAAGAAAGTAAGCTCAGAAATTAGTACAGCAGGTCCTCAAATACCATCATTTCCTTAATGTCATCATGTTATAACGTTGACGAGATGTTCTAGGAACTTAACTCTTGTTTATATCAATTAGGCTGTGGTCAGATTGGTTTTGTTAAACGTCCTTTCACTTGAAGTCACAGAACCTATTGACAGTGTTAAGTTAGGGCTTACTATACATAGTAAACCACTATTTATGTAAAAATAAACAAGTGGGTAGCTCTAGATAGATGCTTGTAAATGAACAGAATGTTCCTGGAAGGATATACTAAGTAGTAATAATGGGTGCCTTAGGGAACAGATTATGGGTAGAGGGTGGGGGCATGGAAAGGAACTTAATTTTCACACTGCGTCCTTTTGTACTGTTTGAATTATTTTTATACCATGCGCATGTGGTGTTACCTATTTTTTAAAACTAATTTTTAAAAAATAACGAGCGAGATGCAGGTATGAAATTAGGCCAAACATGAAGTATACATATAAACCAGGAGTGATGGCAGGGTAGGAGCCAGGGAGCGAGCAGATAATGTTGGTGAAGCAAGTCAGTGAGACAGAAATGAGGCAGGTCAGCAACAGAGAAACTGAAACAAGACCGTTTTGTTTTAAATCAAAAGTATCTGATTGCTTTCCATGCTAGAACATATGGCAGCCCTAGGATATGGGCAGTTCAGGTCAGAGTGGGAATAAACTTCAGGGAAATGGTAAACTTACAGGAAATGAGAAGAAAGGTTTAGGGATCTGTAAATGGAAATCCACTAGGCAGAACACCTGTGCCACTCCCCAATCTCATGTTAGAAGCAGAGAAGGGCAGGGAATGAACACTTAGGGGGCATCTGCCATGGGTACCAAGGTGGGCATTCCAGTTTGCTCTGCCACACCAAATACTCACAGTAACTCACAGAGGTGACTAGGTTTCCCATTGTACAGGTCAGGAGTCTGATTCAGGTCGCAGAGATAAATGGCAAAGCCAGGACTCAAACCCAGATCTGTCCCTACTGATTTTACTACTTGTGCCGAATTATTAGTACACTGAGGAGGTTTGGCCCTTTTCCTGGTCAGGATGAACTGAGGCTCAGAGCCAGGGACCTTCAGTGCCGATCTTTTTTTTTTTTTTTAATTGGTTGATTATTTTTACAGAGAAACATTGATTTGTTGTTCCATTTATTAATGCATTCATTGATTGATTCTTGTATGTGCCCTGACCAGGGATCGAACCCACAACCGGGACAATGCTCTAACCAACTGAGCTACCTGGCCAGGGCAGTGTCATTCTCAAAAGAAAGACTCCATTCTTCCTTTTGTATCTAGATCCCTACATCCGAGTCCACTTACTTGTTCCAGCCTGTGGGTCATATTGTACAATGAACTGCTCCATTTACTGAGAGAAGAAAATATTCCATGTATTAGGAATGCCTGCTCCGGTGTTTGTTAATGCTTTCCTGTGTTTGTTTTCAGCTGGTTACTTTAAGTCCGTAGATATGGTTTGTCATATGTGAGTGCAGTTTTTCTTCTCCGAAATGCTACACCAGTGATCTTCGTAACCAATGGTTTTCCCCCTAGATTTGTTCATTAAGAAGAAAATAATAGAATATGGTCCTCCCCATCACCACATCTTGTTTTCAAATAACTGAGAGACAGCATTGGTTTTTGTTTGTTTTCGGTTTATTTTACTTGTAGCCAGAGCGTAAAGTGTTACCTGTTTTATACACGCCTAGGCCCGACCTCCACCACCGGCTTTAGGATTTCCTTTTCCCACTTGACTTACTGATGTGTTCTCACCATTGGTGATTATCTGTTCTTTTCTAACATTTGCTGTAACTCCCTAAGCCTCATGACATGCCTGGTAGAAAAATACCATTTTTTTCTCTTTTCTGTGACCTAGGCCTCATGGAGAGAAAAATATCAATTTATTTTCTATTCTTTACCTTTCTAGGCAAAATCCATGTTTGGTGACCAGAGCTGTGTATATTGATATCCTCTTCCTGTTGACTCGCTGCCTTGACAAACCCACAAAAGGCAACCAGCCAGGTATGATTCATAGTTATATCATATTTTGGAATGGTTACAGGTCTTTGAAATGTAGGTGGGGTTTTGAGTGACTCTTCCACACACTCCCCCACCTTCTACTTTTGTTAAGACTAAACCACACATCGAAATTAAACATAGTGTCATATGGTTCCCTCATAGAAGCTTCTCAAGGAAACGTGTCCTTGTTTAGTTGGAAGTTTGCTGTTTACTTTCTATTGGGTCTTTCAGGGAAGAGTGTGGAATCTACTCAGATACCCTCTGTGTTTCTAAGACCTTGGCTTTTTCTTATTTCATGCATTTCCTTTGAAAGGTCATCTTTTTTTTTTTCTTTTCCCTTTTTAAACCTTTTATTTTAAAATAATTTAAGGCTCACAAATAAGTTGAAAAAATAGTGGAGAGTTCTCAGGTACTCTTCCCCCATGATGAAAGGCCATCATTTTCAATAAGAGTTCTTTCTGTTCCATTTGTGGAGATAACTGAGCTGGACTCATTTAATGTTGGAGCCTGGATATTTGAGACTGTCTCAAATCCACCCCTCGCTACCTCAAGCTCTGACTTTATACGTGTTCCTGGGTCATATATGTTTCCTGGTATGGGTCCCAGATCCACATACAATTGTTCTATTTTAATCATGATTCACAAAGTGGTTTTCTTAAAAGGGAGAAGGGCAACTCCAAATAAAATTTTTTTTGAAATGTTTATGTAAGAGGCCGCAGGAAGTGCTGTACATGAGTTCCAGGCCACAGACTGAAACTGATTTTCGTCAACACAAACTGGAATGCAGGGTAATGAGCCTGCAACTGGTTAAAATCAGCCTCTTCTAATTGATTAGGCCTGTCTGAAGGAGGCTACAATTACAGAGTCAGACTCTGAGTACAAGCAGGCCAGGCCTTTCCTCTGTTAAATTTAGTCTGTCAATGATTTGTTGTCTTCAGTAAATATATTCAGGCTGTCAGAGTCCAGCTCTGTCCAGATGGAACCCTGCTCCCAAATTCAAACCAAGTAAAAATGCTTTGAGGGGGAGGTGCGAAACCGCCTTACCCGGATCAATGCATATTAGCCCACAAAGCCCCCCTGGCCATGCAGAGGTAATAAGAACATGCCTGGACTTTCATCAGCTCCACATCCCTGCACAGGGGTAGCTGTTGTGTCCGTTTGGTAGAATAGGATCATATAGTTTTATGGCTGTAAAACAGTCCTCCTTTATGCCTCTCGTCCCAGCATAATTATTAATAGTGCCCCCTTTTACTCTTGAAAGTGTCCAGGTTTGCACAATAAATTATAGGTCACCCTAGCTATAAGACACCTCAGGGTTGTGTCCGCTTTATTTTACTCTTGAACTAACTGGGGTCCAGAGATTATAAACCAGATGTTACCAGATATAAGTTGTTTTGGGTTTCCAACATTTTTGTATTTCAATTCCAGATTCCATGTAGCTTTATAATACTTCTCTGCTTAGTGTCTAAAGGGCCTTGGCCATGAAAGAGTTGCTTATTATTCCTAAGTCCAATCAGTGGGATCCTATCAGAGTTGTGTGGTTGACTATAGTTATTAGTTTATTTGAACTAAGTTTTTCTTGACGTAGTACCATTATTTCTTGTCTGGAAGGATTAACCCTTGAATGTTGTAAATTACCCTCTCTCTTCTGTAAGTGCCTGTCCTTTAGCCCCTCCATAAAGATGACTTTGGCCATTTTGAATCTTTTTTTCCTCCAAACTCTTATCCTAGTATGACACCATAGCTCTAAATACTTTATCCTGCACTGTCCAATATGGCAGACACTGGCCACATGTGGCTCCTGAGCATTTGGGATGTGGCTGATCCAAATTGAGATGTTCCATAAGAATAAAATTAAACACCAAATTTCAAAGACCTAGTATGAAAAAAAAAGTGTTAAATTTCTCATTGGTTTTTCACTGATTATGAGTCAGAATGATTTTTTTTATATATTGGATTAAATCAAATGTATTATTAAAATTTCACTTGTTTCTTTTTGCTTTTAAAAATGTGGCTACTAGAAAAATCAAAATTACATATATGCCTCATATTATATTCCTGTTGGACAAGTACTGCTTTTGTCTGGTCCTTTGGGAATTACCCTCATAAACCACAGGATGTATGTGTATGTATCTATGTCTATCTCTATGAATGCATGTATTCATATAATACATCCACAAAACAGTAGAACAAATTGTCCTCCTTTGAGGATGAATTAGATTTTTAGAACTAACCAAATGTCAAATACAATGGTGATTAAGAGGGAAATAGCACTGTTTAGGTAAAAATAAACTTGTGAGCTTAAAATAATGAAAACTATTCTCATGTGTTTCATAAATTGTTTTCAAAGGCCATTTGAACAATAGTTAAGTATATTACCAACCAAGGTGATCACTTACTTAGATGTGTAGATTTCAACATGATTTCAGAATAATGTCATAGCATTATAGTTTACCTTGTAAGCCAAAGAATGTGCTTTGCAGCCCTGGCCGGTGTTGCTCAGTGGTTAAAGCATTGGCCCACACACCAAAGTGTTACAGGCTTCATTCCTGGTCAAGGGCACATACCTGGATTGCAGGCTTGATACCGCTGGGGCGAGTGTGGGAGGCAACCAATTGATGTGTCTTTCTGACATCAATGTTTCTCTCTCTCCCTCTCCTTCTCTCTCTCCCACACCCTCCATCCCTTCCACTCTCTCTAAAAATCAATGGAAAAGATATCCTTCAGTGAGGATTTTTGCAAAAATGAATGTGCTTTGCATCATCAGTATAAGTGCTCAGTTAATATTAGCTACCATTACTATTATTTTCATCATTATCATTATCATTATCATGGCCATGCATCTAATCTAATCCCCTGCAGCCTAGCAGAATTGTGCTCTACCCCTCACATTCACTGTTTTCCTCCTATTCTTTTTTTTTTAAATACTTTTTTATTGATTTTTAGAGAGTGGAAGGGAGAGAGATAGAAAGATAGAAACATTGATGAGAGAGAACATCAATTGGCTGCCTCCTGCATGCGCCCTACTGCGAATGAGCCTGAACCCAAGCATTTGCGCTGACCGGAATCGAACGGGCGACCTCTAGGTTCATGGAACAATGCTCAACCACTGAGCCACATCGGCTGGGCTCTTCTCCTATTCTTAAACATCTTCAGGAAAGAAGAAATGCCTGCTTTCTCAGGAAGACACTGAGGCAGAGCATCCCGGGCAGAGAATATCAGGCATCCAGTTGATTCTGTCTGCTCCTGCCCCTTTGATCTAGAAAAGGATCATTTTTTGTTGTTGTTCATTTATTTTCTTTAAGTCATGACAACTAGCATCAGACACGTTAAGCACCTACATCTGGAGATACACATGAATATGTCTTGGGCTTATAAGTAGTTGCAGTAAGGGATTACAGAAAGGAAATGTGTACCGAATACATTTGAGGCACTAAAGAATGAATGGTCATTTCTACTGGGGAGGACAGTAAGGGCTTCATAGAAGAGGTGACATTTCTCTCTATGCCTGCATCCTCATAGGATTCTTAGCAACCTTAGGAAGCTCAGTTCCTCTTGTCACTAAAAAAGAATGTAACAGAAAATTCCTTCTCGGAATGTCAAAGAGATATGTGCAGGCATTATGGTCATCGGTATTGGGAGTTTGGGAGGTGGGGGGTGAGGAGGGGAGGACCAGACTAAAGTTAAAGGCAACATATTGCTAAAAGTAGTTGTTTTACAATGGTGTGTTTATAGGGAGGTTCATTCCTCTGATTTCTCATTGTACTAATTTTACGCAATATAAGTCTGTTCGTGTGTGTACGTGTATTTCAACAGTAAATGTATCTAAATATGAAGGAGATTAATTATTCCCAAAGAAATAAAGTAATAAAGAAATAAAGTAATAAAGTAATCAATAATAAAGTAATATCAGGAAAACTTTTTTGGATGGAGGAAACACAGATCCTCTCAAATATTATTTTGTAAGTGACCTTGGAAGGCTATTCCTACCACTAACGGATCTTAGAACCACATTGAAGGGCCGGGGGCATAAACAATGAGAAAAACAGTGAAGGGGAAGGTAGAGAAGATGATTAGAAAAGCTTAAGATAATGATGTGTTTCGTGTAATTCAAACTTTTATCTTAGTACTTCCCAGTCATTTGAGGTTTTCTCAGCCATTAACTAGGTTTTAAAAATTCCAAATCTGGGGGGTTTGTTTTGAGTTGTAAAGTGATTTAAACCCACGAGGACTCTCTGTCCCCTGTATTCTTTTTCCTCTTCTGAATCCAGCTGTCATCGTTAGAATATATCAGTTTCCTGCTGGAAAGAAAATTATAGTCTCCGGTTGGAGCTGGGGGCTGAGGAAGAAAAGGCCTTGCTGCCACAGGCCTCGGCGGCTGTTGCAGGCCCGGGCAGGGACGTGGAATAGAGAGCTTTCGTTCTCAGTTTAAACCCATCTCAAATTATTTGCTCTCGGGTTGGACATTTTCCAGTGAAATATCTGTTTACTGAAATTCTATCTGAGTCTTGACTAAATATTTATCCTCTTATTCTGAGAGATGGACTTTCTATTTCTCTTTTATGTCCACACCCCTTAAATTTGTGTTTTTCATATCAATTGAATTGAACATTTTCTTTTACCAAGTATTTAAACAAGCCTCTTACCTATTTGCACTTTCTAACTTTCAGCTGAAGTTCTCCTGGTGTGTTTGTGAGGGGTTTTGCTTTCCTCGTCTCTATTTTACTAATTTTATGCAACCTGGTTCTTTCTTTTATAACTATATATGTATCACGTATTGCAGTACAGATCTTGAAGAGAATTAGTTAGTCCCAAAGAGGTAAAGAATCAACATAATGTCATAGAAATGGTTTAGGTGGAGAAGGATTTGTCCATCCTGTTCCACATCATATAAGTTATCTCAAAAGGCTATTTCTCTGAAATGTCTATTGAATGCCCATCATATTCTCATTTTCAGGAAACATTTTCAATATCATCTTTCTCATAGTCCCTGGCTGGGTAGCTCAGTTGATTAGAGTATTGTCCTGATACACCAAGGTTGTGGGGTTCATCCCTAGTCAGGGCACATACAAAAAGCAACCAATGAATGCATGAATAAGTGGAACAACAAATCGATGTTTCTTTCTCTCCCTTCCTCTCTCTTTTTAAAGATCAATAAATTAAAAAATTAAAAATATATGTCACCTTCTTGTAGAGATCATAATAATGACCAATATTTATTGAGCACTTAACTCTATGCCAAGCACTATGCAAGCATTTTGCATGCACTCATGAAGGAGGTACTAGTGGTCCTTCATTTTATTTTATTTTTTATTTTTTTAATCCTCACCTAAGGATATGTTTATTGACTTTAGAACCAAACCAACTATCAATTGGTTGCCTCCTGTACTTCTCCCCATCAGGGATGGAACCTGCAACCTTTTGGTGTATTGGATGATGCTCTAACCAACTGAGCCACCCAGCCAGGCATGGTCCTTCATTTTAGACATGAGGAAACTGAGGCACAGAGAAAACTGCCTAATGTTACATGTGTGGTAAGATAACAGAGCTTGATCCCAGTCGGTGTGGCTCAGTGGTTGAGCATTGACCTATGGACTAGGAGGTCATGGTTGGATTCCCCGTCAGGGCACATGCCCCAGTTTCGGGTTTGATCCCCAGTAGGGGGTGTGCAGGAAGCAGCCGATCAGTGATTCTCTCTCATCATTGATGTTTCTCTCTCTCTACCCCCTTCCTCTCTGAAATCAATAAAAATAAAAACAAGTAACAAATTAAAAAAGATAGCAGAGCCTGAGCTCTCCAGCCACCTACACTGTGGCCTCACAACCCATCAGGGCCCAGAGTCAAAACCACTCACTATCTCAGGAGGGGTGCCCTAGAATCCTCTTTGTTGACATAACTTCTCAGGCTTCTGCCCCTCCTGCAGGACCCGCAGGCCTCAGAGAGGGATCCCCTTTACAAGTGCTTCTAGAACAGCGGTCGCCAACCTTTTGGAACTCATGGACCACCAGTGGTCCGCAGACCACTGTTCTAGAACACATGCTTTTATGGTGACTTTTCTTGCCTGCGTTTCTCTCTCCCATCCTGAGGGTCTCTGGAGTAATGTGAGATGTACCCAGGATTGGAGCAGTTACTAGAAAGAGAAAACTTGACCATTCCTGGGCAGGCACCTGCTCTGTTTCCTTTTGAAAGTGGACCTATAGCCACTGCACGAAACACTTCCCAACACCAGGCTGCTGGTGACTGCATTTTGTGGTTACTTTGTTAGTTGGTATTTATAGTTCAGATCTCATCATTTTGCCAAATGCAATAAACATTTTGTTTTAATTGGAATGTAACTTTTTATTGTTAATATTTTCCTTCTAACTGCCTTAAAAGTTACCATCTTGTGCGCGTGAAATCAGAATTCCTAAATAGTCTACATGCCTAGTCAGTGTGCTTTGTAGATCAGTGTAAGATTAGAAGACAGACTCTCATTTATTACTGCTCCTATGTATACAGTGGAGGTTAGATCATGTAAGCCCTCCCAAGGCCAGTGGAGATGTTGATGATGGTTAAGCGGTAAAACCTGTGAGAAGTATTCAGCAATGCCTTGTATTTGTACAGCCTAGAACATGAATAATATATGTGTGACATAAATAAATATAAGGTCAATGATTTTTATACATATTAACTTCCTTTACCTAAGTTCCTGGGAAATATAGCCATTTAAACAATTACAGAGAATGAAAACATTGGCAACTTATGAACACCTGCTTTGATTATTTGGTCTAATTAGGTTAAATTTAACCAATCCCATCTGAACAAATTGAAAACAATTCATATCTGTTCCCTCGGTCATGCACTTTTATCAGCGTTAGATGCAGATGTGTTTAATATGACACACTTGGTGCTATTCTCTCAGCTCTGGGTGGGAGATAAAAGGGAATTGAGAACACATTTTTAGAGTCTTCTGGGGACTTTGTATTTCTGGGCCTGCAGCTATGAAATTTCAAGGAAAAAAAAAACAGGCTTTGTTGTCAATAAATTAGTTTTTTTCTCCAAAACACTGGGACTATCATCTGAGCTGTTGCTTTTGCCAAAAGTGTCTTTCCCAGGGACAGTGAGCTCCTAAAATAAGCGGATGGTTCCTAGCATGCCTCTCAGATGTCAGAATAATACAGGGTGTGTTAATAGACTGATAGGTTCATGTGGTGTTTATCCCTCATTAATTCTAAGCCTGGTGCTGAGTACATAGACCTACAAGCCTTAGAATTTTAAAGTTCAGAGACCACTTAATCAATAGGTAGAGTGGAAACTATAGCAATAAAGTGACTTGCCCAAAGTCACACAGCTGGTTAGTGAAATAAGCTTTTCTGGCTCCTGGTCTACTTCCCATTTCTATGACCAAAATTAAGGGCCTCACAATAGTGTGAGTTGGGCTGAGTGTCTGGAACTTAACAAAATGATGTCACAAAACCCCCTTACCCACATTTCCACCCCAGAGGTAAAATACTTGTTCAGATGAGCAACTGGGGTCTCAGATCTGTAATTTCAGGTTTGCTGTATGTTCCTGTCTTGCCCCATTCCAGCCCCCCTCATCACAGATCATCTGAAACTAGTTGCCCGTGTCAATTAAATTAGTTAAGCAAGTTATTTTTGAAAGCTTATTCTAGACATTTCATATAAATGGAATCATACATCATGTGGTCTTTTGTGTCTGGATTCCTTCTCTTATCATAATGTTTTCAGGGTTCATCCATGTTGTAGAATGAATCAACAGTGTATTCTTTTTTATGGCTGAATAATATTCCATTATATAGATATCCCACATTTTGTTTATCCATTCATCAGTTCATAGACATTGGAGTTGTTTCCCCTTTTTGCTGTTATGAATAATGCTGCTATGAAGATTCATACTTAAGTTTTTTTAGGGGGGCATATATTTTCAATTCTCTTGTGTACTTACCTAGGAGTAGAATTGCTGGGCCATATTCCATCTCTTAGTTTAACTTTTTGAGGAGTTGCCAAACTGTTTCCAAACAGACTGCACCATTTTACATTCCCACCAGCAACATATGAGGTTTCCAAGTTTCTCCACATCATCAACATCACTTATTATTGTTCATCTTTTTTATTATAGTCATCCTAGTGGGTGTGAAGTGGTATTTCACTGTGCTTTTGATTTGCATTTCCCTAATGGCTAATAATGTTGAGTATTTTTTCTGATGCTAATTGGCCATTTGTATGTCTTCTTTAGAGAAATGACTTGAGATCCTTTGCCCATTTTTAAATTGGGTTATTTGTCTTGTTATTCCTGAGTTGTAAGAGTTCCTTATATATTCTGGATACTAATACCTTATCAGATATACAATTTGCCAGTATTTTCTCCAATTCTTTAGGTTGTCTTTTTACTTTCTTGAAAATGTCCTTTGATGTAAAAAAGTTTTTAATTTGGATATAGTCTAGTTCATTTTTTCTGTTGTTGCTTGTGCTTTTGATATTATATCTAAGAAACCATTGCCTAATTCAAGGTCACGAAGACTTGTACCCATGTTTTCTTCCTAAGAGTTTTATAATTACATCTCTTAATATTTAGGTTTTGGTTCAATTTGAGTTGACTTTTGTATTGGTGTCAGGTACAGATCCTTTCTCATCCTTTTGCATGTGGCTGTCCATTTGTCCCAGCACCATATTTGAAAAGACTTATCCTTTCCCAAATGAATTGGTTTGGCACCCTGCTCAAAAAAACAGTTGACCATATAAATACATGGATTTAATTCTAAACTCTCAAAACTATTTCATTGATCTGTATATCTTTCCTTATGCCAGGACCACACTATCTTAATTATCATTTCTTTGTAGTAACTTTTAAAATCAGGATGTGTGAGTCCTACAATTTTGTTCTTCTTTTTCAAGATTGTTATGACTGGGTCCTTTACACTTTCAAACAGATCTTAGGGTCAGCTTGTCAATTTCTGCAAAAAAAGAAATACCAGCGCAGCCAGCGGGACTCAGTGGTTGAGTGTCAACCTATGAACCAGGAGTCCCGGTCAGGAAACATGCCCAGGTTGCAGGCTCAATCCCCAATGCGGGGCGTGCAGGAGGCAGCTGATCAGTGATTCTCTCTCATCATTGATGTTTCTATCTCTCCCTCTCCATTCCTCTCTGAAATCAATAAAAATACATATTAAAAAGAATCACCAACTAGGATTTTGATCGGTATTGTGTTAAACCTGTGACTTAATTTGAGGAGTATTATCATATAATATTATGTCTTCAGATATTCCGATCAGAAATCTTCTAAGACTTGTTTTTAAGCTTTGTTACGATGGATCCAATCTAAAAAGGAGCCTTTAGTTAGTGCAAATTTAGCTCCATTAACAAAGCGATACTCTTTCAGGCCTCTCCCTGATGCCCCATAGATTATAAGGTTTCTCTGCTGTGGGGAGTAGTCTGGGGCAATTGAAAGGCTTGCCTTGTTTGTTTCCTTCTGTCGGAGATCACTGTCTTGCACTGCTCATGTCTAATGTTTAAAAACAATTTTGTACATTTTGTCCAGTTTTCTAGTTGTTTATGGCAGAAGGGTAATTCCTAAAGGAATTAAACCCTCACAAGCTGAAGCAAAAATTACGTTCATCACTTTGTTTTGAAACCTCTTGGTTCCTCACTGTAAAAAGGAGATAATGCCGTCAGAGGATTGGGGTGAAGGTCACATGAAAAACATTATGAAAACCCCTTGAAAAGCCATTAAGAAAGGAAAAATCCAACATTGAAAAAACAAAAACAAAAAAACAGCTAGGAGGAGGTAAAATTGATAGCAAGAGCAAAGAAATGAATATTCATCACATCCAGAGTCGGAGGCAGTGTTGCTGGTCCCGTGGTCAGGTGCACTTACTCTCAGGTTCACCGTCTTCCACTGCTCATCTGGCAGAATTGACTTAACTCCTGCCTCCATGTTGAGGCCAGACTTCACCTTAAATGGCATTCCCAGTGCAACCAGATTGTTGGATTTGCCAGTTATCAGCTGCACCTTGCAGCATCGTTCCTACAGGTGTTGGTCTGCAGTCCAGTGGTGCCAGTAACCTCTTCAGCCCTAGAGTCTGTTTCTCCCAGAACTGTAAACTGTAGCGCTGGCAAGGGACTGAGGTAGGTAGTCCTCGCCTCTCTCTTATTACAGTGAGATAACAGAGGTAAACCCCAGTTCTTTAAAGGAATCTTCCTAGCCATCTCCCTCCTCTCAAGTTGGTTTCAGACTGTATCTCATTGCCTGTGAATGGAACAGAAGCCCCTGGTCCTTAGTGGGGGAAAAGGTAAACTAAACAGGAATGTCTAAGGTACGATAGGGAAATCTCTGATATCCGAATCTTGTCCTTAGGAGCAGTTCACTGACAAAGAACCAGAAGCTGTGTATGCTTAGAAGTAATTTTATGATCATTTCTTTTGGTTGTCGTGTGTTTATCTACAAGTATTTCCCGACTTCCTCCCTGCGCTGGGCAGAGGCAGGATGGGATGGTGGGTGGAAGCAAGAAGTAAAAGCTGTTGGAACCACACAGTGCCTGGTGAGCTCCCTGAAGGAACTGTGTTTTTATTTTATGGGTTGACAAGATAGTCTTCTTCCTTGCTCAGCAGCAGGTAAGGAATTTTGTGCTTAAAAATACATGCCTTTGAGAATATGCAGGGGGCAAGGAAAGAAGGGGATGTTTCCAGAGGGGTGTGTGTTTGGGTTCACACCTGTGTAAGCAGGGCATGAAGGGGTTCAGAGACCCAGAGACAAAAGTAGGCAAGAAATAAACAATCACTGCCAGTTCAGGGTGCTTCTCAAGACAGAGTTGGAATCCAGTTCCTTCCAGCAGGTCATTCTACATGTTTGTAACTGGAAGGGCCCCTGGGGTCAGGATTACAGTTTATTGGGAGGGGCAGAGGATTAAGTAGAAGAATGGAATTTCCCTTCGATAAGGAGAAGCCAAGATTTATTAAATCAGTTGTTTTTTGTTGTTGTTGTAGTTCCTATGGTTTCTTTTTCTCCCCAAATATAATTTTTTTTTTTACTGAGAAATTGCATAACAGGCCATTAACATTCACAGTGTACAAAT
Source organism: Myotis myotis (assembly GCF_014108235.1). NCBI lineage: Eukaryota > Metazoa > Chordata > Mammalia > Chiroptera > Vespertilionidae > Myotis > Myotis myotis. Next base: position 33,109,051 of record NW_023416318.1, read on the forward strand.
TATCATCTGTGATTATTTTTAGAACCAGTTTATCAACCGTTTCAGATAAGAACTTTTGTTGGATCTGATTACAGAACTCTCTGACCAGAGCTACAATTCTTTGAAATAGAGCAAGCTGGCATTAAAAAGTGAAATCTGCTTATTATTTTCTCACCCCCTACTTTTAAAAGAAGAGTAGAGATTCTGGGAGAGAGTGGCAGGAGGGATAAAAGAAACTTCAGAACAATTACAGCTGCAAAGTTTTCTTGGCCTAGTGGTACCAGAGAATTCAGAGCCTTTATAATATATGAAGGAGAAATCTATTCATTTATTCATTCATTCATTGAGTTGAGGCAAAGGGAACAGCATGTGCAACATCAGGCAGAATAAACACCCTTCTTCTATACCTCAGTGGCCAGTGACCACCTCAGTGATGCAATCAATATTGCCGTTCACACCGTATCCCCAGTAAGTGACTTATTCCATAGCGGTAAACCATTTTTTCCTGTTTGGTTGGACTTTTCAGTCCTGATGGGGATCCTTCCTCCTTCATGAATACTGATTGCTGCTTATAAATAGAAGAATTTCGTTGTGTTCACCCGGCTTTTGCTTCCCTCATAACCATCTCAGCTGGGGTCAAGACAGTGCTGTCACCTTGGGCCTGTACACTTATTCCCTCTTGCCCCTTTTATTTTGGCCAGTTCAGCACAAAAACAATCAGGCTCTCTTCATTGGTGACATAGCAGGGAAGGTCAGGGACCGTAAAATGTTCAGGAGCTCTTTGGTCGAGCACTAGATGAAGGGTTGTCCTTGATTAGGGGCCATGGTCTACACAAACAGGTACCATTAAACACTAGAATTACACACGTTCAGCACGGCAAGATGTTTACACTGAGAAGCATGCTGATCTCAGATGCTCTGAGGTAATGGTTCTTAAAGTGTGGTCCCTTCATCAGCAACATCAGTATCACCTGGGATTTTGTTAGACCTATGATTGTTTTGGGACCTGCTCCTGAATCAGGAAATCTGGAGGTGAGCGAGCACCCTAAAGCTGAGAACCACTGGTCTCAGGTGACAGCACAAACATGCTTCGGGAATATGCTCAGTGATTAGAAGGCCAGGTGAAACTGCTTTCTCTCTTTTAATTGTTATTTTCCAATCTCTCTCTTTGCTGAGTACTTATGTAGAGTTAAATTAACCTAAATTAAATGCTCTTCTGGTGAAACTCAGCTGTATCCATAATTATGTGGTAATGATATCATCCACATTTTTTCCAGAATGCCCTTGTCAAAGCTGTTTAAATTAACATGTATTTTTTAAGATTATGATGATTTTTTGAAAAGAAATTCTAACAAACCTACATGAGTAATTTAGAAAATCAAAGATGAATGACCCTCAGGCCTGCCCCTGGGGAGGAGTCAGACTTCCCTAAATAATACAGCAGGATTTGTGAAATAGGACACTGTCCCTACTCAAGGCGTATGCAGCTTTGAAATCCCCTTTCAGCCAGGTTGACGTTAGCGCCCTATTCTGGTTGGTTAGGGTGTGGCGGTTTTGAAATCCAGTTCATTTAGCATCACTGTTCAGGTTATAGATGTAACACTGAAATCTGCAACTCACCAAAGAACCAAGAACTCAACGCCTCTGAGGTGACTAGAGGGAAGTGACTGGGCCACTGTACTTCTTTACACAGACATTGTCCTGAGCCACTCGGCAAAGTCGGTTTCTTCCTAGGAGATCTCTGCTGTGGGTGGTCATGCTATGCAAACAGATCAATCCCAGGAAGCTTTTCTCAGCTTCTCCAAAGCTGGTCCCTGGTGACATTTTCTCAATAAAACTTTAACAAAATGACACGATAGCGAATTTTTCTTAAAGCCAAATTTCTTTAAAGAATTGTTCTTTATGATGACACTATGGATTATTATTTTTTGGTGTGAAGGATAGCCCTTCTTTCATGAAATGAATATAGATAGGTTTTTAACATCCCTACTTTACCAAATAAAAAGGTGGCAGCTTATTCCAATCTGCCACGTTATTTTGACATTTTATTGGTCCTTGAATTCCAAACTGGGGAATTACTTCTTCACTGAAATAACTAGGACATAGCAGAGCGGGAGGTAGTATCCTTCCAAGTGAATTCAGCCAGTAAGCCAATCGTTTGAAGGCTAGAAATAGCTTTGCTCTAAAGAAGATGTTAATTTAAGAGATGAAATCAAATTGGATGTTTCGAATCAGTCACACATACTTGGGTGACTAAAATGATTGCACTGATAGGAAAATCTAAAGATTCTCCAAACAAGGAGGGCTGGGGAAAACTCCAATTAATAAGAATTTGCAAAAAATCATCTAGTTTATGAAAAATAAGATGGCACCATCAAAGGAGGGGCTTGATTCTTTTATTGGAACACTTGGCTTCCCAAGAAAGATAGAAAGAAACCCAAACCAATCAAAATTGAAATTGTAAGTAGAAAAATCCTCTTCTAGAGGAGAAGGTTGCTAAACCTCAGCCTGAGGAACCCCATCAAAGAGGTTTTTTTGTGCCCTGCAGACAACAGGCACTCATAAAAACAGAAATAAGTAGTTGGTCTAGACTTTGAAGCACTTGGTAGGGCAGGACACAAAACAGCACTTCTCCGGGTTGTGAAATCCTGGTGGTGAAACCCTTTGGTGAAACAGTGGCTATCAACCCCAGTTGCGCACCAGAATCACCTGGGTCACTTTAAAACCAGGCACACCCCAGAGATGTGGTCAAGTGTCCCCTGACATAAGTGTTTTTCTAAGCTTTCCAGATGAATTTAATGTACTTCCTGGGCTGAGACACCACTATGCTAGACAGGAAAGCAATATGTCCTTGTTAGTTACTGCAGCTGCTTAAGTTAAAGTATTGACTCCAACCTCCTGTTTCGCCTAGAGACCCCTCACTCTGGGCACTGAGGAGAGGGTGTTCTGTGGTCGCCACTTAAATGGGAACTTCCTGAGAGCAGAGCCTGGTCTTTCTGATTCACTGCTAGAACCTGTGCATAGAGAGCCACGTTGAAGGCCTCCCTGCCAGGGGCACCTATTCATTCTTTTGAATTCTTGGTGACTTCCTCTCGTTTGGTGTTTTTATTTTATTTATTTTTAAATTGATTTGAGAGAGAGAGAGGAAAAGAGAGAGTAAGAGAGAGAGAAACATTGATTTGTTGTTCCACATATCATGCATATGTGCCCTGACCAGGGATCGAACCCACAATCTTGGCATATCGGGATGATGCTCTAACCAACTGAACTACCTGGTCAGGGGTTTAGTGTTTTTCTTGTAGGAGAAAATGGGGTGTGGTGAATTCTCCAGTTCTTCATTATGGTGAGGTACTAGGCTAGAATGAGCTATGCTCTACTTGGAACTGCAGCTCTACCTACCCACACATAAACCCTACAAACCCTGGGAGAGTTGGATCTTGGGAGGGTGATTCTCAGCTGGGGTACATAGCAGAATTACCTGTTGCTTCTTTTTTTTCTTTATCCTCACCCGAGGATATTTTCCCATTGATTTTGAGAGAGAGTGGGAGAGGGAAAGACAGAGAGAAAGCATCGATGTGAGAGAAACACATCAACCCGTTGCCTCCTGCATGTGTCCCGACCAGGGCCCAGGCCGGGGAGGAGCCTGTAACCGAGGAACGTGCCCTTGATCGGAATCGAATCCAGGACCCTTTTGTCCGCAGGCCAACGCTCTATCCACTGAGCCAAACCAGCCAGGGCACCTGTTGCTTCTTCAGACTACAAATGTCTGTGCCCTCCTGGAAACCAACTGAATCAGAATCTGCCAGAGAGGGATCCAGGCATGTGTGGCTTTAATAACATCTGGCTAAGAACCAGCACCTGAGGACATTGGTTTTCAAACGTGGCTCGTGGCTCAGCAGCAGCAGCAGCATCACCTGTGAGCGTGTTGGAAATGCAGATTCTCAGCCCCTGCCCCAGACCACCTAAATCAGAAACTTTGGGGGTGAGGTTCAGCGGCAGACTGGAAGTTAACAAGCCCTCCCGGTGATTCAGATGCTTTTAAGAAACTCTGCTTTAGGACGCCTATTTGGGTCTTGCCGCACAACAGAGAATATATTTTCTAAGCAGCATTTTGGAGAAAGTGCCTCAGTGAATGTCATTTGATAATTTCCTGGCTTATGGGTCATTTCCTGCTGTTCCTCTGTTGACACATTTAATCCAGAGAACCTATTAGCAGCTCCTTTTTTGTCTCCTCCCCCCTTAACTCCCCCTAAACATTTGCCCTTTGCTCTCCTAGTCAGGCACCTCTGGGCAGCCTTCAGGGCCCTTCTTAAATTGTGTTCCCTCCTGAAAACCCTTTTTTAACTTCTTGAAATAGAAGATAAGTGCCCATTGCATTCATTTTTGTCATTATTTTGGGTTTTGTTTTTTATTGATTTTTTACAGAGAGGAAGGGAGAGGGATAGAGAGTGAGAAACATCAATCAGCTGCCTCCTGCACACCCCCCACTAGGAATGTGCCCACAACCAAGGTACATGCCCTTAACCAGAATCGAACCTGGGACCCTTCAGTCTGCAGGCCGACGCTCTATGCACTGAGCCAAACCGGTGAGGGCTCTTTTGGGTTTTTTAAACTACCATTTCTGTGTGACCTTGGGCAAGTAACTTATGTTTCCTAATCTGTAAAATGGGAATAATGATAGTGCCTACTTCATTACATGAGTTGATGCATGTTGAAGTACTTAGAATAGTATTCAATAAGCGTAATTGTTCATAGCATTGAATAATGAGAATATAATATTCTATAGTTCATGGTACATACTCAACACGTCAGCTTTTCTCACTAACAATTTTAAGTCACTAAGCGTTTTGCAATTTTTGTAGTTGTCTTTATCTCCCATTAGTTTTAAGCACTTTAATTGCAGGTGATTTTTATTTCTTAGCTCTGGATGTCTTTATCTCCTAAAGTACCTAATGTATGCACAATAAATGTTTACGGAACCATACTGAACTCCATGGGCAATATAGGCCAAGAAGTTCAAAGGAGCCCTTCCTGAGCATGTACCCCAGGCCCCCCTTTTTTGGGACAGTGCCGTTAGCCCCTGACTTCTTTATGATGTCATCCATCCTTCCTCAAAGTCCTAGAGGAAGCTAATGAGTCTGGGTGCCCAGGTCTTGAGTCCCACAGACTATTCACTCTGCCTACAATATCTCTCTTTCAGCTAACAGGTTCCTCTGAAAATTATTCTCAATGGCCTAGAGTCTAAATACCGGCTCTTCCACAAAATACCGACTTCTGCGCATATGCCACGAAGTTTCAATCATACTGGACGTGCGCGCCCGCACGTGGTGTTTTGTGGAAGAGTCACACTCAAGGGGCCAAAGAGCCGCATGTGGCTCGCGAGCCGCGGTTTGCCGACCACAGGTCTAGACCTTTCTTTCTGTTTTTAATTACGTTGTAAAGAGCAGATCTTGCAGCCATGATTTTAACTCCTTCCCAAACAAATGATGTCCCTTTAATGTAGTCTTGTCCTCAGGCAGCAGTGAGTAAGGAGGACAGGGAACTGGCGCCTGGAGACCAGACCATGGTAGTGTGGTCCTCTCGTGAGTAAATTGTAATGGGATATGGTTTTTAGGAATTGAAAGTAGAGATGAGGCCACAAAGGTTGAGGACCCCGACCCCCTGGGGTTTCCCTGCTGCTTTGTAAAGATGCCTGCCCTCCTTCTTGAACTTGGACTTCTGCAGAGTCTGAGTTAAGAGAAAAGGTGTGTCTGCAGCCATAGATGGCGGATGGTGGTCTCCACGGGGCACAGTCATGCTGGAGCTTGAGCCCTCACTTTGCCTCTTGGGGCAAACTTCTTTTTGAAACAATTTGATGTGTCACATGAATATTTTGTGATTTTTCATTCCAGGATTATTGCAGTTGTGCCCATATGATTTTTTTTTAAATTTCACCTTTTTTCCAACTGTTACTTTAATATTTTACATTTCTATTATGTTTATGAGTTTTCTAGAAGTCAGTAGTGTTCGCTGAGTTATGAGATAGCTGAATTTCAACAAGGCATTTAATGAAATCCTGATGTCCTTGTAGATAAAATTCTGTGGAAAGAATGGTAAAGTTAAGGGGATTTATAACTGGGGAATGACTAGACCCACAGAGAGGCGGTTAGTTAGTTAAGAGCTTGGAGTGGGGTGGGGGACAGGGCCGGCTGGGAGCTAACTGACCAGAACACTTGTCGAAGGTGTCTGTCCTCCCTGCTGGCCCAGTCCACATTCTTTTTTTTTTTTTTTTAAATATATTTTATTGATTTTTTACAGAGAGGAAGGGAGAGAGATAGAGAGTTAGAAACATCGATGAGAGAGAATCATCGATCAGCTGCCTCCTGCACATCTCCTACTGGGGATATGCCCGCAACCCAGGTACATGCCCTTGACCGGAATCGAACCTGGGACCTCTCAGTCCGCAGGCCGACGCTCTATCCACTGAGCCAAACCGGTTTCGGCCACATTCTTAATACTTATTTGACTGCAGGCATTTATGGCATGCTTGTCAATTTGAGGTTTGCCCTATGACTGTGTTGTCTGAAGAATCTTACGTGGTCCATTCTATTTCTTGCCTTTGAATCTTTGCTCTGTGTTTGGTGGTTTGAATCCATTCTTCCCCTTTAAGACTCAGATTATCATTTAAACCATTATATTGGAATTACCTGGTCATTCATTTCTCTTTCTCACACCAGACTATAAACTCCTCAAGGATAGTATTCTAAGCATATAGTAGGCTCTAAGTGTTTTTTATCAGAACTGAGAATACAAAAAGATCTTGGCAATCGCTTAAGAGATAGGCCATAAAACTTAACAGGCAGATAAAATTTATCAGGATATACTTGGGTTTAAAACAAAGAAAGAAGCCTAGGTCTAAGCTCTGAGTACAAGGTGGAAGAAAGATGACTCACATCATCGGTAGACCAAGCAAGAAAAGAAAGGCTGTAGTTCCAGTGGGCTTTCCGCTTCACATGAGTCAACAGTGTGATGCAACTCCCGTAGGCTAGTGTCAGAACAGGGAAAGTAATAGTCCAGCTGGCCAGGCCACACAAAGGGTCATGTTCCACTCTGTGGGGCCATTCCTTAAGAGGGGGTGAAGTATGTCCAAAGGAAGGAAGGCAGTTAGAATAGTGAGAGAAGTTAAACCCCATCGTATGGTTAATAGTTGAAGGAAGTAGGGGTGTTTTGTCTGGAGAAGACAGAAGGGACATAATACTGTATTCAAATGCCTAAAGGGCTCATTGGGAACCTCAAAATGTAGAAATAGGCCAGTAGACCTACTAACAATAGAATAGTCTGTCATGTGAGCTCCATATCTGTAGGGTTTGACCAAGAGCCTCTGAGAAGAGGTGTTGTAGAGGGGATCTGAGCAGCTCAACTTTGAGGCTTGGTGATTTAAGAGGTTACTGAGTTCATATTAACTAAATGTTGGGGAGGGATGCAAGGAGCACATCTTCCTATAGGAATGCCTTTTGTCCCCCAGGGGGGAAATTATGAGTTACCTAAATAGTATGAGTTACCTAAATAGAAATTGTTTCTGGACCAGAAGCCTGAACCTTAGTGGGCAAGTCACTTACTATATCATATGTGTGAAATGTACTCAGAAAAGATATCTGATAGTCCCACCTAGTGTATCCGGAGGCTTGTGTTTTCCCAAGTCCTTTTGTGGAACTTTGAATGAAGTGATTACTTTTGTTTTTTTGCTTTTTAGTTCTGGAGCATCTTGGCATATGGGAGGAAGTCAGAAATATCATCTCAAGATCAGAGCTAATAACAGGATTCCCCTATACCTTCACGGTGCCAGGCCTACCTCAGTACCTCCAGAGCCTCACCAAACTAGCCATCGCTGCCGTGTGGGCAGTGGCAGTCCAGCCTGGAGAACAGACACGGGACGTTCCCATCTCCTTCTCTCAGCTGTTAGAGTCTTCTTTCCCTGACGTGCGCCTGCTGACACTGGAAGCCCTGTTGGAAAGGTTTTCAGCAGCAGCCTCGGGATTAGGAGAGAAGGAACTGCCACCCTTGTTGTGGAATATGGGAGGGACGTTCTTGATGTTGGCAATGAAGGAAAATCACCCAGAATGCTTCTGTAAGGTAAAGCCTCTGATGTACTGACTGCCCCCTTCCACGCCCACACTCTTTGATGAACCCACCGGAGTGATCAGATCGTGAGGGCAGGGTTGGCTTTGGCTTCTCCAGGAGCAATCAGAAGGAGATTCAGCATCAGGAGGACAAAGACTCTTGTGTGGTGTTTGGCATGGTTCCATGCATAGGTGGGCACTAAGAAAAGTGTTTGATGATGATATTATTGATGACAGACCAGAGGCAGATTGAGAGTAAGCCACTCAACGCTGTAGGGAACAGCATTGACAATTAGCTGCAGAACGTGTCAGAGGGTCGTCTTTGCTGACGTGGCTATCTGGGGGCAGATAGCCACCTAGAAAGTATAATCAAAAGGAAGGGTCACTGACTTAGGAATCTGGAGATCTAGGCTCTGATTACAGATCACTAGGGCACCTCGGGTGTGTCTGTTCCACCCTGTCTTGGTCTCCCAAGGTATTAGGAGGGAAATAAATCAGGGGGAGCTTTCTGAAAGATAGGCCACCCCCCTTATTGTAAGTGATTATCATTTAGATTCTGAAGACCTTTTCCTGAGGTTTTTGTTTTGTTTTTCATGGATCTGGCCCACACAGATACTGAAAATTCTCCATTGCATGGACCCCAGTGAATGGCTTCACCAGACGGAACACTGTATCCATCTAACCCCAAAGGAGTTCTTGAACTGGACCATGGATATTGCTTCCAATGAAAGGTTTGCCCCCAATGTTTGCTGTGCTACCTGGGTTCCTCGGTGACCCATCAGTCACTTATGTAAGAATTTGAAGATAGTCCTAACCTAGACTCAGGCCTTACATTTTTCAGTCTCAGCTTAGGAGCATGTTCTAAGCTTAAGCAATAAAAAGATGTCAGAGTATCATGTTAATAACCAAAAGGTAATTACTTCTGGAGTGTTTGTATAGCCACGAGGTGATTTCCAGCCTTCACATCCACATAGATTACTATCTGCAAAAACCGTCTCTATATAAAATATGCTTGATTTAATTTGGGGGGTGTTTTTGGCTTACTTTTTCTAGGTCTGAAATTCAGAGTGCAGCTCTGAGGCTTGCCTCCAAAGTGATTGTCCACCATATGCGGACGAGTGAAGAGGTAAGGCCAACTCTGCCCCGATCTCGGGTCTAGATTTTTGTGCTTTTTTTTACCTGGAAGGTGTCAGTAGGCAGAAGCTCTGCCGTGTTTGTGTGACCTCTACAGAAATATTGTTCATGTTGATTTTTCACTTTGGGTATAACTTGTAGAGGATTTTGAGCGCCACCTTTGACATTTCTTTTCTCTTATTCGGGGCACATTTGATTAGAGGCCATGAGAAAGCACAACCTCCTCCTCACCAATACACACACGTACACATACACACCTAGACCCCTTTTTTCCTAATTTTTCTACCTAGACTAAGGAGGGGCTGAATATAATATAATCAAGGATTATAAGTCACTAGGATTAGATCATAGTCACTAAGTATGAAAATATATTGCTGTGGCTTGACTCTTCCCCCAAAACATGGCCCAGCTGGCTGCATTGAGGCCAGTGTGCCCCACCTGTTTCATATGTCCTGTGGGGATAAGGTGGAACTACAGTAATCAAAAGACCTTCCTGGGAAGAAGCCTTAAGACAAATGCATGCACACTGAGGGGTAGATGAGAAAGATGCCACATCACAGAATTATTATATGTAGAAGGCAGTCAGTACCACCATGAAATTACCTGAGGATCTTGGTCACACATCACCACACTGTGCTAGTGTCAGCATGACATTGCGGATTCTGATGCCTTACAATAACGCGGCGCTGAGAGGGGTCCTGGAGACACAAAGATGAAGAGAGACAGGAGGGACAGTCTAATGAGAGAAAGGAGTGTTCAATCATGACATCAAATGCTCTGGTTGGGAGGAGACTGTGGGAATACAGAGGAGGGAGGGAGCGTTTGGGAGCTGAGAAAGACTTTACAGAGGAGATTGTTAGATTCAGCGAACCTGGGGCTGAGAGAGAAAACCAGAGGGTGAGAATTAAGTAGATAGTGGTTTCCTTTGGGCTGTTATTCAAAGGCAGGCCAGGGGTCCAAAGCCAGCTGCTCATTAGCATACAAAAAGCAAAAAAAGTCAGTTGTGTGTGTTGTGGGTAGGGGGATGTTTGTAGGAAGGGAAATTTTGCTAAAAAAAAAATTACAGCCCAGAGGGAAAAAAAACAAGTTCTAAGAAAGTGGTTATAGGGCAGCCAAAAGATATCACTGTCATCTAAAGCCCTTTTTAAGCATTTGTCACATGAATCTTAACGACACTGCTTGGTACTTGAATAAACTGATATTTTATGAAAATTGGGAGTTTTCCAGGGAGAGAAAAATTAACGGAACTGCAGAGAAATGCATAAGAAAAGTTCCTGGGGAAACCTGGGTTTCTTTGTGCCTTGGGAGTTAGAATCTTCCTTGAGGTCTAAGGTGCTCATCAGTTTAGTTCTATGATAGCCTGAAGAGCCAGTCATCTCATTTTGAAAATTTAAAGAAGTTTCATTGACGGGGGAAGTAAAGTACATTTGCAACATTAACCTCTTTTTAGAAAAAGTAAAAAAACAAGAATTTAAAATATAGAAACAAGCTGAATGTCCATCAACTGCTGAATGGGTAAATGAAATATGGTATGTCTATACAATGGAAATTATTCAGCCATAAAAATACATCCTATTGCATGGATGAACCTAAAAAAACACTAAAAAAAACACACAAAAAAAACATGTTAAGTGAAAAAAGCCAGTCACAAAAGAGCACATATTGTTTGATTCAATTTATATGAAATGTCCAGAAATGGCAGATCCATAGAGACAGTTGATGACTTGCTTAGGGCTAGGGGAAGGAGCAGGTGACAGGATGGAGAATGACAAGTAAAGAATGTAAAGGTTTCTCTTTTTGGTGATGAAAATATTCTAAAATTGACTGTGATGATGGTTACACATATGTGTAAATATACTAAAAAACACTGAATTGCATAGTACTTTAAATGGGTAAATTATATCGCAAAACTGTTACTATTAAAAAATAGGGCTTTGTTTAAATAATAATGTTAGTTAGGATAACCGCTTTAAATGTAACAGAAACTCATAAATACAGTGGCTTAAGAAAGGTCAAAGCAGTCAAAGCAGATAGGGTGTCTTGATTGTGTTTGGATCCCCAGCTGTTAGCTTTGATGTTTGCTGTCCTCAGCATGGTCCCAGAGGGTTGCTCCAGCTCCCATCACCTTGTCCTTACTCAGCTAGCAGGAAGTAAAACGCAGGAAATGAAGGTCACTCCTATTTCCTAAGGTTTGACCTGAAAAGTGCACAGATACCACTTCCAATGACATCCCCATTAGTCAGACTTAATTACATGTTGCTCCCAAATTCAAGGAAGTCTGGGAAATGTGTCTTTAGCTGGGTCCCTATATACTCAGCCAAAATCTGAAGTTCTTTTATTAAAGATAGAAGCATCTGGTTATTGGGGACAATAAATACTTTTGTTGCCACAGTCTTTCCCAAAAAAGTTTTGTCGTTACTGAAGCTGTCAAATACACCAGTTTTCTGATAACCTGATGTGCATCAGAAAAGACTCAAGGAACTTGCTTGCCAGTTATAGTGACTCTGTATTACTGAACAACAAGCCAGATGTTCTTCCCCGGGCTTGCTTATTTCTTCCTAGTTGAGATAGAAAAACAGCTGAAAAACCCTTCCTCCCACTGTGGCAAGAGCTAATTTGCAGATCCGGTTTGGTGTATATAGCGCATCCCTCTTTTCATGACTGCATCCTCTGAACTGCTCTAAATGTTGTGCTTTCAGACCAGGGACTCTATGGCCCCCAAACTGAAGCAGTGGGTTCAGTTGGTCGTCTCATCTTGTGGAGATCACCTTCCCACGGAGTCCAGGCTGGCCACCGCTGAAGTCCTCACCAGCACCACACCATTTTTCCTCACCAACCCCCATCCCGTGCTTGGTAAGTGTAGTGAACAGAGGGGTATCCATTGCACTAAATGTGCTCAAAGTATGACTAGATACTCCAGGTTGAAAAAGAAGGGAAGATGAAAAATGACAGTGTACACTATACCTTTTCATCTTTCAAGTGTATTCCCATCCTCTTGGTTCCTACTCTAATTGATCACCAACAGCCTCTTAAGTGGCCGCTTTCCTTTTTTTTAATCCTTATCAGAGGATATGTTTTTGTTGATTTTGAGAGAGAGACAGAGAAACATCAATGTGAGAGAGAAACATTGATTTGTTGCTTCCTATACACGCCCAAGCGGGATCGAACCCGCAAATGAGGTACGTGTGTGCTCTGACTAGGAATCAAACCCATAACCTTTTGATGTATGGATAATGCTCCAACCAGCTGAGCCACCCAACCAAGGCTGGCCTCTTTTCTTTCTGTCTTGACCCCCAAACCATTCTCTTTATGCTCCCAAAAGCTTTTGTGGTCTTTCTAAAGTACAGATCTGATCATTTCACTTCACGCTGAAAACCTTCGAGTGGGTTCCCATTGCCTTCAGGATAAAATCTAAATACCCTTTAACATGGATTATAATGCTCTTCCCGTTGTGTGCCCTGCCTCCCTCTCCCTTCTTATGGGCCAACATGGGCCCTGTGAGTCATAAGGAGGGAACAGTTCTGCAAACAAAGTGCTGCTTGACTGACTTCTATTTGTCTTTCAAGACTAGGCCTAACCGTCACCTCTTCCTGGAAGCCTGTTGTAAGGATCTTGGTGAGAAATGAATGGGTCAGTGTGAAGCTGTGGCATTGAGGAAAAAGAAAGGACAGCTGTTGAATCAACATGACTTAGTATTGAGGTTCATGTAAAAGGAAGATTCGAGGATGACATCCAGGCTTCTGGCTTAAGTGACTGGAAAGATTGCTACCTTCCCTCCCTCTCACTCTCTCTAAAAATCAATGGAAAAAATATATTCGGATGAGGATTAACAAAAAACTTTTTTAAAAAGAATAAAGGAGAGAGTTGCTCTTTTAGATGGTGAGGTTCAGATTTGAAGTGTTGGAGTTCAGACCAATAAAGTCTCATGTCCCTGGAACTTGCTGGGAAACAAGTGTCTTTTTATTTTATTTATTTTTTAAGTATATTTTATTGTTTTTTACAGAGAGGGATAGAGAGTTAGAAACATCAATGAGAGAGAAACACCCATCAGCTGCCTCCTGCACACCCCCTACTGGGGATGTGCCCTCAACCAAGGTACATGTCCTTGACTGGAATCGAACCTGGGACCCTTCAGTTCGCAGGCCAACGCTCTATCCACTGAGCCAAACCGGTTAGGGCACAAGTGTCCTTTTAATTCTTTCTTCTAAGTGACTTGCAGGCCTTCTTTTTATACCCAAACAGGGACTGAAAGGGGACCTTCTGTGATTGTGATTTAATCATTGGGCTCAGAGGAATAAGAACCAAGGTTTATAAACTTTGGTGAAGTTTGTCCAGTGAGAGTAATATTTTGCAGCATGTTTTTGGGGTGACTTTGGCTACTCTAACTAACTCTAGCTCCTATCAAGCAAAAAGTGTGTGGAATACCATGGTATTCCTGAGTGAAACTGAGTCTTGGGAAAAAGCCAATGATTCATAATTATGGAACTGGTTATATCATTATAGGCAATAAGGAAGGAGGTCAGTGGTGGCTGATGACCTACAAGAATATGAGAAATAGGTACCAAACTGGGAGACAAAGGACATAAAAGTGCATGGAGACAAGTCAAAGACAGAACAAAGTCATTTAAGGAAAAAGAAAAATTGAAATGGACTAGAGGGAAGGTTGAGGTTCTTGAAGGTATAAATGACCATGTTAAAGGGAAAATATTAAACCCTAGAGAACTTTAGAATGGGTAGATTCTGAAAGACTGAGTAATATTTAAAGCCATATTTATAACAGAAAAGAGAGACTGGAACCACAGAGGAAGCCATTGCTGTTCTTGGTCTGACTGAAGCGGCAGTGACTGATACCAGGTTCTCTGTGGACAGATAGGGAGAGGATGGGCTAAGGAGAGCTCTTAGGACAGAGCTGGTTCTCCATTGAAGGCCAGGGATGTAGAGTGGCGGGCTTCCTGGGCCCTCCACCGTGATCCTCCACAAGCCTGGTCCACTCCATCTGCACATGTGCCCTTTCTGTGAGACCCTGCCCACCTCCCTCATGAAGTCTGCTTTGGTTACACCGGTCCACTGTGATCTCTCCCTGTGCTGAGTCCCAGCCACACATTTCCATCCCTGACTTCTCATTGCCCTGTGTTCTTGACTTGATGTTCTTTTCAGGTGCTCAGAGATAAACACTCTCTTTTCTGGTTCCATGGTCCACAGCAGCACCTAGCAAGGGACTAGACCAGTGGCTTAGACCAGTGGTCGGCAAACTGCGGCTCAAGAGCCACATGCGGCTCTTTGGCCCCTTGAGTGTGGCTCTTCCACAAAATACCGACTTCTGTGCATGGGCCACGAAGTTTCAGTCACACTGTACATGCGCACCCGCACGTGGTATTTTGTGGAAGAGCCACACTCAAGGGGCCAAAGAGCCGCATGTGGCTCGTGAGCCGCAGTTTGCCGACCACTGGGCTAGACAGAGTCCCTGCCGGGGGGTAATGGCGGTCAGGTAGTAGGACCCACAGAGACATGATATGGGAACCTATATCCTGGTTCCTGCCCTTTTTTCCATCCTTACCCCCAAAGCATAATCTTGATTGAAACTTGCTTTCAGAATATATAAGCTCAGTCACTCATATCAACACTGGGCTAGTTTCCCCAAAGCACCCTTGATGCATAATGTTTCATTCCTGATAATTGTGAGTCACTGTGGACAGCTTAGGCCCAGGGCCTTAGTCAGCCAGGCCGCACCTTCTGGGGGGCCTTGCCTGGGACTGGTTGCCTCCAGAAACCTTCATCCCTCAAAATAAAAAAAAAGAAGGAAGAAAAGACACTTTAAAACCTTCCCCCTTAGGGCGCTCTCTCTCTCTCTCTCTCTCTCTCTCTCTCTCTCTCTCTCTCTCTCTGTTTTTCTGACTCTCAGATTGTCCTTTCTTGGAATACCCAGGAAAACAGGATTGACAGTTGCTCATTAAATACTGTCCTCCACCATGCATTTGAAGTGGTATTTGTACCTGCTTGTAAATTGCATCCTAGGTAACTGGATTCCTTTCTGTCACCTTAGGACTGCAGGATACACTTGCCCTTTGGAGGTGTGTCCTCACCCTCCTGCAGAGTGAGGAGCCAGCTGTCAGAGACGCCGCCACGGAAACAGTGACGACCGCCATGTCCCAAGGCAACACCTGCCGGTCAACAGGTACCTCCTTCTCTTCCACAGTGCCTACTGCTCTTAGACAGGGGTTGGCACTCTTTTTTAGTAAAGGGTGAGAGTGAACATATCAGGCTTTGTTGGCCATTCAGTCTCTGTCTGTCTCTGAAACTGCCAATTTAGTGGGAAAGCAGCCTTAAACAACAGGTAAACAAGTGGGCATGGCTGTTCCAATAAAACTTTATTTACAAAAACAGGTGGCTGCCGAGATTTGATCTGCTAGTCATAGCTTGCTGACTCCTGCTCTAGGATACCATAGAGAAAAATTATTTTCAAAGATAGAAATCTAATAAACAGTGCCTTTTGTCAGTTACACTGTCATCCTTTTTAATAAGGCCAAGTCTTGATTATCTGTGTGGTTACATAACCCAGACATCATAGATTCCTCATTGTGTTCCTCCGTGCGTTTTTAAACAGTACAGAAACAGACGCATTAAGTCTAGAGTCTCCATTTTGTGCCTTGGCTTCTCTTTTTTAAAAAACTTTATTTATTTATACATTGATTTTAGAGCGAGAGGAAGTGGGGGAGGGGTGAAAGAGAGAAACATTGATTTGTTATTCCACCAATTCATGGATTCATTGGTTGATTCTTATATGTGCCCTGACTAGGGACTGAACCTGCAACTTTGGGGTATCAGGACGATGCTCTCACCAACTGAACTACCCAGCCAGGGCCCTTGGCTCCTCATTTGGTGGTGATATTAACCCAGGAAGTAGGAGAGGAGCAGCCTAGGTGAATAGCTCTGAGTTCATAGCCCTGGGGCCCTGGTTATCTGTATATGAGAGCAAATGCTGTGGAAACAAAAGGGAATTTTGGCTGTAGGTAGAAAATGGGCTTCTGGATGGAAGGGATAGGAGGCAAGGTCACACCTCTGGACAAATGGCCATCCGAGAGGGTGACCTCTCTGGTGCATTTGGGACTGGGTATCAGGAAAGATCTGAGTCAGCCGTCCCAAAGAGAAGCAAAAACATCATTTTGAGGCAAGGGCATCACAGCTGAGAAAAGAAATTTGCCTAGTGGGCAGCAGAATGGGAGTCAAAACAGCCAGACAGTGTTTGTAACCAGCTCAGGGCCCCTCATCCCCATGGTTAGGGCTGCAGCCCCTAGAAGCTTTCCTTGGAATGAGTGACTTTCCCAGCGCCTCAGCCCACCGTTGTAGTGGTCTGGGTACTTTTCTCTGTACATGTGAGAGAAGCTAGTTTTTAAATAATCTCTCAGTGGCACTACTCTAGAGCAGGTGTAGCCACAATCAGCTTGGCCTCTCCATGGGAAAACATTCAGATTTGTGATGTATAAGTAGCCTTCTCCCACCCCCCACCCCACCCCTGATCCCAACCTGTCCAAGTTCCTCAATACCTAAAATTCTGCCATTATTGATTCTTTTTCAAGTTGTGGGCTTTCCTTAAAAGGACACCCAGGACACCCGGTGAGTCCTCAGTTAACATTTATTTAGTGGCATATAATACTAGATTTCTCTAGGACCCTCTCCACCAAAGCTGGAAAGAACATTTCATAGTGGAATTCTAGGTGGACTTCTTCCCTCCTAATCTTTATAGTGTTTGCCCTACTATTATTTCAGAATTTTTCCAAATTTATTTATAGTAAACTTTATTATCATCTTCTCCCTCCTTCTCTGAATTTTTTCTCAAGAAATAGAAATCAATAATTACTTATTAAGTTCCTTTGCATGTGAAACTCCATATGTGAAAACCTCTGAGGGAATACTAAATATAAAAGGCTACATCCATCTTTGCATTCCTTATCTTAGTCTATAAAAAGGGAATTATGGTGTGAAAAAACAAGAAATCTATAGCAACTGAATATAGTATCGTTTGTTACCCTGGAGCAGACCTGTACTGGAGGGGTGAAAAGCCATATAGGAAATTATGAGAATAACTGACAACATCGAAATATTATCTAGAGATTAAAATCAGTGTTACATTTCCTGAATTTGATGGCTATGTGTGGTTTTGTAAGAGAACATTATTGTTCTTAGGAAATCCACAACTGAAATATTAAGTAGTAAAGAGGCATTAACACCTATAACTTACTCTCAAATGGCTCAAAAAAAATAAAACTGTGTGTCCATATAAATAGTAAACACAGTATTGTAATTTCTATAGCTGTATCTTTTCAGTATGCTTGAAATTATTCCAAAATAAAATGTTTTTTTTAGTCCAATTCCACAACTACAAAAGACCAACACGGTATATAGACCAGACCATCTGACTGGTTTATCAGCAATTCACCCCCCATGTGACTCCTGTAATTTCTCCCTAAATTATATATTTTTTAAAAACCCTTTTTTGTTTAAACACATTTTGAGTGAATTTTTGCATCCAAAAAAATTAAACTCAAGCCATATTCTTCAGATTCAAAGGTCTCAGCAACATAAGGTCACTGTGTGGGGACACTGAGCAGTTCCCCCGGTGTGCCCTGTGCTGCCTGATAGCTCCCCTCAGCCAGAACCTCCTCAACACAGCTTGCTTTTCTTTTCTTTTTTTAAAATATATTTTTATTGATTTCAGAGGTGAAGGGAGAGGGAGAAAGAGATAGAAACATCAGTGATGAGAGAATCACTGATTGGCTGCCTCCTGCCGCCTCCCACTGGAGATCGAGCCCACAACTCAGGCATGTGCCCTAATTGGGAATCGAACCATGACCTCCCAGTTAATAGGTCAATGCTCAACCACTGGTCCACACTGGCTGGTCTACACAGCTTGATTTTCTTAAGCGAAAAATATGCATCTGTTTGCTTTAGACTGAAAAGTAGCTGAGAACTGAGGATCACCCTGATTTTTCACTGTAGTCAGATGGTTAACCAGCTGATTTATCAGAACAGTATTGTCTTATTTTGTCATCTCGCAAGGATATCAAGCAGCCAGTGGCAACTTTCCACATTCCTTGCTGTTCCAAGTTATCACTATTAAATCTTGACTTCCTTGGAAATATATGTCATTAATTTTTGTCCCCAAATCAGTGGTTTAATAAACGTCACAGTGAAATAATATTATTAAACTCTGTTAATATTTAGATCTTTTTTGAGTGGTGATGGGGGTAGTAGACTCAACAGGATTTGGGGCTGGTCCTGTGGGGAGTGGAAGACAAGTGGAAGCAAAGATGACTTCAAGGTTGCAAACCTACCAAGCTGTGCCTCTGGCACTGATGTAACAGTTAGGCTGTGGCATTCCAGGAAGTCAAACTACTGGGAATCGGGAAAGGCACTCAGGGGCCACAAGTCACTGCGCTCTGGGACAGAGTATTCCGTGGGCTGTGGAGAGATGGGCAATGGAAATTGAGAGGGCAAAGAGGGACCTTTATCTGCCATAGGAACAGAATGAACTGTCCAGCTCTGCCCTGCCCTCCCCACAAACTGCACAGTGGGCCTGGAAGCCCAGCACTCCTTAATGGGCCCCATTATTGATCCCAGGAGGCACAGGCTAGAAACTGTCGAAGAAGAAGAGGAGGCAAACATTAACCGTGGTTTATCACCCTAGCCTGTCGCCTTGAACACAGTTGGCCTCAAGTGTAGATTTGTGGAATGAATTTGTCAGTGACTCTGGAAGGCCAAGGGAAGTAACTCTGTGTTTACATAGCTCTGTGAGGATGGATTTGTTACCTCTTTTGCCTCCTGATTTCTCCTGCTGTCCACGGGTCACCTGGAAGGTGAAGCTCACAGCCTATTAGCAACATTCTGAACACCACCTGAGCTCCCCTCCCTTTGGAAGGAGGACTTCAGAAAGCCCCACAGTGGGACCTGGCCACTCCTTACCTCCCACTCTGCCAGCCGGCGTGACTCAGTGGTTGAGCATCAACCTATGAACAAGGAGGTCATGGTTCAATTCCCGGTCAGGGCACATGCCTGGGTTGTGGGCTTGATCCCCAGTGGAGGGTGTGCAGGAGGCAGCTGATCAATGATTCTCTCTCATCATTGATGTTTCTATCTCTGTCTCTCTCCTCCCTTGCTCTCTGAAACCAATAAAAATATACAGTGGGGCCTTGACTTACGAGTGTCCGGACTAACGAGTTTTTCGAGATACAAGCAATCTCTTGGCCACTTTTTTGCTTTGAGTTGAGAGCTAAAATTCAGGTTACGAGCCAGCTTCAGATACCCCACCGCTAGTTGGTGCAGCGAACGTCACAGTGAACGCCACAACATCAGCCCAGCATCACGTGTCTCACTCGTTCACTTTTTGATTTGACATACGAGTAATTTGAGTTACGAGCTGCGTCACGGAACGAATTAAACTCGTAAGTCAAGGCCCCACTGTATATGTATTTTAAAAAGTGGCCTTTCTAGGACTCAAGTGCAGGTGACTGAACTTTGCAGCCAGGGGAACAAGTGTTTGGGCAGGACTCCACGAGAGGCCCCCTTCCTCCTTTCCCTGCTCTGACTTGACTCCAAGCCTTGAAATGCTCTGGAAAGAGCTCTAGCTTCAAGAACAGGAGACACTCAAGGCCGTGGACTCTGCGGTTCCCACTTCCCTGGGCTCCCCCACCTTCCACTCAAGCAGCTCCCTAGTGTCTGTTTTAGGCAATAGGTCACGTCAGGTTTCATTTGAACGAAGACAGCCATGTGAGGAAAACAACCTGGACAACATTTAAATCACTGAATTTGAGTGCTTCTCAAGTTAAGCAGACAGAGTTCTGGGGGGAGTAGCAGGAGAGGAACTCCTGAAGGGCCCAACTATAACAGGCTGCTTTTGGAGAAAGGGGGGATGAAAAAACACCTTTAAAAAATCTCTAGAGAGCTAGAAAAATGGCCAGATCCATCAATTGGGGGTTTATCCCGGGACCTTACCTCCCAGCAGGGTGTTTGGGCCTTTCATTTCTGTAGAGCCCTTTGACTCCAGTGCAGGTTTTTGGCAGCTTTAAGGTACTGTGCTGCAGTCAGACTTGAGGACTCCGGGACAGAAGGACAGAAGGCACAGACCTGAGGTGTCCCGCAGGGGTGGCTAGATCTGGAGACCCGCAGGTGGAGCCCTACATGCTCGCCCAGCAGTGGAATGGGGTTCTGTGAGCTGGAGGAGTGGGGGCAGGGCAGCAGGGTGTGGCTTTCTAAACCCCTCCCCAGACTCCCTGCCTCCCAGCATGGGGTCTCCTTCCATCCAGGAGGTCTAATTCAGGAGGCCTCCTCCCTTTCCCCAGTTCCATTTGTGAGTTTCAGGGGGAAGTTTCTGATAACCAACAGTGGGCTTTCGCTGATGCAGGGTAAGAATGAGAAGCCAGTTAACAAGGAGGCCCCCAAAACCTCAAACCCATTGTCAGTTTAGGTTCCAGAAAAAGGACTTCTTGGTAGAAACTTTGTTTTAATTGAGATATAATTGACATATGAGATAGACACTTTCTTACAAAAAAAAAAAAAAAAAAGACAAGAGACAGAGATGGGAGGGAGAAGAAGGGAGGCAGGGGAAGCAAGGGCTCAGCCAAGCACAAGTGAAGGGGGGAAGGTGGTGGCAGTTTTCCTCCTTGGAGTACTGTCTCCAGGTCCTTCTGTTCCCTCCCTTCCAGAAGGCCCCTTACCCACAAAAGGGCCTGTAAAACCTGCTGATTCTGCCAAATATAAATGTTTAGTGGTAAAGTATTAAATCCCACCTTTTCTGCAACAGCCGGCCATCTAGCATCGCCCTCTCCTCTGCATCCCTGTGGCATTTGGTTATTGTACCACCCCAAATAGCCCTTGATTTTCTACTCTTTTATTATTTTCTCTTTCATGTGCTTGATTTTGTTTTATCTTCCCAACTTTCCCATGGGCTTAGAGACTGACTTCCATTAGGTACACAGTGGGTGGTCAGTTTGTGTCGGTGGACTGACCTTTCACCAGAGCAGGCCACCTAACCGGAATTGTCGTGGTCAGTCCCAAGTTCTCTAAGGAGCTTAGGGTGCCCTTGGAAACAAGAATGAGCTCGAAAACAGGCACACTGACCCTCCCTGCTAGAACCAGCTCAAGGGGCAGTGGTTTTCATTGCTTCCTTCGAACTGAGTGACTCAGTCTCTGGGTCTGAGTCTCAGGCTGCAGGGGCCCTGGCCCCGGGTTTACTGGGAGACACCACAGTAGCCTCTGTGCTTGGTGTGGGGACCCATAGACTCCGAAATAATGACAGAGCTTAGCAGGGAGGTGGGAGGGTGGAAACAGGAGCAGCAGGTAGAAAAATTGAGACTCAGAGGTTAGAGAATGGGGCAGGAAGCAAGCGGCATTGTGGGGCTGAGCAGAAACAGTCACATGGGCCAGGTGAAGAAGAAAATACCCAACTCCTGCTCAATTTCCCCCAAAATGTGCTCCTGCTGCACACCCCTCCCCCCTTGCACACATACACACGTGCACTGTCGTCACCCACACGGAGCTGAAGAGCCAGCAGGAGAGGACGTACACCTCTCACAAGCTGCTACCCTTGAGCAAGCAGCCAGGGAGGCTGGGTCACGGTGACATTACACTGTGGCCCCACGGTGACCTCGTCAGCCAGCCCTGGACCTGTGGGACTTGGTGCTGAGTCACAGATGGTTCCACCCTGGAACCTCTGAAGCTGCCCACCCAGCACCTGCCCCGTGGGAGGCCCTGTGCGTGTTTCAATTCCTGCAAGTGCAGGGGGTCGTGTCCTGGAAAAAAGGCTCCCTGAATGTGGCTCCCTCCTCCGTCTGCCTTTCACTAGGGTTTTTTCTAAGCCCCTCGGATACAAGTGTCTTTTCTCCTCTGCAGTACCAGAGCCTGGCCCCAGCCTCCATTTTAGAGAGCCTGTAAGCTCAGGGATACACTCTTAGATGTGTGTGCCAAGTATGTTCTTCTGGAGAAGAGCAACCCAAGAAAGTTAAGAACCACTACACTAGAATGTACCCTCAAAGCTGTCTCCAAGCCTGACCTCACTTCCTGAAACAGCTCATCTTACCTGCCCCTCTGATTTCTTTGTGCCTATTTTAAAATTCTAAGTTGTTTTCTCACTGCTCTTCTCACATCTCCCTAGATCAGGGGTGGGCAAACTTTTTGACTCGAGGGCCACAATGGGTTCTTAAACTGAACCGGAGGGCCGGAACAAAAGCATGGATGGAGTGTTTGTGTGAACTAATATAAATTCAAAGTAAACATCATTACATAAAAGGGTACGGTCTTTTTTTTTTTTTTTAGTTTTATTCATTTCAAATGGGCCGGATCCGGCCTGCGGGCCGTAGTTTGCCCACGGCTGCCCTAGATGGTCCACAGCTTTTCCTCTTATTGTTTAAATATGAAGAAGCCCACCAGCGTGGCTCAGCAGTTGAGTGTTGACCCAGGAACCAAGAGGTCACGGTTTGATTCCCAGTCAGGGCACATGCCTGGGTTGCGGGCTCAATCCCCCATAGGGGGCAAGCAGGAGGCAGCCAATGAATGATTCTCATTATTGATGTTCCTATCTCTCCCTCTCCCTTACTCTCTGAGATCAATAAAAATATATTAAAATAAGTAAATAAGTAAATATGAAGCAAAAGTGGTGACATCAAGTACATTCATTCATTCATTCAAAAAATACTTACATATTGCCTGTCCACCAGGCTTGTTTCGTGTGCCACCACCATCTCTTACCTGGACTTCTGCAAAACCTCCAGCTGGTCTGCCTCCCTCTGCCTTGTCTGCCTGCCACCCATTGTCCACGTGGCTCTGAAAGGGATCTTAGGGAGCAGGTCAGATGATGTTGCCTCCTGCTCAGAACTCGCCTTGGCTTCCCTTCTTAGGATAAAACCCAACTCCTAAAGGAACATTCAAAGCCTACCTGACCTCTCCCTCAACCTCAGCTCCTGCGATGCCCTCACCCTCTCTGGACTTCTGCAAAACCTCCAGCTGGTCTGCCTCCCTCTGCCTTGTCTGCCTGCCACCCATTGTCCACGTGGCTCTGAAAGGGATCTTAGGGAGCAGGTCAGATGATGTTGCCTCCTGCTCAGAACTCGCCTTGGCTTCCCTTCTTAGGATAAAACCCAACTCCTAAAGGAACATTCAAAGCCTACCTGACCTCTCCCTCAACCTCAGCTCCTGCGATGCCCTCACCCTCTCTTTCTCTGCTCCAGCCACAACAGCCTTCTGTGGGGTTCTCCAGCTCACCAAGCTCATTCAAGTCTCAGGGCCTTTGCACCAGCTGCTCTGTCTACTTGGAATGGTCTTCCCTGGTCCACACAGTTGACTC
This sequence comes from Myotis myotis, assembly GCF_014108235.1. Taxonomy (NCBI): domain Eukaryota; kingdom Metazoa; phylum Chordata; class Mammalia; order Chiroptera; family Vespertilionidae; genus Myotis; species Myotis myotis. The sequence continues at coordinate 33,132,598 of NW_023416318.1, forward strand.
CCTGCATTTCAATCTCAGCCTCAGTGTCATCTCCACAGAGAGCTTGCCTTGACCACTCAGTTTACTGTACCTCTCACCCCCTATTTGCTGTTACTTCACCCCCTGGTTTAATTCTCTGCATAGTCCTTTCACTACCTTATATTTTTTATTGTTTATTTACCTTGTTGTTTGTCTCCCTCCATGAGCACAAAAGGATTTTTGTCTGTTTAGCTTGCTTCTGTATTCCTGAACCCTGGTATTTTTAGTAGATGCTCAAAAAAAAATCACCGTTAGATAACCAACTGAATGAAAGAATGGAGGAATGTATCAAGTTAGTTAAACACAATAAGGAGATTAGTGTTTTTAGAATCAAACTGAGCCTTGAGTTGGAACTGTTTGGATTCAATTGTGAAATTCCCCTGAGATGGTGGATCCTTGTTCTGGAGATTGAATCAGCTGCCCTTGGTCCCACCTCTTCCCAGAGACTTGCCTTCAACCAGGAGTGGATAAGCATCTAGTGAGGCTAGGCCACTGTGGCAGAGCCTGGGCCAGCTCCACCTTTCCCTCACCATTCCTCCCTGTCCCATGCTGGCTGGAATTTCTTAGGCAAGAGTTTCCTCCCCAGGGGCCCGTGGCCTATGCGCCCAGCACGGGAAAGACCTTTGAGTGGATCATCAGGCGGAGTCAGGGGTCTGGGGCCAGTGCGAATGAATCCATCTGGGAGGCAAAGGCTGGTGGCAGCAGCTCGAGAATGGGCTCCTTCCTCCTGGGCCCCTGTCTGGCAGTCTTCCCGCTCTGTGAGGCCAGTGGTGGGGTGGGGAAGGAGAACGTTACCCTCGGATGCCCCTGCTTTTTTTACCTCCGCATCCTCACAGCCACTCTATGAAACAGTTTACTGTTTTTTCCATTTTATTTATTTATTTTAATCCTCACTCAAGGATATTTTTCCCATCGATTTTTAGAGGAGTGGAAGGGAGAGGGAGAGATAGAGAAACACTGATATGAAAGACACACAGTGACTGGTTGCCTTCGCATGCCCCCAACCAGGGCCGGGAGTCTGCAGCTGAGGTACGTGCCCTTGATCGGAATCAAACCCGGGACCCTTCAGTCCGAAGGCCAGCGCTCTATCCACTGAGCCAAACCGGCCAGGGCTTTTTCTCCATTTTAAATGTGAAGAGCCTGGAATCCATAGTTGAAGTCATGGGCCCAAGGTCCTGTGGAAGATTTGTGGAGCCAGAATTGGAGCCCAGGTGCCTGTGTGACAAAGGCCTTGCCCCCTCAGCAGCCTCAAGGTGTAGGAGCTGGGAGTTCATGAGAAAGGGGATGTTGAAGGTCTTCTAAACTCACTGTTGTATTTGAAAGGAAGACACCGGAATCATAACTGAGCAAATGGATTGGGAACCCAAGGGTTCAGACAGAGCTTGTCCTTGGGAAGGGAAAAGAAGTTATGGTCGCCAGGGCGGGTGCAGCCAGGGGTGGCAGAAGACCTACATCAAGGTGGTGGTGTCCCCATTTTCCAGTCCCCTTCCTAGAGGAAGGCACTCACACAACTCGAAGGCTTCAGGTGTGGAAACTGAAGGCCAGGAAAGGTAAATGATTCCCCCGTGTCACTAACAGGTAGGAAATGAGGTCCAAGGCCCAGGCGCAGACACTCAGAGCTGTGCTTCTCTCTACTGCTCCCAAGCCTTGGTCACAGAAAGGGGGTGACGGAAATGTAGGAGTGCCCACAGAACAACCCATACTCCTGGGTTGGAGCGCACCCACCAGGGGTGAGATGGGCGCTGTGGGGGAGGCAGAGGAAAGGAAGCCTGCCTAGAAGAGAGGGCTTGTCGGAAGCCCCACATCCCAGGGATGGGAGAACAGAGTGTTCTGTGAAAGCAGGCATCTCCCAGCAGTAAAACCACACCCTGCAGCCAGCCCTGGCCTCCTGGGCAAACCCCTCTCCCGGGGCTGACTGGGTGTTCACTGATATTGTCAGTAGGGTTCCAGGGAAGGAAACACAAGAAGTACAGCGCTAACTCCCAGGCAGACCTCCGGCATAGCCCAGACAGAGTGAGGAGAGAAGGCTGGTGAAGGAAGACACTACACCCGAACTAGTTCTCTCTTTTCTCATTTATTCCTTCAACATGAAGATGCTTGATCAAGGCAGGAGCCGGTGCCCCCCCAGTCTCAGTGGAGCATGTCACCATGGACCACATTGCCTTTCCTATCAGTGCTGACCAGGGAGCCTGGGCCCTTGATGTGCACCGGTGTCTCAGTGGGTGCGTCACTGGCAGCTGGCTCGCTGATGTGCAAAAACAGATGCAAACTAATGCTCCTGTCTTAAATCTGGGAGCAGGTTGCCACTGCCGCTGAGTACCTGGCTGGGCCTGGTTGCTAGGTTTATGGGATTGTTTCCATGGCCTCCCAGTGACTAAGCCCCAGAGAGACAACAACAGGCTCCTCTCAAGGAAATGAGGGTCATTTTTGTATCATTTTGCCTTCACTGTTGCTGTTCCTGAAAGCCAAGCTCCCGGGCCCAAGGTGACTGACCCCTGAGGGTGACGATAAGCCCACGTTCTGGGGCTTAGGCCATCTGGCGCTCTGAATCAGGGCGGACCCAGTGCCCGGTGGTCCTCAGTCTCCTGCCCTCGGCCTCAGTTCCCCTCTCCTGCGCTTCCTTTCTGACCTCAGGGGCCTGCACTTTCCTCAGGCAGGCCACAGCAGGGTGCGGGGTTCCTCTTTTCACTGTCATGGGCTGTCTTCCTTGTGGAGCCTAAGCCAGTTGCCAGAGTAGGGCCACCTCGCTGCCAGGATGCCCAGATGGGCCTCAGCCGGTTAGAATGACTAAGGAGTCCTGCTGGCCCTTCCTGCACACTCCCCCCCTCCTCCCATCCCACTGACTTATGCCCTTCCCCATCCAAGGCCATTCACTTCCAGACTTTCCAGGGGATTGATCCTCCTTCCTCTGGCCCCAACAGTCAAATAATTGTCAAGTCACTACATAGCTATTGCCCGAGAAAGTACTCTGGCCACCGTCTAGACCAGCGGTTCTCAACCTGTGAGTCTCGACCCCTTTGGAGGTCAAACGACCCTTTCACAGGGGTCGCCTAAGACCATCGGAAAACACATATATAATTACATATTGTTTTTGTGATTAATCACTATGCTTTAATTATGTTCAATTTGTAACAACGAAAATACATCCTGCATATCGGATATTTACATTATGATTCATAACAGTAGCAAAATTACAGTTATGAAGTAGCAACGAAAATAATTTTATGGTTGGGGGTCACCACAACATGAGGAACTGTATTAAAGGGTCGCGGCATTAGGAAGGTTGAGAACCACTGGTCTAGACCCTCATTCTTCAGCATCCTGCTGTTACCCCAGGAGGTGTGAAGGCTGATGTCAGAGGCTTGTGAAGCCCTCATCCTGCCCACAAAACCCTCCAAGTGATCGGTCTCTCACAGTGGTCACCTGGGCTTCCTTGTTCCTTCTGCTCTGTGTTTACTACAAGACTCCACCTTGCAGGAGCTCCTACAGGCAGAACAGATGGATGGTGGCGCTGGTGGTGCCAGGGCATCCCAGGGAGGGTGTTTCTCCGTGTGTGTGTGTGTGTGTGTGTGTGTTTTAGATAAATGTGTAGGTTGGTGTATTACAAACGTGCATGCCTCTCAGGTGGCTTTTGTGAAGAGTACACAGGAGCAGTTTGGAGGTGATGTACATTTGCACATGAGGAGGAGAGTGGGATTTTAGATCTGCTCTGGCCAGGTCACTGATGCATCATGATTAGCAAAAGAAAGAAATGTCCCTCCCCCATCTCAGTGAGCAGGAAGTCCTCACTGTAGTTCAGTAATTCAGCTTTTCAAACGTGATTTCTTGTGAGGTTGGTCCACAGGAAGACAGGCAGGCAGCACCAAGCGAGAATCAGAGACCAAGAAAGATTGGCCTTGACCGCAGTTTGTGTTAGTGTGTCTGTCTGTCTCTCCCTCTCTTCCTCTCTTCCTCTCTTCCTCTCTTCTCTCTTCTCCCCCCTCCCCCCTCCTCCCCCCCTCCTCTCCACTCCTCCGCCCCACCTCTAGCTGAAGTACTCAACTTACTGGAGTACAACCAAGGATCTTGGTTTGGGCATATCTTGAAATGGACTTTCGAAGTGTTTTCTTAGGATCTCATGCATGAAAAAGCTGTTCAGTCAGAGCATAGATTTGGTGCCTGTAACAGAAAGGCCCAAGTTGAAAGTGGCTTAAAGAAGTAGCGGCTTATTTCTCCCCCCTCACATAAAAGGCTCAGAGGCCTGCAGAAGGGTCTCACACCTTTCTTAGTGCTCCGCACTGGCCCTCTTACGATGCAAGGCGGCAGATCCAGCCCCCACGGCCACACTCACAATCCAGTGAGCAGGAGGGAGGGAAGGGAAACGCCCCTGGAAGTCACACACATCACTTCCAGTGGTGTCTTATCACTGGGACTCAGTCACCTGCCATGTGGCTCAGCAGAGGAGGCTCCAGTGCGCAGCTAAAACATCTGCTGTATGTGGAGGGAAGCATGGATGTGGGGAGATAGGACCTTCATTTCCCACTGTCTCCCATCGTCTTGTTTTCACACAGGTGCTAAGGACTGCTTTGCCAGAAAGTTCTAGCTGCTTGCTGAGCACTGGGAACACAGAGATAAATAAGATAGAGCCTCTGGCCTTAAACTTTTGCGAGTTGCCTTCTCAGATGTTATTCCAGCTCAGGTCAACAGGTTTCCCAAATTGTGTTGTTGTTTTTTAGCAACTCATCTATAATAATAAACGGGTAATATGCTAATTAGACCAGATGTCTTCCAGATGTCATTCCAGACGTCCTTCCTGACAAAGCCAGGGCCTGAGGAAAGCCAGCACGGGTCCTGGGTGCCTGTGGGTGGCCCAAGGGAAGCAGCTCAGGTCCTGGGTGCCTGCTGGTGGGCGGAGGAGGGAAGCCTGGGTCCCGGGTGCCAGAGGGAAGCCGGTGCCGGCAGCCGGGGGAAGGAAGGCCTACTCTTGCACGAATTTTCGTGTACCGGGCCTCTATATTTTATACAAAAGGAGTAATAAGAAAGGCAAGTTTTATAAGGAAAAATAATAATCAAAAATAAGAATTTTTATCTAAATTTTTTCACTAACTTGTTAAGTTCAATTGCTTACCTACATTGCATTTCGTAGGACCACACACATCACCCAAAATGCAAAACAAACAAACACAAAAACAAACAAAAAAATCCTATCAGGAAATAAGAGTGCAAAGCTTGCAATTGCATTACCCGTTACTAGAAGTTACTAGAAAGATATCTCTTTAATGGGAAGGTGGGGGAGACCACCTTAAAAGAGACACAAGAATAGGGACATGAGGAGAGAGTCCAGAGACCATCTGTCTGCACACACCTGCCCTGTCCTCCGCTACGCTGTTACCACATTGGTCTTCTGCCTGCCGTGTCCTCACCCGCCGATGCGCGTGGAGCTGGTACTACAGGCCCAGCCTAGACCCTTTCCCACACCACCTTCCAGGCCTTTGTATTCTCTTCTCTCCTCTAAGACTCTCTTTAGCTCTTGTAAGCACATTGTGTAGCTCTTACAGTGTTTCTTGGTTATGATCCCACCCAGGCCATAAGCTTTCTAAGGGCGGGAGCCGCCATCGCATGGTAAATTCTTGAGTAGGTCACGTTGAGTTGGCATGTTGCTCCTGAAGGACAGTGGCACTTTTTCGGGCGGTGAGTATGGACATGGGTTTGCGGTGGGCAGCTCCACTTGGGTCGGAGTCCCCTGCCCACCTCACAACCAGCCCACGGGCCCCCAGGGAACCAGCGCCAAGCCTTCAGGGTCAGGTTGGATTGGGATGTGCCGGCAGGAGCTCCCGGCAGTCCAGTTCCATCCCACCCGAAAATGACATCCTCTTCCTCCCCTCAGCCAGTCCTAGAGCGTGGTGGTTCTGCCTCAGGGTTGCACGTTAACTTTTTTCAAAAGGAAAAGGAAAAAAATCAGATCCTTGCCCGCTCCTCCTCCTTAATCTGTTCCAAATGAGAGCTGTGAGGGGAAAACTCCCTGACCTCCTCTGTTAAGCAAATTGGTTTCTGCTGTGGAGTGGGGCTGGGGCGGGGACTGGAGTTAGGAAAATATATGGAGCCTGACATAAAGGATTCGGTTTGTGTTTGGAAAAGGATTCGGGTTGTTTGCAGGTTTTGAGTTACCGCTTGGGCGTGTTTGAAGAAGCAGGAGTGAACGGCACCTCGGCCCACAGCCTTGTGGGCTTTTCATTCAGCCTCCTGTCTGGGCTGGTCCCTGTTCCAGATGCCTTGCTTGACAGGCTGACCGAGAAACCTTCCTTCATAAATAACACTTGGGGGCGGGGGGGGGGGGGGGGACAGGAGTGATAACAGACATTTTAAGTGGGAGCCGAGCTGCCTTCGGCACTTAGGAAAGGCTGTGCATAGGCCTGGCTCTGGAATGCGCCTCCCCACGGCTAGTGAGTGCTCTTCAAGTTCTCAGTTTGGTTACTCTCATTTTATTATTCCTGACCTCTCTAACCAGCAGGATGATTGAGGCTCTGATTGTGAGCGCTGTTTTTATTTTTCACATTCTATTTTTGTACTTGAGGCTGTGGTTATAAAATATACACTCAAAAATGTTGGCCCTGCACCCATGAGCCCCAGGAGGCTGCCCAGATGTACAGTGTCAGGGCTGCTCCCAGCTGTGCTCCTGGCCCCACCCCTGGCCTTTCCAGGAGGGACGGGAGGGACAGGGGAGACAGCAGTTGCTGTTAAGAGACTGGTCAAACCATGAGCAGAATCTTGGCCAAGTGTTTTCGATTGGACTCTGAGAAATTGGCAGGAATATTTTTCTGGTGATTTCCCAAGCACACAGCGAGGAGTCAGAACCCTTAGAAGCAGAATTCCCAGTTTCAGAGAAAAGGTTCATTCATCTCCATGTGTACAATCCTCCTGCCCTCCCCCCACCCCCTCCCCATCCTCCCTCACCATCTAGCAGAAGGTGTGTGCAGCGTGGCATTTAGATAAAAACGAGTGTTTCTTTCATTCACCAGCATTTGCTGGACATGGTTGTCATGTTCATGTCCCTGTAGAATCAGAAAGTGGGCATAAGATTTGATCTTCCTCTGTTTTCCAATCAGTTCCAACCCCTCTGTCCATCTGTCTCTTGCCTTCTCCTTCCTCTCAGACTCCTCCCTGCCCTTCTCTTCCTCCAGCCAGAATAGATCTAGGAATCTCCTGACGTTGTTTCCCCCTTGGTTACAAGCAGCGCTGGGTCTTTTGAACAGATTTGTCCATAAATCTTAGATTGTTTTTCATCTTTGAAAAAGCCGCTTCTATCAGCAAGTCATTATTCACATGGAAGGGGCAGGGAAAAGTTCACCGAATTTCAAACTTCAATTTCTTTTCACTCTATTTTACAACATCCACTCCCCAGAAACCACAGAAATTTTAAAAAATCAGTCCCAATAGACGAAGTGCCCTGTGACATAGCCTGCTAGAACCAGGGCCAGCCACCTGGGGCTGGGAGGCAGGAGAGGGGGAGGGTGTGTTTGTCTAGATTGGAGCTGGTTGGCTTTAATCCATAGGGGAAAAATAATTTCAGAGTCTCAGAGAACTAAGCACCCACTGTTCTCATTTTAGAGTGGTGGATTTGGTGGGTGGGGAGATTTGGGGAGACGGATGATATTTATAATGAAAGGCTTAACTTAGCTGTTACTATAAATTAGAAATAAGGAATATAGTATAATACAGCTAATGGCTGGAGTACTTCAATTCCATGTTATATCAGCTAGGGAGAACGAATTTGGAGCAGATGGGAAAAGAAAGGAGGAAGGGGGTGGGGGTGGGGGAAAAAAACAGATTCCCAGTCAAGGACCTGCCTGGCTCTTTCTGTCTTTCTGCTTTGCCATCCTCAGCATTTTGGTTTTGACCTCCTCCTTAGTCTCATGGTTACAAGGTGGCTGGCCCTGGCCAGGTGGCTCAGTTGATAGAAACATTGTCCTGTACACCCAAAGGTTGTGGGTTAGATTCCCAGTCAGGGCACATGCCCAGGTTGTGGATTAGATTGTCGGCCCTGGTCCAGACATGTGCGAGAAACAACCAAGCAATGTTTCTCTCTCACATCAGTGTTTCTCTCTGTTTCTCTATCTCCCTTCCTTTCTTTCTAAAAATCAATGAAAATGTCCTCGGGTAAGGATTTAAAAAACAAAACAAAACAAGATGGTTTCAGATATCACCCCAATATTGTAGGTAAGAAGGAAAGAGCAAAAACATACAATTTTCTTATCACAAGATTATTTTTATCCAGGAAGAAAAAATGCCCCCCTAAGTCCCCAGCAGATATTTCTCTGTGTCTTTCTGGCCAAACCTGGGTACATGGCCATTGTAGCTACAAAGGCAGGCTCAGAGAGGAAGAATCATGCAAAGATGAATGAGATGGACTAGACACATCACCTGCAGCTGGAAGCATGACCTCCCAGAACAAAATTGGACATCTGTCAGCAAGGAAGAAGGAGGGTGGCTATTGGGTGCGCCACTAGGCAAGGACTTATGTGTACCCAGGGAGTGCCAGGTCACAGGTAGGAAACTGGAAGTCCACATGAGGAGTGGAGAATGTGAAGGGACAGGAAAGGACAAAAACTAGAGAGCTGAAGGCCAGTTCTTCAAAGGCCAAGAATGCCCTCCTCGTCACTTGGCTCTCTATGGGAACCTCTCCAGGTGCCAAGTAGAAAACTGAGGAGATCATAATAGTTTAAGGAAGGGGCCGCCAGTGCCCTCTAAAGCAGAGATTTTCACCCTTCGGAGTGTATACAGATCACCTGGGGCTCTTGAAAAGGAGTTTGTGACTCAGTAGGTCTAGGGAGGGCCTGAGAGTCCATGTTTCTTCCAAACTCCCAGGCTATGTCGATGCAGCTGGTCAAGAGACCAGATTCAGAGTCACAAGGCACTAAAGAATATCTCTTGGGAAATAAATGTCCAAATGTGGTGTTTTAAGCATTTTAACATAACTACTCATATAACTGAAATAGAAATTAAGACAAATCATTAGCAGGGAAAAAAGACAATAACTCCTTTTTATGGCAATCACTTTACAAGGTATGTAAATGTTGAATCACAGTGTTGTATACCTGAAACTAATATAATATTGTATGTCAACTATAATCTTTTAAAAAAAATTTTAATTTAAGGAGAACCCTTAGATTGAGTCTCCCTCCCCCCAAAAAAGACCATATCTGTTGTATCTTTTAGGAATCCTTATGTCTGCATATAACAGAAAAGCCAAACAGTGGTTTAAACACAGTGGAAGTTTCTCTCTTTCTCTCTCAAGTTAAAGCAATCCAAAAAGAGTTCAAGCTCATTGTCAGCTCTCAGTCATGAGGGACTCAAGCCCCAGGCTCCTTCTGTCTTTCTGCTTCACTATCCTGACATATGGCTTCCATCCTCAAGGTCACCTCTTGGTCCCAGGTGATCGCTAAAAGCATTAGCCATCCCATCCTCATTGCAGATGAGAAGGAAGGGAGGGAGAGAGGGAGGGAGGGAGGGAGGGAAGGAAGGAAGGAGGGAGGGAGGAAGGAAGGAAGGAAGGAAGGAAGGAAGGAAGGAAGGAAGGAAGGAGAGCAATAAAGAGCTCGAGTCCTCTCCCTTTTGGGGAACCCTCCCATACTTCAGTGTACCTCTCATTGGTTATCTATATATATAAAACCCTAATATGCAAATAGACTGAAAGGCAGAACAACCAAACAACCCAACAGCCGGTCGCTATGATGTGCACTAACCACCAGGGGGCGTGCGCAGAACATGACAGGCATCAGCCATGGCAGGATGGTGGAGCAGGTGAGTGGGGACGCCAGACCAAGGCAGGGCGCCGGTCACTGGCATCGGGGTGAGCCTCCAGTGGTTACTGAAAATTCTTTGCTCCCATGCACTGCGGTCCCGCCCGGCGCTCACACCCACTGCCAGCGCTGGCCCTACTCACACCCCAATTACTTGGTGCCGTCAGTGGTTATGAGCAGCGGCTGCCAGCACTGATCGCCCTGCACGGCTTCTCCACCTCCCCCTGCTCCTGAGGGACAATCGGGGCCAGCAGCCGCCTCTCCCACCCACTGCTGGCAACAGCCCCACTCGCACCTGCTGCCAGCGCCTGCCCCACTTACACTCTGATCACTTCGTGCTGGCCCCAATCACCCCTGAAGGCTTCTCCACCTCCCCCTACTCCTGAGGGGCGATCGGGGCAGCAACTGCCATTTGCACCCACTGAGGGCACTGGCCCCGCTCGCACCCACTGCTGGCGTCGGCCCCAATCGCTCTGCGCCAGCCCCAATCACTCTGCACTGTCAGTGGGTGTGAGCGGGGCCAGGGCCATCAGCATATGGGAACAGAGGCAGGAGCGGGGCTGCGGCGGGGCTACAGTGGGAGGAGCCAGGCGGGGGCACGGAGGATGGGCCAAGACCCGCCACTGTGCCCACCGCAGCCTCACGGCCCACAGTTCCTTTCAAGGTGCATGAATTTGTGCATTGGGCCCCTAGTAACTTAATAACATGGCCATATTCGGCCATAAGATGTGCAAAGGAATATGCTCTTTTGGCTTAGGCACAAGTTCTCTTACTAAGGAAGAGTGGAGCACAGCTAGCTATGTATCACTTCGATGCAAGAGCTATACCTAAAATGAGGTGGAATGGTTGGAAATAAAGGGGTTAACAATACTATTCCAGGCAAATGACAACAAAAAGAAAACAGCAGTGGCAATCGTGATAATAATTAGGACAGCTTGCCCTAACCGGTTTGGCTCAGTGGATAGAGTGTCAGCCTGCGGACTCAAGGGTCCCAGGTTCGATTCCAGTCAAGGGTATGTACCTTGGTTGCGGGCACATCCCCAGTAGGGAGTGTGCAGGAGGCAGCTGATCAATGTTTCTCTCTCATCGATGTTTCTAACTCTCTCTATCCCTCTCCCTTCCTCTCTGTAAAAATATCAATAAAATATATTTTAAAAAAATAATTAGGCAAGCTAAAATTTCAAATTAAAAGTATGAAGATAAGAGGAAAGCATTGGATAATGATAAAAACATATCCACAAAGAAGATTAACAGCATCAACCTTTAAACATCAGATAAAATGGCATCAAAATCGATCCCTCCCCCCAAAAAAAGAATGATGCCATATTAGAAGTTTATTAAAATTACAACCGCAGTAGGATACTTTAGCCTGCCTTTCTCAAACTTATAAGGTGAAGCAGACCAAACAATAAGACTAAAAAGGGTTTGAAATCCATATTCAATAGCTTGGATATGTATAAACCTTGTACTCTACAGACAGAAAATAAACTTCCATTTCAAATAACTACATTACATTTTCAAAACTTGATTATTTTTTGGGTCACCAAGAAGATTTCAATTCCATAAAGTAGGACCATTCTAGGCCACATTCTGACCAGATTGCATGCAAACTTGAAATTTAAAATAAAAATATAGCAACAAAATGTCACTTGGATATTTATATGCATCTTCTAAATAAGTTAGCCTATGACAAAACAAAAATTAAAGACTCTTTTGAGGCCCAAACAGGTGACAACACAATCAAGATTTAAGTTGATGAAACTCTCAGAGAAAATACTTGCAGAGTTATTAGACAATTAAATGCTAACTCATAATATGCAAAGACATCTTTAAAAGTCAACAAATGAAGATAATAGAACAAGAGGCAAAAGATAAAACCAAGCACTTTGTAGAAGAAGAAAAAAGCCATGGTCAGTACACGTATGAAAAAAATGCCAACTAGAACAACTGCTGTCATTTTCCCCATATCCTACTTGCAAAGATTAAAAGCATTGCTCATACCAGATTGCTAAGGCTTTGAAGGAACAGGCATGATCATAGCTGGTAGGACTGTAAATTGGTGCATTTTTAGAGGAAGTTTAATGGTATCTATGGAAATTTTAAATACATATATACACCACTTGATCCAGTAATTCCACTTCTAGGAATTTATACTGTAGAAATATGTGCACATGTGTAAAGATATATGTACAACGTTATTCCTTTCAACACTGTTTATAGCAGGAAAAGGAGCAACCTAAATGTCTATCAAAGGATTAGTTGAACTTTGATACATCCACGTGGCAGTTGAAAGTGATGGAATAAACCTATATGAACTGACGTGCAAAGGTATCCGTGATGTATCCTTACCTGAAAAATGCAAGTAGTAGAACAGAATGTATGGAATGATCCCATTTTAAGCTATAATGATAGTAGTTATTATATAAAAGTGCATAATATTCTAAAGCCAAGAAGGCTATATATTATGAATTACAGCCTCCGGTGTGCACTGGGACCTGGCAAGGAGCACAAATGCCCGGACTGGCTGTGTGTGCAATCAGAGTGCATAGCAGGGCAAAGGGAACGGAAGGGCACATGCTGTCTCCACTGTAGCCAGTTGTTGCCATGTGTCACTTTGCCATGTCCACCCCCACCCCAGTCCTGGCCCAGGACCCAGGAGCAGCAACTCTTTCAGTTTCAGCCCCAAGATGGCCTCTTGGCCCCTTGGCAAGGACAGTCGCAGTGGCCCCTGTTACCATCACTTTGTTATAGTGACTAAAACTGAGTTTAAGCTGTATTTTTTAGCATCCTACGATGTATGGACTGTGTTTTGTTTGGCTTTACTTGTTTCTTTGTGTTCTGCAAGTTTGCTCTCTACTTCAGAACCTCCAGTCTCTTGGGGAAGACCCACACGGGTCAGGTCACCCTCAGTCCCAACATATAGAATTACTCTTTTTAGTCTCTTTAACCCTCGGCAGGGAGACCGGCCAAGCCCATCTCAGCTGTCCTGGAGGAAAACAGCAGGAAATGAACAGCGTAGGGAGGGGAAGACTTGAGAATTGATATCCCCCAGTTGCTGATTTCCATCCTGTTTAGCAAAATCTCGGTGCTGCTTCACTCCTCATTTTCAAAGGTGACCTTCAACTTGATTTCCCTCACGACCCTTTGTGTCAATATTGGGCTGGTCATTGAGGCTCCAGTCCAAAGAATGGCTTAGCCTCTGGAGTAGGGTTGCCACATTTAGCAAATAAAAAATACAGGACACCCAGTTAAGTTTGAATTTGTAAACCACAAATAATTGCTTTTATAAGTATGCCCCATGCAAATTTGGAACATACTTATACTAAAAAGCTATTCATTGTTCATCTAAAATTCAAATTTAGTTTAGCGTCCTCTGTTTAATCCAACGATTCTTCTCCAGTGGGCTCATATGGCTCCCCCACTCCAAGAGTGGGGACATCTGACAGTTTAAGGGTAAGGATTAGTAAGAGTTGTAAGTAATAGTTACCCACTAATAAGCCTTGCCCTTAGGGCACTACAAGTCACCTCCCCAAGATCTACTGAATGCCCCCCTTTTGGTACCTCCTCTCCCCTTTCACTTGTCGGAGCTTGGGCCTTGGTGCCTGCCTCTGGGCTTTCTCTCGTTTAGCCTGTGGCTTTCCCCTACACTCACCTCTCCTTCTTTTTCCTCATTTTGCTCTCACTGGTCCATAACATGTAATTAAAGTTTACATATTTGAGTGTTGGTTATAATTACTAAATAAGGTTTTGTGTTCCTTTCTGTAATTTAAATAGCAGGGAATTTAACTTTTTGCGTGTGTTTCATTTTCCTTTCATTGATACTGGCCTTAAGTTCATTTTTAGCTATGTGAATCATCGACCTTCACCTTGAGCAAAAGAAAGGTCTCCCATTTCCGGAATGAGCTCATAGGCATCTTCCTAAGACAGATGCCAACAGGGAAGGTGGGAATGGAATAGATTGAGTCAGGGGACAATGGGAGGGTCCTACTAAATTGACCCATTCAGGGGAGAAGAAGGCTGAGAAGCCTCCTGCACTGCCTTAAAAGTCTAGCCTTTTGGAATTGGGCCCAGCTGCCCAGGGTGGGCACAACTCTCTCATCTTTGTGACTGACTGCCTAATACTTATCAGTGAGAAGCAGGAGGATACTATTCTGGCTCCCTCCCCAGAATAAGTGGGTTCTGGACAATTCTCTGAGCTCCCGCCGTGATAGAACCTCTGGTTTCTTATTGATGCCCTGAGGGACTCTGATTTCTGTCTACTCCTCCCTGCCTTTGTTTCTCCATCTCCACTCTCCACCCACCAACAAAGGGGTGCTTTTCCATCTTGGAACAGACCTCTGAAGGGTAGTGCCAAGTTGGAGAGACTATAGTGATCTGGGAATCAGAGTCACCTCTATCTTGAACTAATTGGTTCTACTTTCTTGACCTCAGTTTCATCATCTGTAAAATGGGGGTAATCACATATTGCACAGAATAGCTATATTAAAATGTGAATAAAAACAATGTCAAAGGTGAACAAGTTTCCATCCTCAATCCAAATGCTAAATTAATTTTTTTAATGCTAGAAAGCCAGAAATTTGCTATTTGTTATAGAATTGTTTTTATTTACCGAATAGAGAAACTTTATTTTGAAGGTTATCTTTTTATTACTTCTATCATAGATTCATGAACACCTAGATGTTCTTTCCTGTCTCTTCTTTTCAAGCAGGGGGAAACTTAAGAGGCTGAGGGAACAGGTATGTCCCCCCTGACATTTTATCATTTTTCAGTAGAGGGAGTCTGGCTCTTTTCTTTTTTAAATCCTCACCCGAGGATATTTTTCCATTGATTTTTAGAGAGTGTGGAAGAGAGAGGGAAAGACAGAAAGAAATATTGATGTGAGATACATCAATTGATTGCCTCCTGCACGAGCCCTGACCAGGGCCCCATGCCAGGGAGGAGCCTGCAACCGAGATACGTGCCCTTGAACAGAATCGAACCCAGGACCCTTCGGTCCACAGGCCAGCGCTCTATCTCCTGAGCCAAACTGGCTAGGGCTGGCTCTTTCAAAAGTTGGACCTAATGGTTTGTGATCAGGTTGAGGTATCTTCCTTACTCTGTAGAGGAGGCCGTGACGTGCGTTTGAGTTCAACACTTGCCAAATGACTGTAGCCACCCAGAGAATTTTAGATCAGATCTCTCAACTGTGATGGGAATAAAATAACAAAGCCTCACCCACCCTGAGTCTATTGCCTTTTGCTGAGCAAAGTCATGTCAACTTTGAGTACCGAGGCTTTACCCCAGCTGGAAACCCGATAATGAGTGAGGCTTAAGAATCTGAGCTTCCCAGAGTGTGTGGGAAACTGAATATTAGAGGCCACAGCATTCCGACTCCGATACTTGGACGGAGCTTGTGCATTCCCTTGGTTACCACCACTGGGGGCTCCGAAAGGCTCAGAGATTTCGCCAGAGCCTTGTCTCAGCAGTTGCTGAGGGGCCCAGGCCCCTGGTCACCTTGAAGTTCTGTTCAATCCTCCCCTTCGAAGCAGCCCCACAGCAGTGAAAAACAATGAAAAGCAGCCACACCCAGGGAAATTTGTGTCAGGGAAAGAAGGCCACAGCAGGATCAAAGCCTCCGGTAACCCAAGAATTCCTCAGCAGCTGAGTCCCTTCATAATTATGGTTTGGAGATTTGCCAGAAAGCAAAACCACTTAGCATGCCATATTTAACAATGAACAGTTCTCTGTGTTCATAATCGTCACTGGGCAGAGCAAATAGGCACCTTGAACAAAGGGCAGGGGATTTATGTGTGTCTCTGAAACAGCCCGCACTGCCTTAACCTGAGGCATGTCTGCAGGGAGAATGTGGCACTGCCCTCTGCTCTGGTACCTATGAGCAAGTTGGAGAGGGGCTTCATGCCCAGCCCCCATCCCCACCCCCTACAGTAAAAAACAAATTCTTTAATCCAGAACTTTCCAAACTAGTTTAATAGCCAAATCTTTTTTCCTCCTTTGAGTGGTTTTGGAGTTTGGACTTTTTATGTTTTAAATATCCACTAACATTCTGCCCTGGCTGGTGTGCTTCTATTAGCTGGGCTTCGCCCTGTGCACTGAAAAGTTCTATTCCTGGTCAGGGCACATGCCCGGATTGCAGACTCGCTCCCTAGTGGGGGGTGTGTAGGAGGCAGTGGATTGATGTTGCACTCTCACATCGATTTTATCTCTCTCTCTCTCCTTTCCTCTTTCTCTAAAATCAATAAACTAAGAAATAAATATCTACTAACATTCTAAAAAGCCAGTGTCTCAAGGAAATAATGGCCAAGGAGGGTAGGAAGCAGGGATTTAGACCAGTGGGAAGATAGAGAAAACAAGTCCCAAGCCCAAAACAAGGCCATAATGAACATGAGTCCTGGAACAAGGTTTGTACATGAGTTTGAAAACCACCACCCTCCCCCCCCACCCCCACCCTTTTTCTGTGTCATTGTTTGTTTACTTAGTCATTTATTCGACAAACATTTGTCAGTAGGGAAAATTGGAGAAGAATGGCTGCTAGGAGGAAAGTTCATCAGAACTGAACCTTAAAGAAGGGGTATAATTTCAGTGAGGGAAGATGGGGAGCACTCCAGAAAGACAGGGGGCCAAGGGTGAGGCCTGTTCAGGAAAGGTGTGAATCAGTAAGGTGCAAGCCTCAAGTGTCTGAGTAAGGTGGGTCGGATGAAGCTGGGATGCAGGAGAGGACCTTGGGATCAAGCAGGACTCTGTCACATGCAAAAGATGGAAAGTCCAACCCAAGCCACTTCAGCACAGAGGGGCATCTTAGGTCATATAAGTGAGAATCCTGGGGCGAGGGCTGGCTCCAGACGTGGCGTCATCAAGGGTTCAAACAGTCCCCAGGTCCTAATTTCTTGTCCTTTTTCCCCCTGGCTCTTCGGTTGGTCTGTTTTCAGATAGGCTCTCCTTTCCTTTGGAGTTGGAAGATGGCTACAGCGGTTCCAGCTATATCTGTGTCGCTACAATCTCATTGCTTTTCAATGGCTCTGGTTGGGTTCCAGGCCCATCCCAGAACTTATCTCTGAGGTGGGGGACTTGATGCCCTGATTGGCTTAGACCTGGGTCAGGTGTCCATGCCCAGAGTGGGGGGCAGGGTTAGGCCCACTCAAACCACATGGACCAAAATGTGTGGAGGGGCTGGCTCTCCAGGGTGAGATGGGGGGACTGCTATCCAAATAAGGTGAATGGAAGTTAGGCCACAAAAACAACAGATGTCACTAAAATCTGGAGTTCCGGGCCAAAGAATCTGGATACCATTTGCACCAGAGAAGCAGTAAAGCTTTTTGAACAAATAAGTAACGTGATCAGAGCTATGCATTAAGATTAATTCTGTCGCAGTTTAATAGCCGCCATATGCTTGGCACATGCCAGGGGCTCAATAAATATATATTGAATGAGAGAGATAAATGGGTGGATTAGGAAAAGAATGAAATTAAAGGTAGAGAGCATTCTTAGGAGGCCATTGTGGTAGTTTGGGAGGGAAGCTAGTAAAGGCAGTAACAAAGACCCATCAAGAAAACCAAGAGGCTCCATTGTCATGAAACTCAAATAAGGAAAAACTATCAAGAGGACAGGGTTGGTCAACCATGCCAAACACTGTCAAAAGGTCAGGTCAAAGAGGATAAGGATTGAGAAAATGTCATAAGAGAGTTGAGAAAGGGTTGAGTAGTGGGAAGTGAGAAGCCAACTTCAAAGAGTTTAGAAGTAAGGAGGAGATAGGCAAATAAAGGGCCCGAGTGTAGAGATTACTCTGTAACCTCATCTGTCTTCTCATCACCCCCCTTCAAACTCAGCCAAAAAAAATGCTCCTTCACCTCCCCACATTCCTCAGGCAGTACCTTATTCCATTTCCATGAACTTTATCCCCCACGATGCCCTTTTCTCCCATGTGTCTTTAGGCTCTCCTCCCTCTGCAGGGCTATCTCTCTTGTAAATATTGACTTTGCTCCTTTGTCCTAAAACCACATTTCCTAGACCCTGCTCTGCCTTCAAGCTAATGCTTTAAAAGAATCATTAGAGAAATTCTGAAGGTGGGAGGACAGAAGATTGAGTTTATATTGAATGTCCCATGTAGAATGTCCCGACAAGATTATCTGTAAGAATGAGTGGTTAGGGAGTAGGATATATGGACAGGAAGAAAGCTGGAACAGTTTATATAGAGGTTCAGTTAGGAGTGACCAAAAAATGAATGGAAAAATTGCCAGGGGACAGTGAGAGGCCAGCTGAGATTAAATAGCATGAATTTATAGAGAGCCTAATCAGCATACTGCCTCTCTTCAACTAGAATCTGTAGCTGAAAGGGGAACAGTAGGTTTGGGGAGAGGTGGTTGTGGAAAACTGCTGAGCCTGGTAGCAGGTCAAGTTGACCAAAGGATTGGGGGGGGGGGGGGGGGTGGTGACTAGGAAGAGCATCACAGACCCAGGGATATGGAGAAAGAGAGAGGGAGAGAGGAAAGCAATGGCCATGAGAAGTGTCAGGGTCAAGGATGTAGTCAGGATTAGAGTGACTCGATAGTTTCAGAGGAAGAAATAGGAAATTAAAAAGTTGTATTAGGGCCTAGGCCATGTGGTTCAGTCCCATGCACCAAGAAGTCACCAGTACGATTCCAGTTGTGGGGGCACCTACCCAGGTTATGGGCTTGATCCCTGAGGGGAGGGGAGGGGGGAGAGAGATGTGTACATGTGTACAGGAGGTAGCTGATCGATCTTTCTATTTTTTTTCCATTCTAAAAATCAATAACATTTTTTTAAACATTGCATTAAGGATATTAGAGGGGTCATATGGTATAAGAGCCATAGTGTATAGATTATGTGGTTTAAATCCCATATCCTAACCTGTGTCTCTGCTTATCTTGTTTATAACATGAGGTGCATAGAACCTTAAAATTTCATTCTAATAATGCATAAGTCATTAGTATATATTAAGAACTTATGATAGTGCTTGCGCATAGTAAGTGCTCAATAAATGTTAGCAATGATGATGTTCATTTAAAAGTGATGAAAAAGCTTAGAATCTGAGATCTTGAAGTTGAAATCATTCTAAGTAATGACAGATTCTCAGCTGCCATCATGGTTATTGGGAGTAGAGTGAAATTGGAGATGGAGAGTATTGGAATTGCAGAGGTTGAAGAATGGTCAAGCCAAATACTGGAAGGGACATCTTCATGAATATCGAAGTCACCTGTGGGATGACAGGAAGTCTGTGTCAATGAGAAAGGCCAAGTCTCTAGCCAAGGTTAAAAGGAACAGGAGGGTGGTTAGTATGGAATTCAAAAGAAGGGATATTATTGAGTGAAAAGCGGGAAAGGGTTGTCTGGTAATGGCAGGACACCCAAGTCAGACTGAGGGAGAGAAAGAACAGCCTCTACTGGAAATTTAGGAGTATGGCAGCTTCTGCCAGGAGGAGGAAGAAACAGGGAAAAATAAAAAATATGGGGAATTTGCTCACAATAGAACAGATTTCTATTGAAAAGAGCTGTTTTTCATAATAGCTTTTAAGAAAAACTATTCCCAAAAAAAAGAAAAGAAAGAAAAACCATTCCCCGAGCCTGGAGGCAAGTCTGAATAAGGCATGAGGGTGGCGGAGGAAGTGGAAAGGAGGTTTTGGAGTCAATTCCTGAGAAAGCCAATAGAAGGGGGCTCTGCTCCCTCACCTTGATTGTAGGTGTGCAGCATTAGACAAGCTGGCTCAGGACTGTGCGCTGGCGCTGGGCATGCCCTAGCTGGACACCACTCCCTGACAGCCCGCCCACATCTCCGCTCGGGGGGGGGCATGCATTTCCCAGATAGAGGGACCGGGAGAGCTGTGTTGGGGGCTTCTGCTTTTAGAAAGCAGGCGAATAGCTCTAAAGGGAAGGAAACAGGACACCAGCAAGCTTCGTGGCTGTGTTCTCTTCCAAAAGCGCTGCTCTGTAATGTAATTGTATTCTGACATGCTTTTTGCATGACGTCAGGGAATAGCCTCCCTTAAAAGCTTTCATGAAAAAGCACAACTATAAAACAGACTCAGGCACTGAAATGGAAACCAGATGAGTGAGTCTGTGTAATTTGGGTAAAGAGATTTCTCCTTGCAGCATTGTGATCTGATCTCTACTCTTTGCATAAAACTCTTCACGGGATCCACTTACATATGAGTCTTACCTTGCAGGTGCTTTTAGATGTAAAGTGTCTTGTTTTATTACTGAATGTGATGAGGTGCAGGAAAGCAAGGGCTCCCTCCCCAGTGGCTGTTCTGTCTGCCCTCCTAAAGCTTGTAACCTTTCTAGTCCTCCAAGTCCTAAACTTCTTGTCCTTGTGTGAGCCCAGCCTCTTGTACACCTTCATCTCTTCACCCCTCACAGCCCTGCTCAAGCTTAGTGTTTGGAAGATGTGTCCTGGGGAACCATACTTAGTGAAGAGGCCCTTCTTACCCACCCCCCTTTCTTTAAAGCCTCAGGGACACAGAATTGAATTACCCATCAGCCTCTGTTCTTGGCACACTTTTTGACTCCACCCCAAAGAGGTCCTTTCTTTTCTGTATTTTTATTTTTTATTGAGGTGGAAGTCACATAACATAAAACTAATCATTTTAAAGTATACAGTTCAGCCGGCCAGTGTGGCTCAGTGGTTGAGCATCAACCTATGAACCAGGAGGTCACAGTTTGATTCCCGGTCAGGGCACATGCCTAGATTGGGGGCTGGATTCCCAGTTAGGGAGCGTGCAGGAGGCAGCTGATCAATGATTCTCTCTCATCATTGGTGTTTCTCTCACTCTCCCTTCCTCTCTGAAATCAATAAAAATATATTTTAAAAAATAAAGTATACAATTAGATAGCACTTAGTATATTCATAATATTATTCAACCATCACTATCTAGTTTAAGAGCATTTTCACTATCCTTCCCCCCGCCCCCCACCCTCACCCCTTCGCACTCCCCACTCCATTCAGCAGTCACTCCCTATCCTCCCACCCCTCCTAGCCCCGGGCAACCACCAGTCTGCTTTCTGTCTCCAAGAATTTTCCTGTTTTGGGTATTTCATGTAAGTGAATCATATAATATATGACTTGTTTTGCCTGGCTTCTACAAGGTATAAGGTTTATATGGTTCATCCATGTTGTAGCATGTATCAGTGCTTTGTTTCTCTTTATGCCTGAGTAATTCTATTCCTTGGATATGTCATATTTTGTTTAGACATTTTGGATAGACATTTGAGTTGTTTCTACCTTTTGGGTATTGTGAATAGTGCTGCTATGAACATTCATGTACAAGCTATCATTTGAGTACCTGGTTTCATTTCTGAGTATATACCTAGGAGTGGAACTGCTGGTTATATGGTAATTCTCTGTTTAACTTTTTGAGGAACTAGAGCAGTGGTTCTCAACCTTCCTAATGCCTCGACCCTTTAATACAGTTCCTCATGTTGTGGTGACCCCCAACCATAAAATTATTTTCGCTGCTACTTCATAACTGTAATGTTGCTACTGTAAACACTATGTAATTATATATGTGTTTTCTGATGGTCTTAGGCGACCCCTGTGAAAGGGTCGTTCAACCCCCAAAGGGGTTGCAACCCACAGGTTGAGAACCACTGAACTAGAGATCTTTTCTTTTTTTTTTTTTTATTATTATTATTAGTTAAGGTATTACAAATGTGTCCTCATCCCCCCCATTAACCCCCAACCTCCCCCCCACACACAAACTCATGCTCCCATCCCCCCGTTGTCCATGTCCATTGGTTTGGCTTATATACATGTATACAAGTCCTTCGGTTGATCTCTTCCCCTTACCCCCGCCCTCCCCTACTTTCCTTCTGGGGATTGATAGCCTGATTGCTGTTTCTCAGTCTTTGGGTCTGTCCCTTTTCATCAGTCTATGTTGTTCTCTATAATCCACAAATGAGTGAGATCATGTGGTATTTATCTTTCTCTGACTGGCTTATTTCACTTAGCATAATGCTCTCCAGTTCCATCCATGCTGTTGCAAAAGGCAAGAGTTCCTTTTTTTTTACCGCAGCATAGTATTCCATTGTGTATATGTACCACAGTTTTCTAATCCACTCATCTGCTGATGGGCACTTAGGCTGTTTCCAAATCTTAGCTATGGTGAATTGTGCTGCTATGAACATAGGGGTGCATATATCCTTTCTGATTGGCGTTTCTGGTTTCTTGGGATATATTCCTAGTAGTGGGATCACTGGGTCAAATGGGAGTTCCATTTTTAGTCTTCTGAGGTAGCTCCATACTGTTCTCCACAGTGGCTGCACCAGTCTGCATTCCCACCAGCAGTGCAGAAGGGTTCCTTTTTCTCCACATCCTCTCCAACACTTGTTGTTTGTTGATTTGTTGATGATAGCCATTCTGACAGGTGTGAGATGATAACGCATTGTCGTTTTGATTTGCATCTCTCGTATAATTAGTGACTTTGAGCAGGTTTTCATATGTCTTTCGGCCTTCTGTATGTCCTCTTTCGAAAAGTGTCTATCTAGGTCCGTTGCCCATTTTTTTATTGGGTTGTTTATCTTCCTTTTGTTAAGTTTCATGAGATCCCTGTAAATGTTGGAAATTAAACCCTTATCGGTGGTATCATTGGCAAATATGTTCTCCCATGTAGTGGGTCTTCTTGTTGTTTTGTTGATGGTTTCCTTTGCTGTGCAAAAGCTTTTTATTTTGATGTAGTCCCATTTGTTTATTTTCTCTTTAGTTTCCATTGCCCTAGGAGCATTATCAGAGAAGAAATTTCTTCGGCATATGTTTGCGATTTCGCTGCCTGTGGATTCCTCTAGTATTTTTATGGTTTCCCGTCTTACGTTTAAGTCTTTTATCCATTTTGAGTTTATTTTTGTGTATGGTTTGAGTTGGTGATCTAGTTTCATCCTTTTGCATGTATCTGTCCAATTTTCCCAACACCATTTATTGAAAAGACTGTCTTGACTCCATTGTATGCTCTTGCCTCCTTTGTCGAATATTAATTGGGCATAGTGGTTTGGGTTGATTTCTGGGGTCTCTATTCTATTCCATTGATCTATATGTCTGTTCTTGTGCCAGTACCAAGCTGTTTTAAGAACAGTGGCTTTGTAATACAGTTTGATATCTGGTATTGAGATCCCACCTACTTTGTTCTTTCTCAGGATTGCTGCAGCTATTCGGGGTCTTTTTTTATTCCAGATGAATTTTTGGAAGGTTCGTTCTAGATCTGTGAAATATGCTGTTGGTAATTTAATGGGGATTGCATTGAATCTATAAATTGCTTTGGGTAGTATGGACATTTTGATGATGTTGATTCTACCAATCCATGAACACGGTATATTCTTCCATCTGTTTATGTCTTCCTCTATCTCTTTTTTCAGTGTCCTGTAGTTTTCAGCATATAAGTCTTTTACCTCCTTAGTTAAGTTTATTCCTAGGTATTTTAATTTTTTTGGTGCAATGGTAAATGGGATTGCTTCTGTAGTTTCACTTTCTGTAAGTTCACTATTGGTGTAAAGAAATGCCATGGATTTCTTAGCATTAATTTTGTATCTTGCTACATTGCCGAATTCATTTATTAAGTCTAATAATTTTTTGATGGAGTCTTTAGGGTTCCGTATGTACAGTATCATGTCATCTGCAAATAAGGACAGTTTTACTTCTTCTTTTCCAATCTGGATGCCTTTTATTTCTTCTTCGTGTCTGATCGCAATGGCTAGTACTTCCAGTACTATGTTGAACAGGAGTGGTGAGAGGGGGCATCCCTGTCTTGTTCCTGTTTTTAGGGGGAATGGTTTTAGTTTTTGCCCATTGATTATGATGTTGGCTGTGGGTTTGTCATATATGGCTTTTATTATGTTGAGGTATGATCCCTCAATTCCTATCTTGCTGAGAGTTTTTATCAAGAAAGGGTGTTGGATTTTGTCAAATGCTTTTTCCGCATCAATTGATATGACTATGTGGTTTTTCTCTCTCAATTTGTTTATGTGATGTATCATATTTATTGATTTGCGGATATTGTACCATCCTTGCATCCCTGGGATAAATCCTACTTGGTCATGGTGTATGATCTTTTTGATGTACTGCTGGATCCGATTTGCTAGGATTTTGTTGAGGATTTTGGCATCTATGTTCATGAGGGATATTGGCCTATAATTCTCTTTCATTGTATTGTCTTTATCTGGTTTTGGGATTAGGGTGATGTTGGCTTCATAGAATGAGCTGGGAAGTGCTCCTTCCTCTTGGATCTTTTGACATAGTCTGAGGAGGATAGGTTTTAGGTCTTCCTTGAATGTTTGGTAAAACTCCCCTGTGAAGCCATCTGGCCCCGGGCTTTTGTTTGCTGGAAGCTTTTTGATTACTGCTTCGATTTCCTCCATAGTTATTGGCCTATTGAGATTTTTAGATTCTTCCTGGTTAAGTTTTGGAAGGTTGTATTTATCTAGGAATATGTCCATTTCTAGAGGTCTTTTCTTGATGGATATTCTCCTAGGTCTGCTCTGGCAAAGAATAGTAGGCATATACCACCCTATCCCCACTCTCTACGACACTTTGACCTCATTCTACTCGATCTGGAAAGAAACCGAAGGAGTAAAGCCGAGGAACCAGGAGTCTCTGTGGAAGTGAATAAGGCCACCAAAGAGATGCTGGTAATCAGAAGGAAGATAGTCTGGGTGGGGGTGGGGGAGGGGTTGGGGTGGGGTGGAGAAGAGGTGAGGTGCTGAGAGGATTTGGGGCCCCTAGAAAATATTGTTGTAAAGCGGGGGAAGAATTTAGTGAGAAAGAAACTCAATTGCCCAGAATGAAGGAAGGTATGAACCTGAAACATGTGGCTGGTATGGCCAGTGCTCTAGTGATGGAGAAATGATGCAAGAGAGTTGTGGTCTTACCTATTCCTGTAACAATGGCGTAGGGAGCCAGGAAGAAAGAGCCTTTCATGCTAAAGACTTAGAACATTCAGGCGTTGAGGAGCCACTGAAGGCTTTTAAGGAGGCTTTAGAAAGATCACCCTGACCACAGGGTAGAGAATGGCTTGGAGAGGATGACGAGACAGGAAGCAAGGAGGCTGGTTAGAAGGTTACCATTGTTCTTAAATGAAGACTGGGCAAACCTGGGAGTGAGTGGGGATGGAAAGGCAGAACAGCTAACTGTGGGTACAGAGGTGAGGGCAAGGACAAACGCCACTGAGAAGAAAGGGCAGGAATAGCAGAGGAGAGCGCTCCGGAGAGACCCAAGGAGCTCAGAGCAGTGCGCACATGACCAGAGTCAGATAAGAGGTGAGAGAGGCCGAGTTTAGGGACAGGAAGGTTGTGGAAGCAGGCCAACCACTACTTGAGTGAGGACCAAATTCAGAAATGCTATGTAACTTTAAATATAATTTTTTAATCTGATTTATACCAACTTTGATTAATTTTCATCAAGAAACATTTCCCTGCCCTAGCTGGTTTGGCTCAGTGGATAGAGCATCAGCCTGAGGACTGAAGAGTCCCGGGTTCGATTTTGGTCAAGAGCATTTACCTCAGTTGCGGGCTCGATCCCCAGCCCTGGTTGGGGCGCGTGCAGGAGGCAACCAATCGATGTCTCTCTCTCTCTCTGTCTCTCCACCTCGCTTACACTCTCTTAAAAATCAATGGAAAAATACTCTTGGGTGAAGATTAATAAAAAAAAAAAAAAACCAACAACAACAAAAAAAACACCACACACAAAAAGAAACATTTTCCTGTGTAACTCCATCAAACCAATTTATTTCTTTTTTTAAAATAAATTTTATTGATTTTTTACAGAGAGGAATAGAGAGTTAGAAACATCAATGAGAGAGAAACATTGATCAGCTGCCTCCTGCACACCCCCCACTGGGGATGTGCCCGCAACCAAGGTACATGCCTTTGACCGGAATCGAACCTGGGACCCTTGAGTCCGCAGGCTGATGCTCTGTCCACTGAGCCAAACCGGTTAGGGCTCCATCAAACCAATTTAATTCCTTAATCAATTTTCTATGTAGATCAATTAAACCATTTTGTATGTTCTCCCTTATTTTTTTCTTTTAATAAGGATTTTTGCCTTTTTTTATTTCTTGTGTTTTTTTTTTTAAATTCTCACTTGAGGATATGTTTATTAAGTTTAGAGAGAGAGAAAGGGAAGAGGAGAGAGAGAGAGAGAGAGAGAACATGAATATCGCTCGGTTGCCTCCTATACATGCCCTGACCAGGAATCGAACCTGCAACCTAGGTATATACATTAATTGGAAATCGAACCCACAATCTTTTTGGTGTATGGGAGGATACTCCAACCAGCTAAGCCACCAGGCTGGGGCTCCCTTATTTTCTTAAGTAAATAGGTGTAAATTTAACAATGAAGAGTTGATTTTTGGTCAAAGATTTTAATCAGTAAGAGTTTTACCATCCCCAGTTTTAGACAGTCAGTTTTAATGTGTGCACATCCCCCTGTGTTGCTGCTGTAACCATTATTTGCAGTTTTCAATGTTACTAACAAATGACGACTTTGGTCAGTTACTGTGAATGTTATTGTGTGTTATTTAGCCATTGTCAGCTTACTTTTACGTTGACTGTTTTTACCAGTAACATTCATGGCAAGATCAAAACATCCTCAAGGTCAAAAACAACCTGCTCCTTTTCAGAGTTCCTCTTCCTCCTGATCCCTCCTCCCACCCTCTGATACAGGATCCTTAACCCCAAGATGCTCTTCCTACAGCTCCTTTACCGGGTAAATCCATCCTGCAGCAGGGCTCTTCTCTCCCTTCTAGTTGCCCAAGAACCCAGAGCCTCACTGTCCTGTTTTCTCTGAATTGTTCTCTCTTCCCTGGCCTGTTTTTGAAGAGAGGTTTTCTGTGGACTGTCCCGTCCCTCCCCTCACCCCAGGTTTCTCCAGCCTTAGCCACGCCTCTTCCATTGGCCCAGCCGGGGCAACAGGTGGTGTCTGATGCCTTCCGAAGGTGGACATGAGTTCCAGGGAGGCTGCTAGAGAATGCTGGTCACAGGGACAGATAGGAAAGGCCTGGAGAAACCTGGGAGTGAACTTTGTTTCAAGATACAAACTTCCCAGAAACTTTGAAATTACGGGCACTGAACATTTTGAGCACTGTTTTTTCTTTGTTTTGTTTTGTGTGTGTGTGTGTGTTTTTTAATATATTGATTTTTTTACAGAGAGGAAGGGAGAAGGATAGAGAGTCAGAAACATTGATGAGAGAGAAACATCAATCAGCTGCCTCCTGCACACTCCCTAATGGGTATGTGCCCACAACCAAGGTACATGCCCTTGGCCAGAATCGAACCCGGCACCCTTGAGTCCGCAGGCCAATGCTCTATCCACTGAGCCAAACTGGCCACAGCTTGAGCACTGTTTATGCATCTTCAAATCACTTTGTGTGTTGAGGAGTCATTTAGACCTTGATTTGCTGGTTATATACCATGGATGGTTTTGTTCTGTTCGGAGCTGTAGGGGCTTGGGAGTGAGGAGGGGAGCTCTCTGCATTCTGGGTAAGGCTGGGGCATGGTAGTAGGGAAAGCCCTCAGGAGAGAAAAGTGATCTTCTTGGACTTGTATGATTTCAAATGTCTAGTGTTCAGTTATACTTCAGGACCATCTGCACCATGACCTTCTATAGCCCACAGTGTGTTGGGGGAGCTAGGCAGCCCCCATTGAGGCTCTGTTCTGTGTCCTGACCCTGGACTGATCACATCCTCAGGGAGCTTAGCATGACAGCTCTGCTGAAATGAATCAATAATTTGGTTTCTTCCTCTCTCCCACCCCAAGCCCTGAATAAGCTAAAAGGTGTGAGTTTGGGAGTGGGGGGCCAGGAGGAGTAAGGGCCAGAGAAGCTTCAGGAAGAACTCAAAAGGAGCTAGTCAGTCTTTAAGCTCAGGCTGAGAGTCCCCTGTAAAGAAAGAGAAAGAAGTTCCAGTAGTGAAATAAGCTAAAGAAAACTGGAGTGACTTCAAAGAAAGGGAAAGAGAAATTGCAGGATCCGAGCTCATCGCTGAGGAATGTGGAATGTGTCTGCAGACCCATTGAATAAACTCTGCCCAGGCAGGGGAGAGGAGGATGATGGAAAAGGGGTGTCATGTTGCCCAGGCACCCCCACCACAGGATGTCCCCCGTGTGTAGGCATCCTCATTGTACCCCACCTCCGCCAAAGGCTCTTTTGCCTGCCTTCACAGCTCACTTGGCAGGGTCAGGGAGATGGAGAGAGAGGGCTACATTGCCCCTTCCAGGAGGAGTGTTTTGGGGTAAGTGACCCTATAAAGAGGAAAAAAGCACAAGGCACTTACCTTACAGGAAGAGGTGCAGGTGATAAACACATGGAGGCCAGTGGAACCACCAAGGAGCAGGCAGAGTGCAGGGGAGGTGCTGGAAAGGGCAGGGCTCACTTGGAGGGGGGGCTGACTCTGTACCTTGCACAGGAGAGGCCTAACACAGTTCAGGTCAAAGGAATCCCTGCTAAACAGAGGGAATGCCAAGTGTGGCCCAGACACTGTTGTTCAGAACATCTGTGCTCTGGACTCAGCTCATTCCTCACCCTGTTGCCCCTTCACATGCCAGGGCCCCAGGGACCAGGGTGAAGCCCACGTGCACCTCACCCCGTCCCGCTAAGCTTGGGAGGGAGCCACAAGCAGCAGGACGGTGAGTTGCACACAAAACTGGTATCACTGCAGTACCCTGAAACTTTCAGCAGCTGGTGGTTGCCACTCCCCACCTCCCCAAGCCAAAAGCCCCTGGGAGAACCAGGTCTTTTTCACAGGCCTTGTTGCCTGAGGGTAATATTTGTTTGAATCCATTTCTTAATCTTTGGTGTGGTTGGAAGTGAACAAAATGCAAGTATTTGTATAAGCTTTGAGCTTTAATTTAACCAGCTAAATTTAATTTAATTTATCAACCCCTTTTTGGTGAAGTATGACCCTACTGAATAAGAAGTGCACACTTTGCCCTAGCTGGGTAGCTCAGTTGGTTAGAGCGTCATCCCAATACACTAAGGTTGTGTGTTCGATCCCCAGTCAGGGCACATGCAAGAATCAACCAATCAATGAATATGTGGAACAACAAATTGATGCCTCTCTCTCTCTCTCTCTCTCTCTCTCTCTCTCTCTCTCTCTCTCTCTCTAATAGATTTTTAAAAACATGTCAGAGAATTGAAAAAGAAGAAAGCTACCCAATTCTTTTTTAAAAAAGTGCATACTTTTTACTCTTATTAAGTTGCTTATTTGTTTTCATTCACGTTGTCTACATTCATTTTTCTAAATCAGTTAGGGGGAGTGTGTGTGTGTGTGTGTGTGTGTGTGTGTGTGTGTGTGTGTGTGTGTCTAGATTCAGGTAGACTGTGAGCTCTTTCAAGGCAAGCACTGTGGTCAGGCTTCCTCCCAGCAACTGGAAGGAACTTGGTCACAGAGTGGGGTTTTTTTATTTTATTACTAGAGGCCTGATGCACGAAATTCGTGCAAGGGGCTTGGACCCTACAGCCACGGTCGCTGCCTCTGCCTTGGCCCCACAGCACCGTGGCTTAATCCGGAAGGTCGTCTGGAAGGTCGTCCAGTATAATTAGCATATTATGCTTTTATTATTATAGATAACAGCTTTACTAAGATATACCATATACATACCATATAAGTCACCCATTTAAAGAGTACAATTCAATGGTTAGCATATTCAGAGAGTTATGCAACCATCAACACAATCAATTTTAGGACATTCTCATCACTCTGAAAAGAAACAGCACACCCTTTAGCATTTACCCTTCATTCCCCCTGTATTAGTTTCCTGTGGCTGCTGTAACAAACTGCCACAAACTTGATGGTTTAAAATAACAGCAGTGTATTGTCTCACAGCTGGTGGGGGGTGGGGGACAGAAGTCGGAAATGAAGGTGTCAGCAGGGCCACACTCCCTCTGGAGGCTCTGGGGAACAATCCAGTCCCGCCTCTTCCAGCTCCTGGAGGCTGTCGGCATTTCTTTGCTTTTGTCACTCCAACCTCTGTCCTTGTCTTCACATCGCCTTCTCTGTGTGTCTGGTGTCAAACCTCGCTCTGTCTCGGTCAATAGAACATTTGTGATGGCATTTAGGGTCCACCCAGATCACACAAGATTATCTCCTCATCTCACTGTCATCAACTTAATCACACCTGCAAAGACCTCTTTTCCAAGTAAGGTAATCTCATAGGTCCTGGGGACATGACATGGATATCTTTTAGGAGACCATTTTTTCAGCTTTCCATACTCTCTATGCCCCCAGCCCAGATGTAATTCACATACCATAAAATATACCATATTCAAGTGTACATATGTACAAATTGTCATATATTCATAAGGTTGTGCAACCTTCACCACTATCTAATTCCAGGATATGTTCATTAATCCAAAATGAAACACTGTATCTATCAGTAGACAGTCCTCTTTTTCCCATTCTCCAACCCCTGGCAACCACTAACCTGTTTTTTTGTCTCTATGATTTGCCTATTCTGGACATTTCATATAATATAAGTGGAATTGTACAATATGTGTTTGTTTGAATCTGACTTCTTTCACTTAGCATAATGTTTTCAAGACTCATCTGGTTGTAGCATTTACAAGTACTTCATTCCTTTATGGCTGAATAATATTCCATTGTATGGCTGTAACACATCTTATTTATCCATTCATTGGTTGGTGGATATTTTGGTCATTTCCAATTAACAATGCTGCTCTGAACATTCATGTACAAGTTTTTCTTTGGACTATGTTTTTTATTTCTCTGAGTTGTATCCCTAAAAGTGGGAGAAACTTTGAGACTTTCCAAAATGGGTGCACCATTTTACATTGCTACCAGCACTGCATGAGAGTTCCAGTTTCTTCACATCTTCACCAAAACTTATTACCTGTCTTTTTTATTATAGTTATCCCAGTAGTTTTGATTTGCATTTTCCTGATAGTTAATGATGCTAAGCATCTTTTCATGTGCTTATCGGTCATTTGTATATCTTCTCCGGAGAAACATCGATTAAGATCTCTTGCACATGTTTTAGTTGGGTTATTTTTCTTTTTATTATTGGGTTTTAAGAATTCTTTGTATAGTCTAGATCAGGGGTGGGCAAACTTTTTGACTCGAGGGCCACAATGGGTTCTTAAACTGGACCGGAGGGCCGGAACAAAAGCATGGATGGAGTGTTTGTGTGAACTAATATAAATTCAAAGTAAACATCGTTACATAAAAGGGTACAGTCTTTTTTTTTTTTAGTTTTATTCATTTCAAATGGGCCGGATCCAGCCCGCGGGCCGTAGTTTGCCCACGGCTGGTCTAGATCCAAGACCCTTGTCACATATAGGATTTGCAAATATTTTCTCCAAGTCTATGAGTTATCTTTTCACTTTCTTAATGATATTCATTGAAACACAAAAGTTTTCAGTTTTTATAAAGTCTAACTTTTCTTTTGTTGCTTGTACTTTTACTGTCATATTTAAGAAACCATTGCCTAATAATACAAGATCACAAAGCTTTACTCCTGTGTTTTCTTCTATGAGTTTAATAGTTTTCGCTCTTAAATCTCAATCTTTGATACAGTTTGAGTTAATTTTTTTGTATGTTGTGAGGTAGGGGTCCAGTTTCATTCTTTTGCATGTGGATATCCAGTTGTCTCAGCTCACTGGTTGAAAGGACTATTCTTTCTCCCCAATTAATGGTTTTTGGGCACCCTTGTCAAAAATTGATTGACCATAAGTGTGAGGGTCTAATTCTAGGCACTCAGTTCTATTCCATTGATCTGTATGTCTATCCTTATGCCACTACCACACTGTCTTGATAATTGCAGCTTTGTAAGTTTTGAAATCTGGAATTGTGAATCTCCTAGTTTTGTTACATTTTTCTAAATTGTTTGGCTGTTCTGGACACACAACAGGTTCTTCAGACACACTTATTGCTTAGTCACTTGCTTTCTTATTTCCTTGATGGACCAGCGAGCCTATGAAAGCCCAGCTGGCCTTCATAGTTGGTTGAAAAATTTCTCTCCTTACTCTTCAACCTCCTTGTGAAGGGGATCTGGACTGTTCTGGCTGAGCTGTCTTAGTCCAGGACAAGGTAGTAAAAGAGGGAATGTGATGGGATGAATCTGGCCCCTTGAACACGAGACTTAAATCCAACTAATCATCTTCCCACCCCCTTCCCAGCTTTCCTTCCCCTTTCCTCCTCATCTTGCAGGGTTGGTGTTTGGCTGGTTATAATTCCATCTGGATCCACTTTCAGCCAATGCACCACTTCTCCTCTTGTACCTCTGTTACTCCTATCACTCTCCTGCCACTGCCTAAGCATGATTCATGGCCAAATGGTGCAGGAGGGATGATCTCTGTCCTGGCAGGTGTGCTGTCTGGCCTTCCTTGTGGCATATCTGGTCAGCTGCACGTGTCCTTGATGGACCTAATAGCAGGGTTACCTGAGCTGCAGGCACTGATTTTGCTGGTACGTGAAAGTGTTGTCTCCCCTGTGGGGCTTTCAGCCCTTGCCTTAAGGAGACAATAAAAAAGAAGGAGTCAGAGGGCAGATCTTCTAGAAAGCTTTCAAGATAAGCTGACCTGCTGCTGGTGCCACAATACCTAGGACTTATAACTTTTACCTTTCCCCCCCTCAAAACATAGCCCTCAGCTGGGAGCTTTTTAAATGACTAAAAGTGATAAAACCAAGTCTGACTTCATCTCTATAGGGTCCAGGGAGTGTTTCTCCATTGCCTCCCTGCAGGTTAGGGGCAGCCTGTGCACCCAGGTCAACTTGACCCAGTGCCACCATTACTGACTGTGTGGACTGGACCTGTTTACCGAACCGTTATGTGCATAGCTTCCTCATTTGTTCACTAGGGATACTTCCCTCAAGGTGGTGGGAGCAATTAGGGTTCAATAGAAGGAAAGTGTTTGTTATCCTATCTAATAAAGAGGGAATATGCTAATTGACCCTCACACCGTCATAAAGATGGCAGTGCCCACAGCCAATAAGGGGGGAATATGCTAATTGACTGCCACACCCTCAAAGATGGCGGCGCCCACAGCCAATAAGGAGGGAATATGCAAATTGACTACCATGCCCTCAAAGATGGTGGTGCCCACAGCCAATATGGAGGGAATATGTGAATTGACTGCCATGCCCTCAAAGATGGCGGTGCCCACAGCCAATAAGGAGGGAATATGCAGATTGACTACCATGCCCTCAAAGATGGCAGTGCCCACAGCCACAGATGGTGGCGTCCAGTCCCCTCAGCCCCACCAGGACCCGGCCACTCTGTGCACCCACCTCCAGAGTCCCCCGGTCCCCTCAGCCCCCCAGCTGCCCAGGGCCAGCCTGAGGCGCAGGATCTCAGAGCCATAAACTGGAATGTTCTGAGCACCTGCTCTGTGTTTAATCTGGTACTGCTCTTCATGTGACTGTTTAATTCTGAGGTTTGAAAGATGCCAATTAATTCTACCTCCTCCCCAAACAAGTTCTAAACCAGGTGAGAACTATAGGTAGAGCTAAAAACAGGGATTGTATTATAGGTGAAGGCTGGGTCAACACCTGGCTCAGACTTACAGCCAGAATGCACCTTCATACACACCTCTATTTCTGTTTCCCAGTTTAACTCCTGGTTCCGGGCTGCAGAGCCAGCTGTCTGGGGAGCAGGGGCACTAAGGGAAAGGTGTCCTGGGGGTTGAGTCGAGGCTCTGAAGGTGGTAACATCAGTCCCTTGGCTGCTTCCTGAGTCAAGGTGCTGCTCCAAGTGCTCTAAGTAATCCTGGCCCTGCTTATCTCACCATAGAGACGGTGAGATCTCTGGAATGTTTTGCTAATCTCCAAATCCATGTTCTGCATACACCATGAAACTTGTCCATTTCATTTTTTTTTTTATAGCCACTTACTGGTAAAGCTCTGTAACTATACACAGTCACAGTGTATTAACCTGTCTGAGCCCTGGATTCCTCACCTGTGAAGTATGGTCATACCCAACCCATAGGATGTTGAAGGACTGGAGAGACAGTACTTAGTCAGGACCCAGCACATGATAGGCTCTCATAATAGGTTTCAGGCTGGTCCTACACCATGGGGAACTCGGCCTTCCATTCCAGACGCTGAGCCAAATGAGCTGTGGGCTGGAATTGGAAATGTGAGGCCAAATGGTCTGTGAGCTGGAGCTGGAAATGTGGATTTGGGAAAGACAAGGTCTCAACAAAAGTGTGTTATTGAAAGACATGCACCGGTGCATGGATGGATCTACAGAGGTTCATTGGGTGGTGGGGTTCCAGTCCCATGTTTCAGACCTCCTCCAGGTTGGGGGTAGAAGGGGCAAGGTTGTTTGTGGAAGTGTCAACACCCTGAGCCTCCCTTCAAACCCATATTTAGGAATCTCAGGCAAGATGGTGAAGTAAGCAATGGTTTCCCCAAGGCATCCACTTCCTCTTTCAACAGCCTTTACCCAGCCAGCAAGGAAGACGAGTGTCTGAAAGACGAAGTCACTATGAGACCAGCCAGCAAAATCTGAGCTAATCCCAGCCCACCACCTGCTGTTGTACAGCTTGTGAACTGTAACACAATAGTTTTTGCATTTTTAGATGGTTGGGGAAAATCAAAAGAAGAATATTTTGTGACATGAACATTACATGAAATTCAAATTTTATTGGGACATAAAGTTTTATTGGAACACAGCCACAACCATTTGTTTACATATTGTCTATGGCTACTTTCAGCAAAATTGAGTAGTTGTGACAGTGTGAAATATTTACTGTCTGGCCCTAGCTGGTTTGGCTCAGTGATTAGAGCGACAGCCTAGGGACCGAAGGGTCCCTGGTTCGATTCTGGTCAAGGGCACATACCTTGGTTGCAGGCTCCTCCCCAGCCCGGGCCCTGGTTGGGGCTCATGCAGGAAGCAACCAATCAATGAATTTCTCTCATATCGACATTTCTCTCTCTCTTTCACTCTCTCTCTCTAAAAAAAAAAAAAAATTAGTTGGAAAAATATCCTTGGGTGAGATATTTTATACACACACACACACACACACACACACACACACACTGGCCTTTTAAGAACAAGTTCTCTGATTCCCTGCTCTAAGATGTTAGAGGTTCTCTGTGTATGTACCCAGTGGGATTTGCTGCTGTAGAAAGGAGCAAACCAATGGAATTTGGGCATGTGGCAGGCCTGCAGAGGGGACACTGGGTGGGAAGCTTTCCTGATAACCTTCCAGTTACACTAAGCAGGCTAAGGGGAGCTAAACGTCTAGTCCTACAGGTGTGCTTGCTCCTGTCCACACTGAGAGACTAGCTGTGTAGACAGCAGGACCCAGAAGAGGGTTGACAATCTTTAGTGAGCCTATCCCACCAGCCTCCCTGCCAGGCTGGTGGCATTGGTGTTGTTACCTGAGGCCCTTCATGTCCCCAGAATCCCACAGAGCCTCCCGGGGTTGGCCCTGAGCAGCACACTCATTTCTCACCTCTCTTGTTTCCACAGAATTTGCCTTCTGCCAGGTGGATGCCTCCATCGCACTGGATATGGCCCTGGTTGTGCTGTGTGACCTGCTCCAGCAGTGGAACCAGCTAGCTCCTGCACTCCCAGTCCTGCTGGGATGGCTGTTGGGAGAGGGCGATGACCTCATGGTCTGTGTGGAGAGCGAGCATCAGGTAGTCCTGGGGTCTTGGGGAAGTGGAGGTGAGGTGGGAGTGTCCTAAACCCACAGGATACAGCACTTACAGGTTAACGCGGCCTAACACGACTGCTGAAACGTGCTTCTGAATGCTCAGAAACTTTCCAGATGACCATGGCAGCCTGCTGGGCACTGCTGGGGCAGCTCTCGTGCTGGCTTTTGGGGTTCGGGTCTATGGGGAGAGAGGACTTTTTTAAAAGAGGCTCCTTGGAAGTTGAGAGTTGAATTATGGAGAATTGTATTAGTCAACAATGGAGGAGCCAGAGGCTCCATGTGGTGAGGTCTGAAGGTGAAACATTTCCAGAGAATCGGGGTCCTTCCAGGGTATTTGCTAATTGAAGAAAACTATTAGCCCCTTCAGGCGGGGGACTAGTCCACATACAGGAAAACCAAGACTAAGACAAGCAGCAAAAGCATCTTCACAACTTCCTAGCCACAGTGTCTGACTCAGATGGCCTTCTTGGCATCACCAGCAGGCTGAGAGTTCAAAAGCAGCTTGTTGATGGGAAATTGAGAAACAAGATAAAGTGTCTGTGATAAAATGGCCTTGAAAATACCCGACATTATAAAAATTTAATTTCATACTCAGAGACTAGGTAGTGTCTCGTGTTTGGTAGTTTGCTCTTTGTTCTGCTGCCGAGAGTTCCCTTCCTCCCTCCTCTCTGGTTTCTAGATGCACCTTTATGTGTAGGGCCCACCCCCATATCCAGGTCCCCTTTTCAGCACCAGGCCCCCAAAATATCTTGGCTTGGAACCACAAACACATCTTTATCAAAGGTCATGTTAAGTCTGAAGGAAAAAATTCCTCTCCGGTAGAGAAGTACGACGAGTGAAAATAGAAGGTGACCTTCAAGGCTGCAAGTGGTGTGTGTAGCTGGTGTTGACAGGCCAGCGTGGGCCCTCTCGCCGGTGGGGGAGGGGACACGCCTCTTCTGCACCTGGTAGGACGCTGATCTGGACTGGGGTTTGCAAGCATCCCCTGTAAGGTTGACTTTTGGCTTTTCATTTGATTTAGGTGGAAGAAGACTACCTGTTTGAAAAAGCAGAAATCAACTTTTGGGCTGAGACCCTGATCTTTGTGAAATACCTCTACAAGAACCTCTACCATCTCCTCTCCAAGTCCAGCTGGCATCCCCTGAGCCCTGAGAGGCTCTGTCATCTTCAAAGGACAGCGTCAGAGCAGTGCCACCTCCTTTCCCAGCTCTTGAAAGAGCTGCCACCACCTGCTGCGTTCCTGAAGACAGTGGAGTTCACGAGACTGCGCATTCAGGAGGAAAGGACCTTGGCTTGCCTGAGGCTGCTGGCCTTTTTGGAAGGAAAGGAAGGGGAAAACACCCTAGTTCCCAGTGCTGCTGACTCTCCAGCAGAAGCAAATCAGTTAACTCTTCCAGGAACAGAAATGGCTTGTTGAAGAAAGAAGACTTGCTGGAGGGTGAGGGGGGGCGGGGTGGGGTAAAGGTGGATTAGTCCCCACTAAACCTGCAGGAAATATGTTGAACATAAATTCACTTTTTTTTTTTTTTTTGCCCTTCATACCTCCCCGACTTCTGTGAGTCCAGTCTTTCTACAGAGGAGTTTTTCATCAGTTCACTCATTCAAGGCAGCCTGGTTTATTGCAGCTACTGTAGGAAGTGAGGCTACCTCGTTGAATATTTGCTCTGTTCCCAGGTGCAGGCCACCTGTGGGCCTGAATTAGTCTTTTTCATCCCCCCCAGGACCTCTAATGTCCAGCCATAGCCAGCCTGCATTTTCTGTGAATTGACTGCTTAGAATTGGGTTTTGACACATGATTCCCACCTCCCCCCCCTTTTTTTTTTGGCTGGATGTAGGAGCTGGATTCGTTGGCAAACGGCCCATTTGGTCAGAATTCTAAACTTTATTCCATTTTAGCTAAAGCAGAAATATGTTCCAAATGTTGGATGGATCCTGAGAGTATTAAGGATCAACTTCATACAAATATGGTTTTCATTATTGCCCGCATGTGTGAGTCCTGAGTGACCTACACATGCCATTCTAATTATTAAAAGAGCCATTGAGAGCTCCTACCCCAGAAAAAGGTGTTTGTGCTAATACTAGGATACCTGATTTAGCTGCCCAGTGAAAGCATAGCCTCTTGGCTGTTAGAAGGAACCTGGGGAAAGGAGAGCCAGAATAAATGGTGTATTTGATGCCTACACTGTTTACTATCATTTTCTTAGTGACAATAACAAAGGGTTTCTTATTTAGGAGCCAGAAAATACATTGATCCATTTCAGTGATTGAATCTAGCAAGCCTAAGGGTTTTCTTCCTCAGACTCCCAGCAGGTGTCACTCTTGCATACATTTTGCTGCTGGTCCTGTTTTTCATTGACTTGCCATTTTTAATTTATCTCAGAGTAACTGTAACCCTCAGGCAGTTATCTTGAAATTCGTAGCTTGGATGGGTCATAGCCTCATCCACATTCATTTTTCATCCTAGTTATCTGAAAAAGCCATTTCAGCAATCGTACATAAACCTGGCCCAGCTTTTAGGATCTGTAAATATTTTAAAATACTTTTCAGGTGAGCAGTCTCTTAGAATTATATTATTGATGTTTGAGGGTCTGAAGAGGCAGTTTAGAGAAGAGAGAGTTTGATATGGTCATTTCCTACTGCAGAAAGGCTTTTATTTCAGGTATAATTTGTCTCTCTCTGAAAGAAAACCACCTAACACTAAAAATACAGCCACACTAGAAGTATAAAGAAATGGCTCTTTAGGGAGGGAGAAAAGTTGACTTAGTGTCCAAAGTTTTGTCTTAGCGAGAATAGGCGATTCCTTTGCTGGTTTTGCACCATTCAGCTCAAAGTGTGGTGTGTGTTTTTTTGTGATCCTAAATTAATTTCCTGGTTAGGCATCTGTGTGACTCACGTACACTTGATGGGAGGTTGCCAACCTAATATTTCTTTTGTTCTGAGAAGGCCTGGCTGGTGAGAAGTCAGGGAATTGTTGGCATGATGTGCTGATAACCATGGTAGAATATTATGAAACTGGCCCCAGCAAAGTCAAGCATTCCCTTTTTTTCTCCATTTAAAATGAAATACAAGCAGTTGCATAATAAAAAAAATGTTTTACACCAGCAGGGACTCTGTACCAAAGCATGAACTATAGCATGTTTATATGTTATCTACAGAATCCTTCTACCAAGCCTGCAAAGTGGGTGTTTACATAGCTGTTGACTAGGCAGAATTACCCTAGGATTTGATCTTGGCTGGTTGTGGACAGCCTGGAAGGACAGGAGGGACAGATGTGTCACTGGTTTTGTATCTGAAATCCTGTTGCTCACCTCCAATACCAGTGGCTAGGGAAATGGCTATCCTACACTTTCCTGATTCCCAGGGAAACTGTAGAATACCCTACTGTCAGGGCCACCGTCAAATTGTTGTCTTTGGGGTTATTTCAACAAAGAACAAAACAGAACAGCCAGGGTTCTAGGAGCGTCAGCAGCAGCACTACTTTGTGATGTGATTAGCAAAGCCAGCTCTATCTAGGGGCCAGGGAAGGCTGGGTCAGTCATAAGAATGAAACAGTCACCCAAAGGCAATAGTGTGGTAAAGGCGGGGGGAGGGGGTGGTGCGGGGGA
This sequence comes from Myotis myotis, assembly GCF_014108235.1. Lineage (NCBI taxonomy): Eukaryota > Metazoa > Chordata > Mammalia > Chiroptera > Vespertilionidae > Myotis > Myotis myotis. The sequence continues at coordinate 33,171,608 of NW_023416318.1, forward strand.
GGCTAGAAGAGGTCAATGGGGGGAAAGGGGGACATATGTAATACTTTAAACAATAAAGATTATATATATAAAATGCTAATATGCAAGGAGTCCCCTCGGGAGTTCAATCGCTCACTATGACGTGTGCTGACCACCAGGGGGCGGCATGGAATGAAGGAAGGCCCTGGCAGGCAGCTGGGGAAGGGAGACCCCAGTTGGCAGCTGGAAGGCCCAATCAGTCCTGATGGCCTGCCAGGCCTAGGGACCCTACCCATGCACAAATTTTGTGCACCGGGCCTCTATATGTAAAAAAGAATGAAGCAGTCACCTGTTCTGAGGGCACTATCCTCGAGTCTAAAATTTGGTGCCCCTATTTCTGCATGCATGATTCTGCCCACCGCTAGCCATCTGGCCATAGTCCAGGGGCCTGGCTTCCTCCGTTTTTATGCTATGTAAATTTGCTTTTAATAGGATGGATTTTACTTAACTTTTAAACACCTTTAACAACTCATTTGCACCTTGACAAATGAGTAAATGAGAAATGAGTAAAGCAGGAATTCTTAGTTTCACCAGAAAACTTAAGTACCAAAGAGTCCTTGGTATACAAAAATCATGTGATTTGCCTAAAACCACATGGCTTGGAAGGGGCAGGGTCTGAACTTCAAGCCCTAAGTTTCTGATCCTAAAGTTTTTGCCCTACCCAGACTCTAGTTCCCTGGGTAGGTGTAGAGGAAGTGCAGCACTGGGTACTGCATTCAAGCTGAACTCTAAGGAATCATTTCCCTCCCAGGTTAGCTGAGAGAGGAAATGAGCACCGAATGGAAATGAGGGCAGAAAACATGCGAAATAAGATCAATTCGGGAAGGGGTTGTGGGTCAGGGAGCTTTCTTCCTTGACTTCCAACTTAAGCCCAGTTGCAGCCTAGGCTGCCAGGTGTGCAAAATCATGGGCCCAGCTCCAGCTTTTTGGCAGCATAATTATAGGTAGGAAGTGGCAAGTGTCCTGCAACAGACTCTTATCTGCCCTAGTGGGACTGCCTGCGGCTTTAGCCTCACTGGGCGCTAGAGGGGGTGTCTGCCCCGTACCCGGAGGCAGAACATTTCCCCGGCACAGGCTTTAGGGGTGTGGGGCTGGCGAGAGGAAATGGGGACGAGTCCATCATCCGAGTCCTCGGTGCCCAGCCCTGCCTGGCCGAGGGAAGCTTTAGCCAGAGCCTGGGGCCCACGACGAGCTAAGGCGGGGCGCGGCTCCCCCAGTGGCCAGGGAGGGCTTGGAGGGTGCGCCAGGCCAAGGCTTCGGCGGGCGGGGAGCTTGGCTGGCAGCTACACCCCAACCCCCGGGAGGTCTGGGAAAGGCCGGACTGACCAGGAGACAAACAGGGTGGCGGGAAGTCGCCTCCATGCCTATGCGGCTCTGCCTGCCTTTCCTCCCGTCCTCACAGTAGACTCCCCCGCCCGGGACGCCCCGCGCCACTCCGCGACTTTGGCCCTGGCTCAAGGTCTTGTGATGTGATTAGCAAAGCCAGCGCCTTGTCCTCAGACTCTCGGCCCTGCCCGGGCGTTCAGGCCCTGTTTACTGCAGCCTGGGCGGGGAGCGGGGCGGAGAAACCGGCCCAGGCTCCTCCCGGCGAGACTGCCGCGGCAGTCGCCCGCTGCCGCCCGCGTGGCTGCTCCCGCCCCCACCCCCACCCCCACCCCCACCCCCACCGGGTCTCCACGTGCAGTGGGAACGAAGCCTCCACCCACCAGACTTAGGCCCTGAGCCCACACCCCAACGCGCCTCCCCCGGGCCACAGCACCCTTGACAAACCAGCCGGGCCGCGCCGACGGTTGCAGTATTTTTGCATTTTGCAATTCCCGCGCCCAGTATTAAACCCTGGGTGGGAGATAAAAGCAACGCAATTTCGCCAGCAGGATCGGGCGGGGAAAGACCCGTCCAGGACTGCAAAGCCCCAGCCACGTTCAACGTGCTGGGGCTTTTGAACAGTGCAGCCCCAGGGGAGGAAAGCCACATCTCCCCACCGCCCAGCAGCAGCACCCATCTAGGCCGAGCTCCCGAGCCACCCCGGGCGCCGCCGCCGCCTGCCCCGCCCCGAAGCCTCGCCCCTCCCGAGGAGGAAAAAAATTGGCGGCGGCCAATGGGAGGCCGGAAAGGCCTCTGACGTCTGCTGGCCGGCGGGCAGCCTGTTGCCTGGAGACCCCAGCGGGGTGAGCCTGTCCCCGCCCCCCCCCGGGCCACGGCTTTATAAGGGCGCGAGCTCGCCTGCCCCCGAGTTCCAGCAGTCCGCGAGCTGCCGTCGGCTCCGCGCGGGGGGGCGGGCTGGGCACCCCGGGGCGCGGAGAAGCGCTCTTTGCTTCTCTCCTTTTCCCCCACGCAGCACTCCTGGGCATCCTCAAACCAGTCCACGCTTCTTCCTCTCCCTCCTTTCTCGCTCCTTGCCAACTTTTGGTCCCTCCCCCGCCCCTCTCCCGTTATTCGTCGTGGCTCCAGCCCGGCTGCGCTGCTCCGTAGGTTCCGCCGGACCTCCCAGCCTGCAACTCGGACCATTACAGGATTCAGAAACATGTCGACCACACTTCTGCCCGCCTTCTACGATATCGACTTCTTGTGCAAGGTACGCGGGGGAGCAAGGAGAGAAGAAGGCGGGCAAGCAGGAAGCCCTTCGAGTTTTCAGACTTTGCCTTCTGTCCTCGGCTTTTGGGGAGCCCCTCCCCACCTTGACTTTTTGGGGGTTGGGGGGGAAAAATCCCGAAGTTTGTAGTAGTCGTGCTGGTTGGTGCCTCATGGGCAGGGAGACGGAGCAGGGAGGGAGGAAGGGCAGGAGGGAGCGGCTGTAGCTGTTTAGTTTCTCCCCGGCCGACCGCGGCCACGCTACCCGGGGCTTCCCGGACTGAGTTTGCGCCGCCCAAGCCAGCGGCCCACGGGCTGAGGATCACATGTCGAAACCCAGCACGGCCTGAAGTGGGAGTCCGGCTCCTACCAGCGCGAACTTTTTCGCGTGTATGGGTGGAGGGTGGGGGCCGAGTCGAAATCCGCGAAAAGAAAAAAGAACCAGAAGACTGGCAGTTACTCTGCAACTCGCCCCAACTCTTCCCTCCTTGACCCTTTTTGATCCCTTCCCCGCTCTCCTTTTGGCAGACGGAGAAATCCCTGGCCAACCTCAATCTGAACAACATGCTGGACAAGAAGGCGGTGGGAACGCCCGTGGCCGCCGCCCCCAGCTCGGGCTTTGCGCCGGGCTTCCTCCGACGGCACTCGGCCAGCAACCTGCACGCGCTCGCCCACCCCGCGCCTAACCCCGGCAGCTGCTCGCCCAAGTTCCCGGGCGCGCCTAACGGCAGCAGCTGCGGCGGCGGGGTGGCGGGAAGCCCGGCCTCCTACGGCACCCTCAAGGAGCCGTCGGGGGGCGGCGGCACAGCCCTGCTCAACAAGGAGAACAAATTCCGGGACCGCTCGTTCAGCGAGAACGGCGAACGCAGCCAGCACCTTCTGCACCTGCAGCAGCAGCAGAAGGGGGGCGGCGGCTCCCAGATCAATTCTACTCGCTACAAAACTGAGCTGTGCCGGCCCTTCGAGGAGAGTGGCACGTGCAAGTACGGCGAGAAGTGCCAGTTCGCACACGGCTTCCACGAGCTGCGCAGCCTGACCCGCCACCCCAAGTACAAGACGGAGCTGTGCCGCACCTTCCACACCATTGGCTTCTGCCCCTATGGGCCGCGCTGCCATTTCATCCACAACGCGGATGAGCGGAGGCCCGCGCCGTCGGGGGGCACCTCTGGGGACTTGCGCACCTTCAGTGCGCGCGACGCACTGCACCTGGGCTTCCCTCGGGAGCCGAGGCCCAAGCTGCACCACAGCCTCAGCTTCTCCGGCTTCCCCTCGGGCCACCACCAGCCCCCCGGGGGCCTCGAGTCGCCGCTGCTGCTCGACAGCCCCACGTCCCGTACACCACCGCCACCCTCCTGCTCCTCGGCCTCCTCCTGCTCCTCGTCCTCTTCATCCTGCTCCTCCACCTCTGCGGCCTCCACGCCCTCGGGCGCCCCGACGTGTTGTTCCTCCGCGGCGGCAGCGGCAGCGGCGGCGGCCGCCCTCCTGTACGGTACGGGCGGCGCCGAAGACCTGCTGGCACCCGGCGCTCCATGCGCCGCTTGCTCGTCGGCCTCTTGCGCCAACAACGCCTTCACCTTCGGTCCCGAGCTGACCAGCCTCATCACGCCACTCGCCATCCAGACCCACAACTTCGCCGCCGTGGCCGCCGCCGCCTACTATCGCAGCCAGCAGCAGCAGCAGCAGCAGCAGGGCCTGGTGCCCCCCGCGCAGCCCCCGGCGCCACCCAGCGCGCCCCTCCCCGCCAGCGCCGCCGCGCCGCCCTCGCCGCCCTTCAGCTACCAGCTGCCGCGCCGCCTGTCCGAGTCGCCCGTGTTCGACGCGCCCCCCAGCCCCCCTGACTCGCTGTCGGACCGCGACAGCTACTTGAGCGGCTCCCTGAGCTCCGGTAGCCTCAGCGGCTCCGAGTCCCCCAGCCTGGACCCCGGCCGCCGCCTGCCCATCTTCAGCCGCCTCTCCATCTCCGACGACTGAGGCAAGAGGGCGCCAGTGAGGAGGAAGGGATGGCCACGGCCGGTTCTGGGGTTGTAGGAGGGTGCCCCCCTCCCCCGCCATCTCGCCTGAGCTAGGGGCAGGGGGACACGAGAGTGGGGGGTGGCAAAGGCCACATGCAGACTGCAGGCTGGACCGAGCACTTGGACTCGAACTTGTGTGCCAGGAGGGGCCCCCACCCCTCCCCTTTCGGTTTCCTCTTGTTTGTTTTCTATTATTATTATTATTACCAAGTTTCATTCTTGTTGAGAAAAGAAAAAAAAAGTCAACGAACTTTTTGTATTGATGAACAAAATATTCACAACTTGGGCAGTTGTGATGCGAATTGAACAAAAAAACCAAACACTTAAACTTTTTTTTTTAGGTCTCAGAGGAGTTTGGGACTTTAGGGAAAGAAATCAAGCCAGCACCAGCAGCTACCAACCACCATTCCATATCCTCACTTGAAAAGCATTAGTTACAGTTACAGTCCAGATGTGGGAACTCTTGAAAGAAGTTCCTTATTGTGTTTGTCTCAGACCAGTGTAAACAAACCAGCCAAGCCACCACCTTGTTAAACCTGTAAGCTTTTAAAATTTAATATTTTTGCCAAGAACATGCCTTGATATAGTAGGTTTCATAGGTTCATTTGTTTGTATTTTAACCAAGTGATGTGTGCCTGGAGAAAAGACCTTTGCATTCCAAAGTTTCATACTGGGTTACTGGTTACATTGCCACCACTTACTTAGTGGATGTTTAATTTAGAACCATTTTGTCTGCTCCCTCTGGAAGCCCTGGGCAGAGCTTAGTTTGTAGTTGTTGGGGAATAACTGCTGAATTTTTAGCTGTTTTGAGTTGATTCGCACCACTGCACCACAACTCAATATGAAAGAACTATTTAACTTATTTATTATCTTGTGAAAAGTATACATTGAAAATTTTGTTCATACTGTATTTATCAGGTATGATGGAAAGCAATAGATATATATTCTTTTATTATGTTAAATTATGATTGCCATTATTAATCGGCAAAATGTGGAGTGTATGTTCTTTTCACAGTAATATATGACTTTTGTAACTTCACATGGTTATTTTATTGTAAATGAGTAAAAAAAAATCTTAATTTAAGAGATTGTATGTAATATTTATTTCATTAATTTCTTTACTTGTTTACGTAAATTTTGAAAGATTGAATGATTTCCTTACAGAAATCTACATGCTGTGGAAGTAGTTTAAGAGTTTTCTTAGAATGTATAATGGTTGTAGCCCATCCAGCTATAAAGAAAAAGTGACCACATACTTTGCAGACAGGTTTAAATGTGGCATGCTTTTCTCATTCCATCTTTATAAACCAGTAAAAGATGTTTTTGTTTGCTTATTCCACCAGCTCTACTGTGACATATTCTGCGTATACAGACATGTAGCAATAATGGGGGGTAGTCTCACAGTGCCTTTGGAAGGGCCAGAACTAGCCTTAAATCTTCCTCAACCAAATAAGTATTTTGTCTATTAGTGCTTGAGAGAATTTGAATGTAGGATGGGTTCAACTGCACAAAAGGAAAAGATTTTTACCACTTTTTTTTTTTATATAGATAAAGTGAAGAGGCCACCTCTTAGTGCTAAAGTAATAGTGTGTTATTACATGAATATGCCTTGTTTGATTACAGAAAATTCCAAAACTTGTACTATTTTTCTTCCCATGTAGAAAGGCAGGAATGCTTTCCTGACAGCCAGTGAGGTGAATGAGCAGTAGCTTTAGTTTGTATGTACGTAGGTACAGTTGTGGAGCACTATGTATGTATGTACTCTGGACTACTTGGACAGAAGTAGGTATTTGAATGTAACAAGACAAGTCAACTTGAGTTGTAATATATTTTGGGGAATCAGTTCACTACAGATTGTGACTGTAAACATTGTACTGTAAATGTTTTGTAGTTTTCCCCCAATAAAATTTTTGGGAAAAAAAGGTATTCACGTGTAAGGTAGCTTTTTTTTTTTTTTAAAGGGGAATATATCTAGCTTCCCATCATTTTGTCAGGCCTAGCTCAGGTCTCAGAGGGGTTGGGGGCTAGGATTTAGAGAGCTAGCAGAGTCTGCCCCTCCATATTTTTTATAGTACATTATTTAGCTGAAAAAGTGATTATTTGGACTGTCAAGGGCATTAGTTAACTGTTCCTCTTGGTAATAAGATGCATCCCAGTGTTGGCTGGTGGCAAGGCCAGGCTGGGAGGCCTGAAGGGGCGTGGCCTGCCCGTGAGTCATCAAGTGGGTCACGTGTCTGCAGTGGCAGCTGAAGATTTTTTTTTTTTTTCTGCTGGGACGCCCAGGGAACTAAACTGCTTGCGCGGGGAAAGGAGGGCAGTCTTGCCAGGCTGTGCTAAACTGGTGGTGTGGGGGGTTAGGTCGGGGATTTTCCTGGACTTTGGAAAGCCTGGTTGTGTCCTCCAGAGAGGAGGGAAGATTAAAGAGGTTAAACTTATATCTGGGTAATGTTTGTTTATGCGGACAGCTTCCTCTGGGAGTGAGAGCACACGTGTTCCTTATGCAAATGGTTAGTGTCTGAGATGACCCAGTGGCCAGAAAGCAAATTCAACCCAGGTGTCTGGGAAAAGGAAGGAAAAAACCTACCAGTTTGCTGATTCTCAACATAGTTTAACAAAACCTTAGGTTTTGGGGGGGTGTTCTTTTTTTCCTAAAATCACTTTAAAAATTTTAAAAACGGGTTCATAAATCATGTTTTTTCTTCCTCTTTCTCCACCCCCACACAGTTCAGACACTTTTTCCAAAGTAGGTAAGAGATTTAGCAAGTTAGTTTTCTTATCTACAACAGCTGGGCTCTATCAACCAATACTCTCTCTCCCTGCATAGCCAGCCGCATCCCCTCACTCCCTGCATAGCCAGCCGGATCTTCTGTGTCTCACAGCTGAGCCGGCTGCGGGGGTGGGGGGTAGGGGGTGGGGGTGCAGGGGGAGGGCAGTATGCCGGCCCCACCGGGCTTCAGGCAGCTGTTTCACGTTAACGATGATTGCACTGGTGTTAGCTGGAGCGTTTTGGTGCTTGGCGCACGCTGCCAAAGGGGATGAGGAACAGTTTCAAAGTTCTCCCAGATGCCCGGCCCTTGGCTGAGGGCCTCAGCAGTGGGGGAGGGGAAACCCGAGGCCAAGGAGGGCTCTCCAGCAAGGACCCTGCAGGCTCGCTGGCCTCTTCACCATAAAGAATGTGCAATGGGGAGGAAAAGTCTAAAATGTGGTGCTGTTTAGGCCAGGCTGCGTTTCCAAGGCCTTGCTTCCACTTCATTCCAAAACTTATTTTCCTTAAACAAGTACTTTTGAGCAACTGGAATGTTCGACTAATTTTGGGGGTAAGCCACATTTATTTTTCAAAATTGGTTTGTTTGCAAGCCCAACTGCTAAGATCTGATGTTTTGTATTTTAGACCCAGTGGAGTGTGGAAAGCTTTGGGGGGGAGAGGGGGGATCATTCAGAAATTTCCTCTTGCCACAGATCAATGGAGGGTATGTAGGTCATTGTCTCTGCAGCGGCTGGAATTCACAGCAAACAAAACTCTCTACAATTGCTTGATCACCCTTAGGAAAGTTTTCGTGTAAACTAAAGGAACAAGAAATAACAAATTGCAAGTAAAGACAAGCCAGGATTTCTATCACAGGCTGGGGAGCGGAACTAAAACGGACTGGCTCAAAAACTGTGTTCACTCAAGATAAAATTCTTTTGTAGTTAATTGTGAAAATGAGCCCGTAATGTGTGTTTAGAATGCCCTGATAGGGTGGCATTTCCACCAGCTGTTTGAAAACGAAGGTGTTTTTTAAACAACCCAATTAGTGTGTACCACCTTCTAAATGATTTCAGAGAAGGGATGCATGCGTGGACATATTTTCTCCCACTCGCTCTGTCTGAATCTACTGCTGAGTGCATAAAAGGGGGGTGGGACACACAAAATAACTGTTGAGAAGGCCAAAGCTCTGCACCCACCCACGGGGATAGATGGAGGATTATGAGCTCTGCAGCAGCACAGGAACCCAGATGAAAGGGCCAGGCCTGGGAGGGCCCAAAGCGGTCAGGACTAACAGGCATAGCTCTTGGCTGCAAGTCTGGCCCTGCGCTAGAATGCTCAGTCCTAAGATCCCCAGGCTGGGTGTGTGCAGGCAGGAAGCCCGCTAGAGTGCATTTGAACCTGGAAGGGAACTGTCCCCAGGCGCTCCCTCTTCAGTTTTGCTTGTGGTGACCAGAGTGGGGACAGATGTGACTGCCTTGGAAGTGGAAGTTGGGTCCCTTTCCCTTCCTTGGCCTTGCGAGTTAGTGGGAGCTGACTCGGCCCCTAGAGGGTAAGCCCAGGCCAGTCTTGCCTTCCATCAGGGGCCTGTAGCCACTTTCCGTTGTTACTACCTTATTTAATTGGGTTTGTTTTTTCTTGTTCGCACTCCAGGAGATGTGCAGCCCTGTGGCCGTCCAGGGCAGGTCCAGTTCCATGCTGCTGGCAAGGCCAGGGAGGGAGGGAGCAACAGAGGGAGGGCCAGAGAGGAGGGAGGCCCGGCAGTTGGACAGGCCTGCCCAGGAGGAGCCCTGCGGGAAGGAGGTGGGTGGGGGTCTGGGCTGCTGGAAGCCACAGCACCTCCGGGTCCCACCCCTGGCCTGGGTGTGTTCTTCCAGCCTCTCCCGACAGATTGTGCTGGACCTGGAAAGCCTGTGAGTGTGTATGTGTCTAAGGGTGTCTGCATGCATGGAGGGAGGCCTGTGGGTGTGTGTCCACATGGAGGGCGACGTGTGTGTGTGTGTGTGTGTGTGTGTGTGTGTGTGTGTATGTGTGTGTGTATGGGCCCCTGTCTGTCAAGGTGGGTGTGCACATGTTCGTAAGTATTACCCCGTGCAGGTGCTCAGGGGCCTGGGTGTGTGGTGTTTCCGTGGGGGAGTACTGTGGTATGGGGCTGTCTGTGGGTGTGTGGATCTGTGTGGAGTATGTATGTCTATACGGTGTGTGAGTCTATGGGTGGGTGTGGAAATCTATGTGTGTGAGTATGGGTGTGAGCTTGGGTGTGTCTGTTGCTGACTGTGTGTAGGTGTATGTGTGGATCTGTGTGTGGGTGTGGGTGTGGGTTTGGGTGTGCCTGAAGCTGTGGCTGTGTCTGTGTAGCTAATGCTGTGTGGGTAGGTGTGTGGGTCTGTGGGGTGTGAGGGAGAACCTGTCAGAGTTGCTGTATGTTCGGGTCTGGAGGTGTCTGTGTGTATGGGAGTGTGTCCATGTGGGGGTCAGGGTGTTAACACCTACAGAGGAAAAGCAACCCCTTTTAGCTGGCCTCTTTCAAGCTACAAACTGCTTTCAAAACCCGGAAATGATGGTCAGGCTGTCATCCACTTCCTGCAGGGCGGTGGGCAGAACAGGGCTGATGGGAGGGTGGCAGACAGGCCTCCAGGCCTGCAGGGACCCCCTGACCCACCCTATTGCGGGGCACACCTGCCAGAGACAGGCCTCCTGGGCCTGACTAAAGGGACATATTTAGAAACAGTTCTCTGGTTGGAGGAGGAAGGAGCCCGATTATTTTCATCTGTGCAGAAATAGCTGTCAGATAGGCGTGCTGGTGCCCTGGGGTGAGAGCAGCTCTGAAATAGAAGGGAAGATATTCACTCAGGCAGACAAGAAAACTCCTAAACTCGCTGAAACCGGGTTTAAAATATTTCTCTAAAAATAAGCTTTGTTTTCCTTGTGGATTCCTCTGGCACTTGGGCCCTTGTGTCAGGGTGCTTAGCTGGCCTGGGAAGCCAGGCGGAATTTTTTAAAAAGCAAGTGTTTCCCAGCTGTGGCCTTGGAAAGTTCTCTGTTTTTCATTTATTAAACTCCTAGTTTCCGGCTAATTAAAATGATTTTCAAATAAAACTCCCTGGCCGAGCAATATTTGATGAAACACAGAATTCCCAGTGACCCCCTCTGCAGGAGGCTGGGCTGGCTGTGACCCCCTCCACTGGGCTGGTGCTGGTTTTACTGGGAGGAGCGAAGCCTTTGAAATGCATGCCCAAGGCCTTGTCTTACCAAATCCCACCCCTCCTGTGGTGACGAGTGAGTGGCTGCTTGCAGGGCAGTCTCTGAGCCCTGCCCCACTTGCCAACCTGCTGTTTCTTTCCCTGCTCCCTGGCTATTGAAGATTCAGGTCCAGTTGGGCCATTGTGCCAGGATTTTATTGAGCACCTACTGGATGCAACACGTTGTGAAGATGGAAATGCAGACAGGAGGCATGTATTGCTGAGGGCCAGAGGTGGTGTGATTCAGAGTTGCTGGCAGGTCCCCGTCACTGCCCTGGGATTCAATCCACATATCACAGGGGTGAGATGCTGGGACTGCTGACCTGGCCTTTCATTCATCCCACAGGCAGTTCTTGATCACCTAGTGAAAGCCTGCACAGTGGTAACAGATGAGCTGACCGATGTCATCCCTGCCTTCATGGAGTGTACATAATGTCTTCAAGCTTCATTCATGGTGTAGCTTGAATCAACCTTCTTTCCTTCGTATGGCTGCATAATATTCCATTGTATGGATGTACCACTTTTGGTTTATAGACATTAAAGTTGTTTTCATTTTGGCTGTTGTTGAATGATGCCGCTGTGAACGTCCACGTACAGTTTTTGTGTAAACATACGTTTTCAATTCTTTTGGTTATATACTTAGAAGTAGAATTGCCAGATCACATGGTAATGTTTAACTTTTTGAGGACTTCCATACTATTTTCCAAAGTGATGCACTGATTTTTTAACTATTTAGTGTCTGTTTTCCCTACTCAACCTGACACATGTTTTATGATGTCCACTTAAAAAAACATAACACTTGTTCACAATAGCCAAAAAGTGGAAACTACCCAAATGTTCATCAACAGATGGATAAATAAACAAAATGTGGTATATCCATACAATAGAGTAGTATTTAGTCATAAAAAGGAATGAAGTATTGATTCACATTACAATATGAATGAATCTTAAAAACATTATGTTGCATGAAAGAATCCAGACACAAAAGACTACATATTATGTGAGTCTACTTATATGAAATGTCCAGAATACACAAATCCATGGAGACAAAAAGTGGATTTGTGTTTGACAGGGGCAGGGGATAAAGGGGAATGATGCTAATAGATTCAGTGCTGCTTTTGGGTTGATGAAAATATTCTGGGATTAGATAGTGGTGATTGCCGGGAGCCGGTCCATGCTTGCTGTTTCAAGGGACCTGGCATATATGGCATACTGTTCTTAATATGTTTGCTCACCTTCTTGGCACTATGTGTTTTAACCAAGGTCTCTGAGAAAGGTTGTTTCCCCAGGTAGGGATATTCCCCTGAAGTTAGGGAGGGAATAAAACCTCTTAACTAAGTGCCAGGCAGGTAATTAATCACTTTAACTATGAACAATCATGCTTAAGCTACATAATCTTTACTCCCTGGAATGGAGATAAGAAACGCCCTAACCTTTGGAATAGAGATTGATAGGATTGGAATCAACTGGTATAAATACAGATGTAACAAGACAGAACCTACACACAGAACCTACACACAGAACACACACAGAACCTACACACAGAACCTACACACAGAACCTACACAGAACCTAGAGACAGAAGAACTTCGCTGGAGAGAACATGGCAAAAGATCCTGGACTGAACCTGACTACAGAAATTGGCAAGAGAACCTGACTAGAACCTGGTGACTGAACCTGGCTGGAGAACCTAGCGAGGGAACATGGCTACAGAACCTGGCTGGAGAACCTGGAGAACCTAGCAAGAGAACATGGACACAGAACCTGGCTGGAGATCCTAACCAGAACTTGGCTGGAGATCCAGACCAGAACTTGGCTGGAGATCCTGGCTAGAGATCCTGGCTAGGCTGCTGATCAACTGAACGCTGTCTCCGTGTCATTCCTTCTTCGCCGACTCCATCCACACCTTTGGGGACCCCTGGACCCGCTGGGGTTGGACCCCAGCAGGTGATGGTTGAACAACCTTGTGAATATAGTAAAATTTGTACACTTGTGTGCTTTAATCTGGTGAATTTTATTGTATGTGAATTGTATCTTAATTTTTTTTAAAGTACGCTCACGAATTGAAATCTGGGGTATGAAAGAGAAGGACAGCCCTAGCCACCTTGGCTCAGTGAATAGAGTGTCAGCCTGTGGGCTGAAGGGCCCTGGGTTCGATTCCAGTCAAGGGTACATGCCCAGGTTGCAGGCTTGCTCCCTAGTAGGGGGCCTGCAGGAGGCAGTTGATCAATGATTCTCTTTCATCATTGATGTTTCTATCTCTCTCTCCCTCTCCCTCCCTCTCTGAAATCAATAAAAATATTTTTTAAAAAGAAAGGAAAGAGGATGAGAGAGCCTCCGTCAGGAAAACCGACCTCGCTTAGGGCCTGGGAAGCTTCTAAAGAAGTAGGAAGGGCATAGGGCAAGTAACAGTAAGGCAAGGGCCGGCGAAGAGTTTTCCAAGTAGAAGGAGCAGCTAGGTACTTGCATCGGCAGCACATCCACTAAAATTGAGATGATGCAGATATTAGCATGGCCCCTGCACAAGGATGACATGCAAATTCACGAAGCGTTCCTTATTTTTAGAAGGTTACTAGAATTGGCTGTGGTGATCACTTTGTAAAGTATATAGATGTCAAACAATATTGTTTCTTTGTTGTACACCTGAAACTAATATAATATTGTATGTCAACTATACTTTTTTTCGTTGTTAATCCTCACCTGAGGATATTTTTCCATTGATTTGTAGAGAGAGTGGAAGGGATGGGGAGAGACAGAGAGAGAAACATCAATGTGAGAGAGACTCATCAATTGGTTGCTTCCCACATGCACCCCAACCAGACCAGGGCCGGGGATCGCCTACAACTGAGGTACGTGCCCTTGACCGGATTTGAACCCAGGACCCTTCAGTCCATAGGCTGACACTCTACTGAGCCAAACTGGTTAGGGTGTCAACTATACTTTTTTTTTTTTTTTTAAGGAGCAGCTAGTGCAAAGGCCCTGTGGTTAGAGGGAGCATGGTTCCAGAGAGGAAAGGAAAGATGGCTACAGCACCTGGGGCTGGAGAACAGAGCAAAGTGGCACAGGATGGGGCTGGGGCAGTGGGCTCAACACTCAAGAGACCACTAGCCTGCCCTCTGCCCCCCACCAACTCCTGTATTAGAGCATATTTTTGGTCTGATGATTTCTGCAGTTTGCTTATATTATCCTTTGAAATTTGCTATATTTCAGTTAAACGTTTCCAATTAAATGTTTAAATGAAAAAAATTGTCCTTAGAACACCCCCTAAAAATGTTAACACCCCTGAGAGGGGGACTCATTGGGACCTTTCATCTCAGAGCTCAGTAGGTTCCCCTCAGTGGGAAGACCTGGGGACTCTGGAGTCAGAGGTGGGGAATGGGTCCTATTTGCTGCAGTTACCCACTGGGTGACCTTTGGGCCTCAGTTTCTTCATTAGAAAAATAAAATGGGTTAATCTATTGTTGTCCTTGTTTTTGTTGTAAAGATTAAGTGAGATAATATTGGCCAAATGTTTTGCCCGAGTGCCTAGAGGTGGTAGGTATTCAACAAGAACTAGCTGGCTATTATTAGCATTATGTGTCATCATCTTTCTCTTCCTCTCTGCCCCCAGCTCATGCCCACAGGATTGGAATGCCTTGAAGATCCTCAAAGTGACTCTTTATGGAGCCCCTATTATGCACTAAAGCTTTATGTATGTTAATAACAGCCTTTATATCTACTACACAAGACTGAGGGACTACTACTGCCCCTGTTTCAAAGATAAGGAAACCGAGCTCAGAGAAGTTCTATGCCCCAGGCCAAGCGGCTGGGGAAAGGCTGAATTAGAATTCAAAGGAACCTGAGCTGTTGCTCCTTCAGATCGCCCCAGGCTGCCTCTCTGACTCCTCTCTCCCTGCCTCCCTCCCACACTGTCTGTAAACTCAGATTTCCACATCTGTGCTTTAAAAACACAATTACTTAAGCCATTCTTTGCTCAAAATCCTCACTGAGAATAAAATCTAAAATCTTCGGAAGGCCAACCTATGAACCAGGAGGTCACGATTTGATTCCTGGTCAGGGCACATGCCCCGGTTGCGGGCTCGATCCTCAGTGGGAGGCATGCAGGAGGCAGCTGATTAATAACTCTCATCATTGATGTTTCTCTCTCTCTCTCCCTCTCCCTTCCTCTCTGAAATCACAAAAAAATATTTTTAAAAATATTTTTAAAATAAAATATATAAGAAAACAATATATTTTTAAAAATAAAATCTTAGCAAGCCCTACATTATCTGTAGGACCCAGCAGACCCAGCCTTCCGGCCCCACAGCCCCTTTCCTTTCTGACCTGACTCCTCTTTCCTTCATCCTGCTCCAGCCACACAGGCCTCTTTTCTGTCTCAGGGCCTTTGTACCTGCTGTTTCCTGTCATGCGCTTCTACATGGCCTGTTTCCAATTTTCTGTGAAGTGTCACCTTTTCCGGAGCCACCCAGACCACCCTCTCTAAAACCCAGACCACCCTCTCTAAAACGACAGCCCCATCTGGCATTTCTTCTCCCTCATCCTGCTTATTTTCCCGTCTTTACTGCCTCAGCAACCTGGACAGCAGGTGAGCAGGAGCCCCAGGTGCTCCTCCTCCCAGCTACCATTCCCCAGAGCCAGCGTCTAAAGCACTTCATGCCCCCCCCTGCCCAAAGACCCTGAAGGGTTCCCTCACTCCTTCAATTCCAAGCTTCCAAGCATGCTCTTTGAGGCTCTGCCTCCATGCTCCCCTGGTGTCCCTCTGCCTCCTCAGTCTCAGCTGAATCTTGACCTCACCCGTCCACCCACCCAGCCCCAGCCCCAGCCCCCCAGGGCCCTGTGCAGGCCAGGCCTTTGTAGCAGCACAGAACACATTCCCCTACACCCCTGTCTTCCTCCCTAGCCTGGAACTTCCTTCAAAGTGAGAACCGTCATGTTCCTCTTTGCACACCCAAACCTGCATGGGCCTCAGTAACTGCAAAAACACACACCAGTGAGAGCGGTGCTGCCCTCTCCCATCTGACAGGCGACGCTCAGAGAAACAAAGACATCTGCCCAAGGTCTCCCAGCTCACGAATGGTGGGGCCACGATGCCACCCACGCCCGCACCCCATGCCAGGGCAGAGTGCCCCGGCCGGTCACCAGGGGGAAAATGCACAGCTCTTAGTAGACCCAGCCTCTCGTTGAGTTTTTCCTTTTATTCCAAACTTATGCAGGCTTTTTCTGCATATCCCGGCTGCAGACATTAAATTCCAATATGGACAAATGGGCAAGTCCCTCCCAACCTTCCTCAGTCCCACTCAGCAAAGCTGATCACTTGGTAACCGCTTTGTGTGAGGAGTTCCAGAAACTTGATGGCGCAGCTCTGTCTATAAATATTTACCCACAGGCATTCATGTATGGTTCGGCTCACTGAACGGGCGCGCTGTTCTCCTGCCCTCACTCGCCGCGGTATAGTTCCCGTAGGTGAGGCCCAGTGACGGCTGGGAGCGCTGCATTACTCCACGGCTGTGCGCTTCCCTGTGCACAGACCCCGGGGGAGTGTTCCCACCAGGCGAATCCCTGAGGCAGCACTGCTGAGTGGTGGGGTGGCCCCCATATTTCTGGAGATAATCTGTATTTAAAACCCCTGCAACTGCCCTAGCTGGTTTGGCTCAATGGATAGAGCGTTGGCCCTCGGACTGAAGGGTCCCAAGTTCGATTCCAGTCAAGGGCACGTACCTCTGTTGCAGGCCCTCTGTTGCCTTGGAGATAACCAATCGATGTGTCTCTCTCATTGGTCTTTCTCTGACTGTCTCTTCTCCTCCCTTCCACTCTCTCTAAAAATCAATGGGAAAATATCCTCAGGTGAGGATTAACAAAAAACAACAAAGAAAACCTTGAAGCCCGGCCAGGGGTTGAGCATGGACCTACGTACGAACCAGGAGGTCAAGGTTTGATTCCCAGTTATGTGCTCAATCCCTGGTGGGGGTGTGCAGGAGGCAGCCGATCAATGACTCTCTCTCATCACTGATGTTTCTATCTCTCACTCCCTCTCTGAAATCAATAAACATATTTTAAAAATAAACTTTACAACCACAATAAATAAATAAGTAATAAATAAATAAATAAATAAATAAAACCTTGAGGCCTGCCATCGCAGTAACCCTCCAACAATGTAGCACTAAATGCCCACCCCCTCCAGCTCTCTCGGTGCCTCCGAGACCATTTCCGCCCCAGTTCACGCCCTGTGTGGCTGTTCTGAATTTCTGGAGTCCATGCACCAGGAGCTGCCCCTTGGGGTCTGGTCTTTCTGTCTCCTGTCCTGTACTCCCGTTCTCCTCTGGTGGCTAAACCCCATCTCCCCCACCTTGGGGCTGGTGCCAAAAGTGAGGCTGCCCCAGAGGGCACCTGAGGGCAAGGACGTGGGAAGATTGTGCCACTAATTGTGACTGTTGGTGGGGGCAGCAGAAATCCTCCCGAGACAATAGTGCTGACAGTGGAGCGGGTGAGACTGTGTACCAGCAGGTGCGTCTCTGTGAGTGTGTGTGTGTGTATGTGCAGGAGTGTGAGTGAGCATGTGCCAGTGTATGTGGTGTGTGTGTGTGTGTGTGTGTGTGTGTGTGTGTGTGTGTGTCTTAGGGGCAGTTATGTCAGGCGTTATGTAATGGAGGCACTCCCTGGGGCCAGCAAACCGCAGTGGTGTAACCGCCAGCCGGCTGAGCCACCAGAAGGAAAGGAGGGAAAATGTAAACACGTTCTGGGCCTTTCCCTGGCCCACCACAAGCAGACCCTGGACAGGGCAGCTCTTCCGGTTCCCCATTCCCACCACCTTAAGCCCTGTGGGCCGGCCTGGGAGGAGTGATCATGGAGGCTGAGGAGGCAGGGGTCAAGGGACAGCACCAAGAGGGGAGCCAGCAAGGTCTCCCTGGGTTCTGGGTCCGCAGTGGGCTGTGCACCCCCCGCATGAGGCGTGCTGCCTTTCTCACCCAGAGTTGTCCTCTCTGAAGTGCCTTTGAGGGGCTCCCTTTGTCCCAGAGCCTCCGCCTGGCATAGGAGCCCTTCACCCTGCCGTGAACCTTGTGGCTGGCTGCTCACCTGCTCCCATCCTTGGGTGGCCTCAGGGTGCAAAGGTGCACCTCCGCCCTGCCCCCCACGCCTCATCTGCAGGCCAGCACATGCCTTCCCAGCCAGCTCCCAGCTGCTTAACGCCGCAGCACCTCTTCCGGGAAGCCTCCCCTGCCTGCTCCTTCTTTCTGCGCTGAACTCCTAAGGCGCCTCTGGACATGCAGCCTGACACCTGGCCACGTACAATGGTCCCTTGTTCTCCAGTTGTTCACTTTAGTAATAACGGCCACAATCATGCAGTCCATTCTCTGCCAAACCCAGTCCCTTCAGGTGCCCTCATTATCACATGTCATCCTCCCGCCAACCCCAGAAGGTGGCATTCTTACCGCCATTACATAGCCGAGAACCCAAGCGGAGAGAGATTCAGTGAATTATCCAGCTACACCTGGAAGACTCTGATGGCAGAGCCTGTATTCATAACCTCCCATAGCTAAGCTCCGTCTACCCACATCTCTAAGCTCTTGAAGGACAGGAGTCTCTTCCATGTCCCAGTTGGACTCCTACTAGATGCTCAAATAAAGGTAGTGGCTTCCCCAGTGGCTGGCATATAGTTGGCACCCTTTCACTACAAGTTGCTGGAGAACTGATTGGACAGAATGGAATGGAATCTTTTATTCAGAACAATAGAGTGATACATTAAAAGCAGGGTTTTTGGAGTCACACAGCTGTATGATTGTAGGCAACCTGTGAAACCCTCTGAGCCTCAGTTTCCTCATCTGCAAAATGGGAATGGCCATGGTGTCTTCCTCACCAGGCTATTGAGAGGATTATATTCAACGCTGTGTATGATAGGAACGACCCAGTGCCTGGCATGCATTGGGTGGTCAGTAAAAGTGCTGCTGCTGCCACCTTCCCCCCAGCCCTTCAGTGGTATTTCTGGACGAGCCTCTTTCCCTGTTTTGTAGGTGAGGAAACTGAGGCCCAGAGAAATGTCTTTCCCGAGATCTTGCAAGGTCTGGATTGCAACTGCAAATGACTGATTCTTAACCCAGACACTTCCTAAGACAGGCCAGTGTTTTCATCCAGGACAGTGTGGGTAGAGGTGGGGGGATCAACTGAAGAAAGGTATCTTTCTAGACTTTTTAAAAGTTTCTGATCAGAAGACAAGGGTAGTGTCTTCTAAGAAAGGGCACCCACATCTTCCCATCCCAGTGAGGGGAGGGGTTAATCAGGGAGGGCTTCCAGGAAGAGGCAGGTATCAGTGCAACCCTGACCCTTAAAGGAGGAGACACTGTGGCACAGGCTGCAATACTTGGGCCTCCATGTACCCCGTCTGTGCTGAGTTTCCCTCTGGCAGCAGAGACAGGGCACAGGCCTGGCTCTCACAGGGTGAGGGGCCAGTGGATGGTTCCTTCCTCCCATCCTCGTCCACTTGAGCTGAAGGCGATTTGAGTATGCTAACCCTACCACCTCAGGATGACTTTCCCACTACAATGTCAGTGCCAGGATTTTATTTTATTTCATTGTTGGTCTCTTTTACTGTGTTCCCAGTGCTTAGAACAGAGCCTGGCATATAGTAGGTGCTTAACAAATGCTTGGAGGAATGATTGCATCATCTCTGCCCTCCTGCCAATTGCGCATTCGCACTGGGTGTCTTTACGCCGGCCCTGCATGTCCCTGCCCGCAGTGCCCTCCCAAGGCCTTCGTCTGGCTGTATCTTGCCACCTCTTGCAGAGAGGCTTCCAGAAGGACGTAGACCTGCGCACCCTCTCTGCCCTCAGCACAGTGCGGTGGTGCCCAACCAAGTTGCTCTCCCCTTCTCTTAGCTCAGGTTGGTTTCAGAGGAGGAAGGTGGGTGGGCAGGCCAGCTGCCTGGGGCTCCGTAGGGACCGTGTGGATAGTCCAAGGCTTGGGAGAAGGGGGCTCCTGATACCTGCTGCCTCTCCCAGGGGCAGAAGAAGCAGCAGGGCCTTTTGCACAAGTTTGACCGACCCAGGCCTGAGGCAGCGGAGCACGCTGCTGAAGCAGGTGTGGCTGGTCAGCCCCAGGAAAGCCAGGGACCTGCAGCGAAGGCTTGCTTTGGGAGCTTCCTGGGAGCTGGGAGGTTCAGGGATCCCTTGACCTTGGGGTCCTTCTCTTAGAGCCCTTTGCAGATGTTGTCACCAAGCAGCCTGTGTGCATGTGTCCTTATCAGTGTACAGAAGGGAGGGAGGGAACATTCTCTTAACAAGGTGGAAATCCAAACCAGGAGACAGGTGAGTAAGACCCAGAAAGCTAGAAAGCAAAGATGACTCAGGAGAAAGCTGTGGTCCTGGCTGAAGTCGAAGACAGGGCAGGGCAGCAGGAAGAAGGGGGAGAGGGAGAGGTGGCCTACAGCTGGCTCTGCTACCATCCCCTGCCCCAGGGGAAGCACCCTGCTGCTCACCCTGGCCTGTGAGGTCCCGTGGGCCCAGGATCCCATCCTTGTCTTCCCTCTGTCCCCTCGAAGCACTGGGCCTGTGCCATCACCCCTCCGCAGCGAGTGGATGGTCCATGAACTAGAATGGCTGGCTTCCCTCAGCAGTAAAATTGTCTACTGTACAAGAACGAAATGGCATAAAACCCACCACATCTGACACACAACGACACCACATAATGTCAGGGCCTCCCTCTGTCCCCCACTCTGGCAGCATCCCTGCACACCTTCCTGGGGTCACCCCTCTGAGCCGGAGTCCCCAGGGGGCCTGCAGAGGAGGAGGGAGGGATGCAGAGGAGCCTAAGGCCTGCTCCGCTTGCCCTGCCCTGGGTGGGGCGGGGGTGAGCTCGCACCCCCTGTGCAGTCTGGAAGGTCCCTTTGCCTCCCTTGGCCCCTGTTCTCCTCCTGCTCCTTCTCCTCCCAGCTTCCTCCAGCCTGGACACCCCAGCACGGCCATGCCTTTCCATGGCAATCGCTGTCCTCCTGCTATTCCAGAACACAGATCCGGAACCAGCCGCACTGGGTCTGTCCCAGTTTTCCCACTTCCCAGCTGTGTGGCCTTGGGAAGGTTCCTCCATCTCTCTGTTACATCCTGTTTCCTGGAGCTCCAAGTGGAAGCTTTGTTTCATCAAATGGCCTCCCAGTTCCAGAGGCTGCAGGAAGCCCATTCATTCGCCCACACCACCGTTTTGAAATCTCTACTCCACCTTAAGAGAGGGTTACCCGTTACAGAGGCAGAAACTGAGAGTCAGAGAAAGTGCAAGCCTTGCCCAGGTCCACCAGGCCCCCTGCCTTCAGGCCCTCTCTGCCTGCATGGGGTTCATTGCAACTCTGATGTCTGGGCTTTGAGGCGGGCCAAGTGCTCTAATAACAGGGGGACCATGTAGAGGCCTGTTTGCAGGGGACCAGCCCCAGCACAGCACCTCTGTGAAATGGCCAATTCCACCTGGCCCAGGACTGGGCTGGGTCTGCCTGTGTTGATCAGAGGGCATGGAGGTTGTGGGGTCAAGTTGAAGGGCAAGGGAAGGTGTGTGTGTGTACAGCACACCCTCTCTTCTTGTGCATACTCTAACAGATGCACATGCATAGATAGGAGCTAGTGTGGGCATGGCCTTTTTTCTGGCAGGCTACACAAGAGGCTGTTAACTGCTTACCTTCAGACAGCGGTTGCCAAAGGGCTAAGGGGAGTAGGGGAGGAGTTTTACTTTTATTATTTTTTTAATGGCAGCAGATGTTATCTGAGCACTTGAGATTATGAGCTATTTATTCTGCTCTTTCTGCAGCGTCAAAAAAAGAAGGATGCGATGACAGTTGGTGGGAGAGGGGGTATGGGTTTTTGTTGGATCTTGCTGTTGAGGGCAGGGCCTGGCTGGGGGGAGAGGCTAAAGGGCCCATGGACGCCACAGGGAATGGAGGTGGGGGGTGGGGGGGGCGACGCTTGACTTGCTGATCCTTTCCCCCCGACCCCCAACTGACTCTGGAGGCCTTGGAGGGGCCCAGGCCAGCCCCCGAGTTTCGAGTTTCGGAGCCCTGCAGTTTTGGAGCCCTGCCTCCCGTTTGAACTAAGCCTCCCAGGGCGCAGGCTCCTTTCCGACGGGGACAAGAAGCAGGACCTCGGAGTGTTTGCCGGCAGTTTGCATGTCCCGCTGCTGCCTGAGCCGCTTTCTGAGCCTCTGGCCCATCTTCCCAGGGAAGTTGGTGGGACATACTCTGTAGCCAGGTCCTGCTCTCCTGTCCTTTCACCTCCTAGACCCCCGTGGCAGATGTGTGGACAGACATAACCCCTGCTGGCCAGTCCTGGAGGGCCTGGGGATCTGCTGGGGTGCAGGGTCGGGGAGGTGATGCCCTGACTCTCCAGTCCTGGCCTGTAGGGCTCCCTAGTCTGCAGCCACTACTGGCCCAGCACCAGGTGGGGCAGCCTGTGGTCCCTAGCTTCACTCACCATCGACCACTTTGCCAAGCCCTGACCGCATCCTAATGGACGGAGACCACCCCCCCCAACACACACACACACACACACACACACACGCACACACGCACACACACACACATCCCGCAGATGAGCACTATGAGATGAGTACTATGAGCTCCATTTCACAGGCTGAGAAACTGAGGTCCAGGTTGGTATGTGACTTGCCAAAGCCAATGGTGAGCCAGTGATAGAACAGAGCCGAAGATTCAGGCATTTCTCTGTCCTGGGTGCTCAGCCTTCAGGGTGGGCTGATAAGAAGTGAAGTGAGTATGATCTCAGAATTATTTAAAGAAAAACATGCCTTAAAAGTGACCCAGCTCAACCTCATATGTCATTATGGAATTGTGAATTAAAACAACAAGATACCGCCCTGGCTGGTTTGGCTCAGTGGTTGGAGCATCAGCCCACAGATTGAAGGGTCAAGGGTTCAATTCCGGTCAAGGGCATGTGCCTCAATTACAGGCTCTATCTCTGGCCCTGGTCAGGGTATGTACAGGAGGCAACCAATCAATGTTCTCTCTTGCATCAATGTTTCTCTCTCTCTCTCTCTCTCTCTCTCTCTCTCTCTCTCTCTCTCTCTCTCTCTCTCTCTGCTTCTCTCCCTCCCACTCTCTCTAAAAAATCAGTGGAAAAATATCCTCGGATAAAGATTAACAATAAACAACAAACAAACAAAAACAACAAGATACTAATGCATACCTTTTAGAATGGTGAAGATCCAAAATGTGGACACCACCAAATGCTGGAGAGGATGTAGATAAACAGTTACAACCATTCATTCCTGGTGGGAACGCAGAACGGTTAAGCCACTTTGGAAGGCAGTTTGACAGGTTTTTACAAAACTAAACATACTATGATCTAGCAGTCATACTCTTTGGAGTTTACCCAAATTATTTGAAAACTTATGTGCACACAAAAACCTGCAGGCAGATATTTACAGCAGCTTTATTCAAAATTGCCACAACTTGGAAGCAACCAAAATGTCCTTTAGTACATGGATGGACAAATAAACTGTGGTATAGCCAGACAATATTTAGCGCTAAAAGGAAATGAGTTATCAAGCTCACTCAAGACATGAAGCAAACGTAAATGCATAATGCTATGTGAAAGAAGCCAATCTGAAAAACCTACAGACTATATGATTCCAACTACATGACATTCTGCAAAACTATGGGAGCAGGAAAAAGATAGTGGGTGCCAGGGGTTAAGGAGGGGAGATGGCCCACCCAGCGTGGCTCAGTGGTTGAGCATCAACCTATGAACCAGAAGGTCACTGTTTAATTTCTGGTCAGGGCACATGCCCAAGTTGCAGGCTTGATTCCCAGTGTGGGGCCTACAGGAGGCAGCCGATTGATGATTCTCTCTCATCATCGATATTTCTATCTCTCTCTTTCTTCCTCTCTGAAATCAATAAAATTATATATTTTTTAAAAAAATAAAAAAGGAGAGATGGATGAATACACAGAGCATAGATTTGGGGGGCCGTAAAATTACTCTGTATGACACTACAGTAGTAGATACATGTCATTATACATTTGTCCAAACCCACAGAGTGAACCCTAAGGTGAACTATGGATTCCAGGTGATAATGATATCAATATAGGTTCATCGGTTATAACAAATGTACCACTCTGGCGCGGGATGTTGGTAACCGGGGAGGCTGTGTGTGGTGGGCATCATGGGAAATATATGTACTTTCCGCTCAATTGTGCTGTGAACCTAAAACTGCTCAAAAACATAGTCTATGACAAGACAAAAGAAGGGACTCGGGCACAAGAGCTCAGAAGACCCAGTCTACAGTGTCTTCCCTAAAAGGACACTTTTCCCAGGGCCCTAGGGGTCCCCTCCAGCAGGGAGGTGGGGTGGGGACGCTCAGGGCCTGTGGTGGGCTCCCAGCCCCTCCTACCTCCCCACGCTTCCTGGAGGAGCCTCAGATCCCTGCCGACCGTTGGCCCCCCTCTCCCTGGCTTCCTGTTTGGGTTCCAGAGTCGTTTGGCCGTTTCTGCAGCTGAACTCCGAGCTGGCTGGGTTGGTGGAAGGGAGGACACTTGCCCTGCCAGGGGAGCTGTTTGCGGGGGGAGGGAGGTTGGAGAAGGACTTCAAGTCATTGGAGCCTCAGCCTCTGGTCACCTGGATGCTCACATCCTGACCTGTAGGCCCTTGAGCGGTCAGTTAGCTCTGCCTGCTGCCTCCATGCTGGGCTAGGCCGCTGAGGTCTCGGACATCACTCAGGCCCCATATAGCCCATGCAGGCAGATCTTCTTCCTGGCCCGTGTGGCCTGAGCGGACCACTTCACCCAGGTGACCCCAGCCTCATCACTTGTGGGCAGGTGGGTTCACAAGGGCAGCGCTAATTCTCATGGCAGATGGGATACACACCTCACACATGCCGGAAGGGAAGAGGCCCCACCCTGTCCCCCTGCCACCTGCCCCAGCACAGCCTCCACCCTTGGGCTTGACCCTGGCTGCAGACCTGCCAGGGGTCCTGGAGAGCAGAAACACAGCCCTGCCCTCAGCAAACCCCATGCTGAGCAGGCCAGGGGCTCACATGGGCAAGCACTTCTGGAGGGAACAGCACTGGGAAAGGCCAGGGGACACTTAGGCAGCTCTGAAGGCTTTCTGGGGAAAGAATCTCCTGTCCGATGTTCAGGGATGGAAAAGAGAAAGGTGTCCCATGATCAGAGGCTCAGAGGCAGGCAGGTACCTGATGTTGGCAGGGCTGTGGGTAAAGAAGGTGCTGGAAGATGAAGCCACAGGTGATTGGGACTGTCTGGCCCACTCATCCTACCTCCCCTCCTCTAGTCCTTTGGGCCTAGAATTGGCCTAAACCCTCCACTGCCCTGGGGTTTCAGCCAGATCACATTCCCTATAGGCCTGGCTCAGTCCCGCCTCCCCACACAAGACCATCAGGCTCTGCCAGGTGAGCCAGCCTCAGGCCACTGCCCCACCTGTGGCTCCAGGGTGGGGGTGAGGCCTAACTCACTAGGCCAGCGGTTCTCAACCTGTGGGTCGCGACCCCTTTGGCGGTCGAACAACCCTTTCACAGGGGTTGCCTAAGACCATCCTGCATATCAGATCTTTACATTACGATTCATAACAGTAGCAACATTACAGTTATGAAGTAGCAACGAACATAATTTTATGGTTGGGTCACAACATGAGGACCTGCATTTAAAGGGCCAGAAGGTTGAGAACCACTGCACTAGGCCCTGAGGAGGCCAGATCACATACCCGCACAGGGCCGGGGGAGGGGCGGCAGGAGGACAGGGCCCCCTGCAGGCCCTGCTGGGAAGGAGGCTACAGGGACTGCAGCTGCAAGGGAATGCCCAGCCCATTCAGTTCGGCTGTTTGCAAACGAGAAAGGTGCTGCCTCAGTCCCCTCCGTGGGTGGGAGAGGCTTCCCTTTGGGCTTGCATAGAGATGCTGTTGGGGTGAGAGCTCTGCAGGGGGCGGGTGGGAGCACAGGGGTTCCCAGCTTCTACTTCTCCAGCTCCAGGAGCAGCCCACATGGCCTCTCTGTTCCAACTGTCCCCACCCACCCATTCAACCTTGTGTTCTGCCCCCTTTTGACTCCCTCGGGCACGTTGGGATCCTGAGACCCACCCCAAGCATTTGGAAACTTCACTGAGGCCTCAGTGCCCCCTGGGGCCTACCAATCCGTTACTTCTCTGCATTCTTTGGGAAAAGGAAGAGCTCC
Source organism: Myotis myotis (assembly GCF_014108235.1). Lineage (NCBI taxonomy): Eukaryota > Metazoa > Chordata > Mammalia > Chiroptera > Vespertilionidae > Myotis > Myotis myotis. Next base: position 33,197,365 of record NW_023416318.1, read on the forward strand.
CAAAGCAGCCCATGCAAATATATGCAAAAGAGATGCAAATAAAAATTTGAGAGTCCTTCATTGAAAACCAGTCTGGGCATTGGATGCAGCTCCCCTTCTCCCTGCTCCACCGAATTCATCTAAATTTGTGAGTGACAATGGCTGTGTGCATATGTGAAATGCAGAGCCGGAGGACAGGTTGGGGGCCCAGCTGGAGGCCATGGGAGGAGGTTTGGCCTCTGAGTCTGAGTGAGCTGCAGGATCTGGCTTCTCAAAGATGGAAACACTGTTTATGGTTAAGAAGTACTGTTTCCTGGGTTTCCACGTGTCCTCTGGGGAACCACTGTCAAGGAAGGGGGCAGGCCAGCTTTGGGGAGCAGTGGCCGAGGGAGGGGTGCTGTGCAGCGGGGAGCGGGATGAGGCTGTCAGGGTGAGCTGGGGTGGGGTGCTCTGAGTGACCAGGGCTGTAGCCCCCAGGGACACCTCCCAGGTGTTAGCCTGGAAGCCCCCATTGGTGCCATTGCACTCAGTGCCACCGCTGCCCTGAAACAGTCACCTGGGAGCCGTCCAGCCAGCCAGGCCCTTGACCCCCGGGAGCCTCTGTTTCCTCATCTGCAAACACGGGCGATGGGGTGAGGAAACCACTGTGCAATGCTGATTCTAGGCAGGCCGGTCCGGTCAGATGATTTACAACCTGCAGAAAGGAGGAAGGCAGTGGGTCCTTCTAGAAGTCTCTGTAAGAAGCTTAACCACCCGACTTCAAGCGATGAGCCCTGTTGTAGGAGGGACTTGGAAAACCCTGTCCAGAGCACCCGAGTCTCCATGTCACACGTCTCCGTGGCACTTAGCAAACAAGGAGCACCTTTGCCTGGGAGAGTCCCACGCAGGGTGCCCTACGGGTGAAGAGTACAAGCATCCATCCAGGCGGGTGAGCCCTGGCCGGGTCCTCAGCTGATTACAGAGTCATCCCCATACACCAAGGGTGTGGGTTCAATCCCGGGTCAGGGCACATACAGGAAGCAGCCAATGAATGCATAAATAAGTGTAACAAATCGATGTTTCTCTCTCTCCTACCCCCTTTCTCTCTCTTTCTCTCTCTCTCTCTCTCTCTCTCTCTCTCTCTCTCAAAAAAAGTAAAAATTAAAAAATTATATATGTAATTTGACATATATATGACAGAAAGTTAAGGGGTAGAAAGAAAGCCAGTCAATGAGTAACTAGCTTGGAGAAGAGCTGAGTGGGGGGCTGAGACAGCTGTGGGAAGAACAGTCCTCGGCTCATTACCATTTTGTTGGCTTCAGGCCAGCCTCTGCCACTTTCTGGCTGTTTGAACCCAGCCAAGTCCTTCCAGTGAATAACCCATCTGTAAAATGGGGAGAGCAATGCCTGTCACCAGGCTTGCGATGCGAATGCAGTTCCTCAGGAAGCAGAGGTAGGGAAATCCAAGCTCAAGGGGGTGCTGGGCAGGCGAACCCGTGGCTTCTCCATGCGCAGAAACAGAGCTCATCAGCAAGGTGGTGTGTCTTTTTGTTAATCCTCACCCGAGGAACTTTTTCCATTGATATTTCAGAGACACTGGGAGGAAGGGGTGGGGAGAGAGACATCGATGTGAGAGAGATACATCGATTGGTTGCCTCCCACACACACCCGGACGGGGGCCAGGGATTGAGCCTGCAACCGAGGTATGTGCCCTTAACTGGTCCGAGGGCTGGTGCTCTAACCGCTGAACAACACCAGCCGGGACGGTAGGGTTGTTTCTTGAATAAAGAATTCACTTTTTCTGGAGAAAGACTGCGCGAGCCCTGTGTCATACAGTCCGTGGTTCCTGCAGTGGGGAGGCTGACCATGGCTGGCTTGCTCCCTGGAGGGCAGGCCTGGGCTTGGGTGTGATCAAGCTGTCTCCACCCCCAGCCTTCAGAGGGCCACGTGGGCTGCACGGTTGAACTTCAAAGGACGGTTCCAACAGATGCAGCCAGTTTCCTGCAGCTGTGCAACAGCCCACGCCAGCCTGAATCACCCAGGGCAGGGGAAGCTGGGGGAGCAAGGCCCTGCAGTGCTTAGGGTCAGGCTAGTCAGAGAGGCTTCCTGGAGGTGATGCCCCCAGATCATCCCTGCTGGAAGAAAGAAAGGAAAAGCCTGGCTGGGGAGGGTGCCGCTCCTTATAACTCTGTGCTGTAGCCCATGGTGTTGGGGCCCGATATGTGTAGAGTCAGAGCTGTCTTTAGGTGGAGGAAGGAGTTGAGAGAGCCGATAAGAGCACTGATAAACTAGATCACCCGTGGGACTGTAACCTACTGAACCAGGCTGCCCTCCAAGCCCTAGGAACACACAGCAGTTAGCTCCAGGCAAATCCTCTTCCTCCAGAGAGCCCACCAAGACTGCCTCCAGCAGTGTGGCTTGTGGCTGCCAGGCTGGAGGAAGATCTCTTGGGTCCCTGCTATGGTATGCAAGAGGCATGATGGGGTGAGCATGGGGGGAAGAAGGTGGGGTAAGGGAAGGCCAGGGTGGGTGCACAGGGAGGTGGTGGCCAGAAACACACACTTAGAGGCCCTGTGGGCTGGCCCTCCGAAGGTGGGAGGTATTTTTAGGAAGGCTCAGGTGCAGACAGACATTACACACGGTGGCCCGACAGGTGGTTAATATTTAATTTCTTCCTTAATCATTAACTCCCTGGCTGGCTGAAGAGCAATGGAACTGTTGTCAAATCAGTAACCACAGACGGAGAACAATGTCCACAGATCTCATTGCCTCTCCTGTAGCTGGGAGTGTTGGCTGGGTGGGGCCAGCCCTGGCCTTGGGGGCCCTGGCTCGGCTCCTTCCCAGGGACCTCGGGACATAGAGAGGGTATGAGGTCATGATCACCTCTGACCCTGGAGACACTTGCTGGTAGGGAGCGGTTCGGGGCTGGAGGTGGTGTCCATTCAGGCGAGGATTCCAGGCCCTGCTTTCAGGCCCTGACAGGCCATGTGACCTCGGGTGAGTCACGTAGCCTGCCTGAGCCTCAGTTTTCTCATCCGCACGCGGAGGATAAGTATTGCTATCTTGAAGGATTGCCGGGAGATTTGAATGAGATATGATGTACCAGGAAGTACTTTGTAAGCTGAAGACGGAGACAGGCAAACAAGTTAGAGAAAGTACAGATGGAAAGATACAGGGTGAAAGATTTCAAAGATGAGAGGGGAAAGCCAGTGTGCTCTGGCTTCTAGTCACTGAAACACAGCTCCGTTCAACGCAGTTGGTTTTGACTCATGTCCGTGACTGGGTGTTGGCAAGGCTGCGTCCCCAGCTCTAAATGGGGGTTTGGGTAAATTGAAAAGGAGTCCGCCTTGCACTCAGGAAGCAAAGGTGCCCAAACTCCAGGCTTGAACCTCAGTAAGACGGGCAGTGCTTGTGATGTAGGTCAGCAGGTCAGGGACCAGGGTTAGCAGGGAAGGGGTGGGGAGGGCAGTGTGAGCTGGAGGGTCAGAGCGAACCTCAGGGGTGAGGCCCGCGGGGGAGCATCCTGAGGGATGAGTAGGAGTTGGGGGTGCAGCCGGAGGGAGGACTCCTGTGTGCATGTGGGGAGGTACCCAGGAATTCAAGCACATAGCAGATTATACAAGGGAGTACATGAATCACACCTACACACTCACAGTCACCCATGGGCATGTGGACACACACACACACACACACACACACACACACACACACAGGCACCTCCTTGGGCATGTATGCACCTCCTCTCCCAGCCCAGCCCTGACACCCTCTGGGTAATTCAGTGTTTCTGAGCCTGGCAGGCACACCCATGAGAAGACTGAAGTCTCCAGGTGCCTCAGGAACCACGGGGTCTGCCCCAAAGCAGGGTCCCTTTTCCTCTGCCCCCTCCTTTAGCGGAGGTGCAGCCAGAGTTTGAGGGAGCAGCAGGCAGAGTTTAGAGTCAGCAGGAGGATCCATCATACATTCTTCAGTTGGGACAGGAGATAGGCAGGAGGCGGTGGAGGGACCAGGCTGAGGCAGGCCTGGGGCAGCAGGCACATCTGCTTAGAGGAGGTAGGTGTGGAACTAGCCTTTAGGAGGGAGGGATTAGAGGAGCAGAGAGAGGCCCTGTGTGGGGGGCTACAGGGTCCCCAGGAGCCAAGCTCCCAGCCTCTCTCTGGCCACCCCACCCACATCCCATGCTCAGGCTGGGACCAGGCCCCCAGAGCCAAAAAGAAGCCAGGCAGAGAGACTCCTCAGAAATTGGCCTGAGCAGTAATAGAAATAGAATTCTGTGCTTCCCTCAGCGGTTCTCAACCTGTGGGTTGCGACCCCTTTGGGGGTCGAACGACCCTTTCACAGGGGTCTCCTAAGACCATCGGAAAACACATATATAATTACATATTGTTTTGTGATTAATCACTATGCTTTAATTACGTTCAATTTGTAACAATGAAATTGGGGGTCACCACAACATGAGGAACTGTATTAAAGGGTGGCGGCATTAGGAAGGTTGAGAACCACTGTAGGGCCATAGAGGGGCCTGGGGGAAAGGTCCTCCTCTGAGCTCTCTAAGCAAATACTAAGACTTGTGAGGAAGCCAGTCCTGATCCCTGGCCCTGCCCTAAGGAGATTCTAGACCAGTGGAGCCAGGATAGGGTATAAAAGGCTCACGGACCACCCAGCCTGTGAGGCGCCCTAGCAGATCAGGCTCTGGACCCAAACTGCCAGAGCCTAAATCCTGCCTCTGCGTGTTTGGATTATGTGACCTCAGGCCTGTTACTCACCTACTCTGTGTATAACATGGAGATGATCGTGGTAAAGTACTTGCTGCCTCTGGTTGTTGTGTGTGTGTGTGGGGGGGGGGGGGGGGAGGTAGGGTTAAATAGACACAGGGCCCAGCATAGTGTCTGGCACATGGTAAGTGCTAAAACTGTTGGAAGAAGAACTTGCTTCCTGGAGGAGGAGGCCTGTGAACAGGACCTTGAAGGGCCAGCAGGTTCTCCCTAGATCCAGGTGAGGGAAGGTGTCCCTTCCCTGTGGGGGCTCAGGGTGAGCAAGAAAGGACTTGGCATGTTGGGGAGCATGGGGAATTCTGTGCGGCCACAGCTGCTGCCTGGAGGTCAGAGGGGGGTGGGGTTTGGGGTCTAGAGTGGTCAGGGAAGGTTAGGAATGCCCAGCTGTCCCTGAGCACTGGGAACCCAAGGGGACTTGTGAGTGGGACCCCGACAACATTAAGACAGAGCTTGCGCAGCAAAGAGCAGGCCTTAGCCGGGAGCGGGGGGGGGGGGGGGGGCACGTATGGAAGGCCTCAGAGGGACAGACAGGAGCCCTGATGCCCAAGCCTGGGGGCTCTGGGCCGGGGTGGTAGGGTGGCCTGGGAGGCTGGCCTGTGACAAGCAGGGAGCTGGAGGTGCCGAATTGTCGCCTGTGGGTCTTTGTCCCCCGCTGGACTCAATGCACAGCCTCACAGCAGCCTTGGGTGTGCTGAGGCCCCCTCCAGCCCCTGCACTCTATGGGTCTGGCTGAGTAACCGTGGGCAGGCCACTCATTTCTCCTGTCTCCATGTCATCACCTGTCAGTGAGCATGGCATCCTGTCCACCTGGGGTGTGTGAGCCCCAAGAGGAGGCCCTGCTGCTTTTCTGGCCAAGGGTCAGGCAGGAGGTTCAGGGCGGGGAAGGACCCGGGCCACAGCTTCACCTCTGTTTTCCTGGGGTGGCCCCTCGCTTATCTGAGTCAGGGCAAGGCTGGGGTGGGTGAGGAGGAGATACTCCGTCAACGGTCAGACAGTGCGAGGGATGATAAAGGGCCCAGGCCCAGACACTGGCTCAGAGAGGGTGGGACAAGCAAGGCTGTCACTTCCCTGACCCCTTGCCCCACCCCCTTGTCCTCTCCAGGCCAGCTGGGTGCAGCCCCAGCCTTCCACCATGCCTGCCACCCAGGGGACAGGAGGAGGGAGAAGAGGGCACGGGGTCTGGTGTTTGAAGGTTGGTGGTGGCCTTTGTACACTGTCTCAGGGAACTGGTGGGGGCAGAGGCCAGGCTCCAGGGGAAAGGGAGGGTGACCACCTCGGCCCGGTGTTAACACGGAAAGCCTGTCCCAGGAAACCCCTTGGAGCAAATCAGGACAGTTTGCCTGGGAATGTGCAGGTGTTAAATCTAAAAGTCCCTTATCCTGGGCACCCTCTCAGTCCCAGGGAAACCTGGGCAGTTGGCCACCCTGAGAGCAAAGGAGTGAGTCTGGGGTGCAGGGGGGCTAGGACGGGGGAGCAGACAGCTCCTTTCCAAGTGTGCATATCCCTGATTCTTAGCCATGTCCACTTGTCCTCAGCACACGCCCTGTGAGGGGCCCTCAGGTGCTATCTTGAGTGAAGGAACCTAGAAGTCTGCAGCCGCCTCACTTGAGGGTGGAGGCTGGCGAGTTTATGTGAAAATGATGTCTGCAGGCTGCTCTGCCCTCCAGGAGCCTTCAGGGGCTTGGGTGGGGGCTATGCCTCTGGTTACTGAGCCCATACAACACCACTGATATGGCCCGCAGCCAGATCTCTGGGATCAGAAATTGCTGAAAATCAAAGTCAGGGCACCTGCCTGGTTTTGGGGTGCAGTCAGAAGGCTCTGCTCAGACTCTCTGCCCCATCCCCCCTCAGGGCCTCTGAGGACCAGGTTCTGAGGACAGGAAAGCCGTCAGGTGGGCGGGGACAGCGAAGGACACTTCCCGAGAGAGGACTCAGAACAGGTCAGGGTGTCACATGGAGAATCTCTGCAGCCTGGAGTTCAGGCCTAAGCCTCCCTGCCTCCCCGCGTCAGGGCTCGGTTTTATCCCACACTCCCCCTGGGAAAAGGATGTGGAAATCCTTACCTGGGATGTGGAAATCCCAGAGGCCCTTGGCCCCAGCATTCCTGTCCTCAGAGCAGCACTGGCTCCTCAATGTGGGTCCAAAGCCTGATGGGGGAGGTGAGGGCAGGGCCTGGGGCAGGCAGAGGGCCTCTGTTGGAGGATGGGCCTAGAGGGATGAGGGAGGAAAACAGCAACCCAAGCATCTCCTAAGCCAGCTCCCAGAGACTGGCTCAGCCAGTGAAAGTATTTAAGAGTTTCCCCTGGGCTCTGGGGAAGCATCTGAACCCATGCCCCCCAGCAACTGTTGCTACCCCCCCTTCCCCTCCCAAGGATCCCCCAGTTGATTGGGTCGGCAGAGTCTGTTAGTGAAGCTAGCTGTGGTCTTGCTATTAACGTCAGGGTTGTCAAATGGGCTCCTGTTGCTTCCAGAAATTCTTCCCTGCCCCTCTGCTCTCCTAGCCCCACCCAAGGTAGGTGTCTGCTTGTGGCTCACATCATTTTACCTTGGGTCACGCCTTAATGCTTCCGCCTGCTCACGCCTCCCAATCGTGAGGGAACCAGCAGGTAGTGTGCTCAGTAGATGTCTAGACAGTTATCGTGATAGGCCACGATGAACGTGTGAGAGGCCACAAGACCCCCAACAGTGACCGTGAAGTTCTGAACAGGACAGGGCCCTGGAGAGAGGGGCAGGTGAGGGGGCTCAAGGAGGGGCCCGGAGGCAGTCTAGGTGTCCTGGGGAAGAGACGGCAAGAGTGTTCCAGATGGGCTGATTCTGCTGCCCTTTGTGTCTCTAACTCAGCCTTCTGCCCTCCCACCCCAGACTCAGCCACGAGACCAAACTGTGTGAACAAATGGTGCTGATGGATCAGGGGCCAGGACGGAATCCTCCCAGACAGAGACTGGCCAAAGGGTCCCATCGCCAACTTCCTCGGTCTGCAGGGAGCCGCAGGGAAGAGGGGAGGAAAAAGACTGGGGGCAGGACTGCCATGTGGGGCATGGCCCAAGAGAAAGGTGCTGAGGGCAGGGGAGCCAGGCCTGGTTGGCCTTTGAAGGGCTGGCCTTCCTGGGGAGGACACTTTAATCGCCCCCAATTAAACCATTGCCGGAAGCCTTTAACAGCCCCATACAGCCTTTCAAGGACCGCCCTTTTGTTAGGCAGCCAAGCTGTTATGCAAAAAGACCGCCAGCCAGGCCTCTGACCGCTCACCCCAGGCCCCAAGGCCAGGCAGCCCCAAACTCCAGTCAGCTTCCAAAGAGGGTGCTTGTTTTCGAATCAAAGGCTGGGGACCCTGCTTTGATCTGGAGAAACCCACCCCTTCCCGTGTCCCCGGCTTCAGTGCCCCTGCTGAGGGTGTGGGCCTTTCATTGGCGTTCACTCCCACCGCGTCCAGATCGGGCGGTGCCACCAGGCTGATCCCTGGGGTCCTGGGAGCCTGCCCCTGCCCCTTACTTCTCGAGGCAAGACTGCAGGGACAGCAGCAGCTTTCTCTGCTCCTACTGCCCACTCGGGGCAAGGACACCCTGGCCCCACCTCCTCAGGCCGTTCCGGGGTCTTCCAGGCCCTGTGACAGAGTGTGGTCCTTAGATGGGCATCCCTGGGACCCTGTTAGACGTGCAGGCTCTCGGACCCCACCCCAGACCTACTGGATCAGAATCTGCTTTTTAACAAACCCTGAAGTGAAGTTCTGGTGTCTCCCCTTACCCACACCCCCACCTCCCCCAAAAGCAAAATAAAGTATAGGATGATATTAGCCACAGAAGATTATGTGCGATAGAGCCCTCTGCTTTCCAAACTTTCTACAACACACAATGTCTAAAAAACGCCAATGACAACGCCCGTTCTGTAAAATAGCAGCGTCTGGAGGACCCCAAATGGCAGCTTCCATTTGGTCACTGGGTTAACATCAAAACCCTCCTCCCTGAATTCCCAGCTGCTCCCTCATTGCATCCTCAGAGCTGCCCCATTACACAGAAGCAGAAATGGGGGCCCAGGAGGGTTTGGGGACTGGCTGGAGTTAGGGGCCAAGTTGGGGGGGAAATTCAGGACACCCCATTCAGGGCCTCCATGCTCCCAGGCCCAGCACGGCTGCCATAGGTGCTGTGAAGTGCGCACACTGAGGTGTGCCTGGTCTGAGGGTGGGCCCCGGGGGCTGAAGGACAACTCCCACCCCGCTCACCCAGGGTGTCCTGGTGAGGACAGGGCGGTCTATGCTGGAGGAAGAGCAGCCTTTTTTTTTTTTTTTTTAATATATATTTTATTGATTTTTTTACAGAGAGGAAGGGAGAGAGATAGAGAGCCAGAAACATCGATGAGAGAGAAACATCGATCAGCTGCCTCCTGCACATCTCCCACTGGGGATGTGCCCGCAACCCAGGCACATGCCCCTGACCGGAACCGAACCTGGGACCCTTCAGTCCGCAGGCCGACGCTCTATCCACTGAGCCAAACCGGTTTCGGCCTTTTTTTTTTCTTAAACTATTAAAAATATTTTTTTATTGATTTCAGAGAGGAAGGGAGAGAGAGATAGAAACATCAATGATGAGAGAGAATCATTGATTGGCTGCCTCCTACACACCCCCTACTGGGGATCGAGCCTGCAACCTGGGCATGGGCCCTTGGCCAGAACCGAACCTGGGACCCTTCAGTCCGCAGGCAGAGGCTCTATCCACTGAGCCAAACCAGTTAGGGCAAGCCTACAACCTTGATATGTGCCCCCATCAGGAATCGAACTGTGACCTCCTGGTTCGTAGGTCAACATTTAACCACTGAGCCATGCCGGCTGGGCAAAGGGGAGACTTTTTCTAATTTACACAAAAGCCCCTTCCCAAACAAGCAAAAGCCAGGAGCGTCCGGAATTTCCCATTTCCCACGTTCTCCTTCTCACAAAAGCTGTCCGTCAGCAAGCACCTGCTACACCAGCCTCCAGGCTGCTTCTTTCCTGTCCCACCTAGTCTCCAGGGACAGCTCGCAGACTCACGCTTCTGGACAAGGCCCGTTCCTTCTGCTTCTTTCCTGGATGCTGGTTCCTGGGAAACCAAACAAGACCCACTCATTCCAGATGAGTCAGGTCCTGTTGGGACAAAGGTCTCCCAGGCTGTCCTGAGTCAGGTCAGCCTGACTCAGCCAGGGGGACCCCAGCAGGGTTTGGTTTAGGAGCATTTTCTGGAAGTTCTCAGAAAGCTCTTGAACTGCCTGTCCCATCCAGGGGGTTTAAAAAGGGGCTAAAACCCACCTTGCCTTCTCCGCAAGGTTCCCCAGCAGGGTCAGCACTCAGAGAAAGGCAGTGCCCCTAGAGCAGTGATGGCGAGCCTATGACACGCTTGTCAGAGGTGACACACGAACTTATTTTTTTTTGGTTGATTTTTCTTTGTTAAGTGGCATTTAAGTATATAAAATAAATATCAAAAATATAAGTCTTTGTTTTACTATGGTTGCAAATATCAAAAAATTTCTATATGTGACACGGAACCAGAGTTAAGTTAGGGTTTTTCAAAATGCTGACACGCCGAGCTCAAAAGGTTCGCCATCACTGCCCTAGAGACAGGTGGGGCATTTAGACTCCCTGGGGCTGCTGGGCAGCAAAGGGGAGGGAGGCTGGTGGTCAGGCTTAGAGAGCTCAGGCTGGTCTCTGTCACAGCAACTCAGCTCTGCCATTGTCGTGGGAAACAGCCAGAGACAACATCTATTCTAAGTGAATGGGTGTGACTGTGTTCCAATTAAACTTTCTTTATGCACTCTGGGATTTTAAATTCATGTAACCCAAAATTTTATGTTTCTTTTGATTTCCCCACAACCATGTGAAAACCGATTCTAGCCCTTGGGTTGCCTTACAGCAGACCGTGGGCAGAATTTGGCTCTCGGGGCCCCGGTGTGCTGGCCCCTGGTTTAGAGCGAAGGTTTTAAGGGCAGTCATAAGTCTTGGATTCAAGTCCTGATTACTTTGCTAACTGGGGCTGTAATCAGGGAAAAGTTATTGAGCCTGTTTCTTCTCTGTCAAATGGTGGTGGCGGTGTGGGTCGCTCGGTGAGTGAGGTGAAGAACCCCAAAGCACTTTTTAACTTGGTGAGTGGCATGCAGTAGATAGTCCCTAATGTGAGCAATGAACATTGCAGTGGGTCACTTGGAGGTCAGTGGGAGGGGTCATGAGGCTGGAGAGGTCAGGGGGTGTCCCTGGAGGAGGTATGGGGTCAACTGGGCCTTGACTGATATGAGGTATGGTGATAGAAGAAGGGAAAAGTTTGAGAGGTCAGTCCAAGGAAACTGACCTCAATCCTAGGATGGCCATTGAAGGCTCTGAAAAAGGGGGGGCCCAAAGGAGGCCCATGAAATAGATCAGATCTATTTCATTCATCACTGGACCCTTCAAAGTGGGGCCAAAAGGAGGTCCATCTGCAAGGACTACCTGGAGGGAGGGGGCTGGGGAAACACCATGGGCCTAGGAGACTTGTGTTGAGGTTATTGGTGAGGCCAGGAGATTGGGAGCTGGGGGTGAGGGGATGGGGCAGGGGGTTATTAAAGGCGTGTCAGGCATCAATAAATGACAACATAACCAGGTGTTGTGTTTTGATTTTAAGCAACTTGGTACTAAATTAGCCCTCCTTGATTGCAAGCATATTTCCAGGTGAATGATTTGAGGGGCCGCCTTTTGCTGACCTAGCAGACACCCACCCCCCCACCCACCCCCCGCCAATATGGCAATGCCATGTTACTGTAGATACCAGCTCCTTGGCTCCCTGTACTGAGTTGTGGAGGGGTAGGTTCTGAACAAAGCTGACCCATTCAGAGTCCTTCCCTGAGATTTTGTTAACTCGGTGTCAGAGAGAATATGAATATGAGAGAGGTCTGTTGGAAGGAACATCCAGATGTGAAATGCAAGCCTGGCAAGCAGCTGTGTCCCCTGTCACGTAGGGGAAGTCAGAGAATCAGCGAGAAAAAGACGTCAATCTCAACAGGAAGCAGAGATGAGAGGCTTAGTGAGAGTCTCCTGAAGGATGGAGTTCCTGCCCTTTGTGCTCGATTAGGTGATTCAGTTTTTCCTCTGATGGTAGGAGATATCCCAAAGCCTTCAAATACACTCATTTTCTAAAACGAGTTCTTATCACTTGCAAATGAAGAACATAGCAGACTAAATGAATCATCACAGCTTTCCTACCCATCATTAATTTGCAATTGTTGTGTGCTAGGCACTGGGCACATTCCTTACATCCATGACTTAATAGTATAATCTTCCCTTATGCTGTGAGCTGTGGGTACTCTCATTTCCATTTTACAGATGTTAAAACTGAGGCTCCAATTTCACCTGAGATTTAAATGGGGTGCTCTTCAGGTCTTGGGCCTGGTCCCCTTTGATTATTATTAATCACTTTCTCCCTGGCAATTTTGTCCATTCCCATGTTAATTCTGTTTCTACAGTTTCCGATTTTCATTGTAAACCTCCCTTTTAAACGCCAGGCGGATGTATCCAGCTGTCTGCTTGATATACATATTCCAAACACACACACATCTCTAAAACTAAACTCCTCCCCCCCCCCCCCCCCCCCAGCTCCCAGAAAATCTGCCTTTCCCCTAGGGCTTCCTCTCTCAGTAACTGACCCTACACTCAGCCCAGTTTCCACATCAGAAATCCAAGGGCTATATGTGATACCTTCTCCTTCACCTACATGACCACCCTATCACCAATTCCGATTGTACCCACTCCCTAAGTGTGTCTTGGCTCTGCCCCCTTCTCTCCAGCTCCACTGTCTCTTCTCCCTTGAAAGGTAGCCTACTCCCTGGTCTCTGGGAATCCTTGCCAGGCCATTATCCACTCAGCTCTGGAGACATTTTTGAAAGAGCTCTCACCACATCCCCCCACTCCTTAAAGCTACTCAGTGGCCCAAAGTCTTCCCCAAGGTCTTTGTGGTCTCTCAGATCTTGCCATTTTTTCTCTCCAACCTCATTTTGAGTCTCCCTTTTGCTCACGCTCTATGGACTCCTTTCAGTATGAGTTCCAAAGTCTACTGACCTCAGGGCCTTTGTGCATGGTATTTCTGTTGTCTGTACAGAGTTCTCTCCCTGTGCTTATAATTCCTTCAGCTCTTATCATTCCTAGGTATCCTTCAGGTCCGGCATCAACCTCAGGATACCTTCTCTTGAGGCCCTCCAGGGAATATTATTTTCCCACAGCATCCTTCACTCTGTAGCACTCAATAATTATGCGTTTGGATATGCATTTAATATTTGTCTCTCTTGCTAGACTATAACTCTCCGAAGGCAGGGAGCAGATCTAGTTCGTTCATCACTGTGCCTGCAGCACCCTGCAGTGTCAGGCACAGAATGGGTGCTCAGCAATAGTTGCTGAGTGAATGACTGAGTGACAGGGCTTGGAGAAGACCCATGACTTGAGACCCAGGGTCACACTGCTGGTGGGGGAAGAGCCTGAGGGTCAACCCTAATCTCTTGGGTTCTGAAGGGCACTGTTAACTTCTGTGCAATATTGGCACTTTGAGGGGAACCAGGAGGGACGGGACTGAGACTGGTCTCAGGTCCTCAGACTCATCAGAAAGGATGCAGGAAGCCAGTGGGTAGGGATAGGGTGGGAACCAATATGCGGCCCAATGGAGTCAGGCTGGAGGTAAGGAGTCAGGCACCCAGGAACCGCTCTAAGAGCTTTGCCTGTGTTGGTTGCCTCACTTCATCCCCTGCCGGCCATGCAAGGCGGGCCGATTATCTCTTGTTACAGACAAAGAAAAGGAGCTGCAGAGAGAGAAAGCAACTTTCCCAGAGACTCACGGCTTTTATGTGTCATAGCCAGGGCCCGAATCTGGGACTGGAGACTAAGAAACCAGCAATCTGTGGGAAATCAGGCCAGAAAACATGGCAGGACAGGTCCCAGGCCCCAGGTGGGCAAGATTGCAGCACCGCCACTCTCCCTCCCCACATCACCCCTGCGGGCTGTCCAGGGCGATAGCTTTTTGAAATTCCAAAAGCTCTTGCAGCAACCGAAAGCCTCTCCATGCAATCCCTCAGGTGGCCAGATCCTCCCAGGCTGGCGCCTACCTCCCTGGAGGATTTCCCCTGCACAACTTCCATTTGAAAAGGAGCTTGGGGCCTTGGTGGCCTGTCCTGCTGAGGCCCATCAATGGCCTTAGCTCAGGGATGCAGAGTGAGAGAGCCCTGTCTGCGGGGGGGGGGGGGGGGGGGGGGGGGGGTGGGGGGGTGGTGGGGTGGGGGGTGGGGTGGGGGGTGGGGTGGAGGAGAGGGGTGGTGGTGGCGCTGGGGGGCTGGGAAATCCCCTGAGCCCGGCCGTGGCTGGTGGGTTTATTTTCTTTAACATTACTTATAGCCACCCCACCTCCCCCTTTTAACACCATTTAGATAGAGCTCTTAAAAAAAAACACAAACATATATAGCCCTTTGTGAATATGAACTCATCAATGCCCAGAACAACTGTATGAGGTAGGTACTACGACCCAGACATTTTGCAGATGAGGAGGTTGGAGCAGAAGGGTAGGGTCAGTGACTTGCCCAAAGTCACTAGCAGTAAGCGGCAAAGCTGATATTTGAACCCAGGCACCAGTCCCTGGCTGCTGTGCTTTGAAATCCCTCCTCTCCACTGGCAGAGCCTCTTGGCGGAAGAAGGATCTCTGAACGTCTGGCCCTGTCCATCCACAGGGGGCCCCAGGCCTCTGTGGGCCTAGGGAGATAACAGAGAATGGGGTTCCTTCTTTTCTCACATGCTCAGAGTTTGTTTACCGGGTGAAGCAAGGGGCCGCCCCAACAAAGGGGATGCAGGCACGGATAACCCAATCTTTCTGGGCTGGGCTGGGCCGCTGCGAGGACCAGGATTGAACCCAGCCTGCTCCAAGGCTGGACTTGGAGAAGCTGCCTGGCCGCCTGCTGTTTGTTGCAAAACAATGAGTCAGCCTGGCGCAGAGGGGAGTGGGGGTGGAGAAGGATTAGAGGGGCCTCTCCCCCACCAGCCCTGCCTCCGGCCTTTCCCAGGGTGGGTTCTGCTCACCCCCGCCCGCCGGGCACTTAGAAAGCTCACCCATTTCCTTTTTTGTTGTTTGGCTGCGATAGGAAAAGTATTGAAAAATAGAAAGTGCCCTAGACAGGAAAACACTCTGAAAGCTGAAACCCGAAACCAGCCGGCCTTGGACCAACACCCCGGCGGGTGGGAGGGTGGGTCAGCCAGCCGGGACTCCATCCCTGGCAGCAGCCCAGGATGGCACCTGGAGCCCTGGTCAGTAGCGAGGAGAACTTGGAGGTCCAGAAATAAATGGTAACTGGTTCAAGGTCACTAGTGCTGATGGCCAGGAGGGTGGGGCAGGTCCTGTGGGAAGGCTGCCGGGACCAGGTTACTGGCCGCAAGAGCCTTGGAGACATACCCCTCCTTTTTAAAAACTGACCTTGCCCAGGGACCATGCCCTTCATCCCGTGTAAGACAGCTCCCCGCCAGGGGCACATCCGGGAACGAAGCAATTCTCTACCCTGGCGCTCCCTGGATGAGCCACTGTGGCTGCTCTGGATCCCATCTGGCCAACAGTGGGTATCACAAACCATTCCATTCTTTTCCTGTGTCTCTCCCCTCCACCTTCAGGACCCTTCCTTGCTTTATCGGAGAAATATAGTGCTTTCCCCCTAGTTAGAACCGGACAGAGGGAACTTGCTCAAGGTCACAGAGCAAATTCATTAATTCGTTCATCAAAGCCTCATTGGACTGCTGCTGAGCCAAACCCCACAGAGGAATGAGAAGGGGAGGGGGCACCGGCTCCTCAAAGTCAGTTGCCTAAACGGAGAACTACTCTCTAATAGTGCATTATTCAAGACTTACCTGCCAGGAGTGCAGTGGGGACACCAAGGGGCCTGATCCAACCTGAGCATCAGGGCAGGCTTCCTGGAGGAGGCAGACAGAGCAGCCTCTTAAAGTCTGAGTAGGAGAGTGTGCAGGGCTGGGGAGTGGCAGGGGAGGGTGTTTTGGACTGGGGAGAAATCAAATCCACCACCTCTGGGTCCCCTTTCTGGGTTCTACCCTCTGGTCTACAGGCACTATTGAGCTCGTAACACCGTGGAAGAACCTATTTCCTCTGGTAACACTATCATGACACCACCGTGAGCTGTGACCTGCGAGAGAATGCAGGGCAACGTTCACATGGTGCTTGCCCTCAAGAAGCCTCCTGTGCCAGTGGGAAGACAAAACTATTACCCCGAGGAAAAGGATTGCCCCGAGAAAAGCCACTGTGTGTCCCTACGCCGGATGTACCTCGTTTCATCCCGGCCAAACTTCTGTGACCGAATACTCTTAGCCCCCCTTCTTTACAGAGAGGAAACAGAGGCTTGGGAAAGATCAGTAACTTGTCCTGGTCGCCACCTGGTAAGGGGTAGATTCAGAATCGAAACCCAGGGGCCTGGCTGTAGAGCCTGAGCCCCCAACCACTGTTCTTACTTCAGTTGTGGGGAGGGAGGCAGCTGTCCTAGACTTTGTTTGGTGGGCAATAGGGTGTCAACAAAGGCTTCTGAGGGAGGGCAGTACACAATCTGACCTGTGTTTTGGCACAGTAACTCCTGAGGTCACTTGGAGAATGTATTAATGTTACCGGCAAGATGATGAGACCTCGTTTCTTGTCTTTTTCTTTTTTTATTAATATGTTTTTATTGATTTTTAGAGAGACAGGAAGGGAGAGGTATAGAAAGACAGAAACATCATCGATTGGCTGCCTCCTGCATGCCCCATACTGGGGATCAAGTCCACAACTCAGATATTTGCCCTGATCGGAATCGAACCAATGACCTCTTGGTCATGGGTTGACACTCAACCACTGAGCAACGCCGGCCTGGCAGTTCTTGCCTTTTTGAAGGAAAGATTTCAATCAAGAGACAAAGTGTAGTAAAGTAAGTAAGAATTTATTGGCCACATCACAAATATGTTTAGGACGGAGAAACAAGGAAGGGCACAGAAGAAGCAACAGGAGAGCCCAGGCTGGGCTGCTCTGGCTCACTGAGAAGTCAGAGAAAAGGGGGCCTTGAAGACAGGTTCAGGGGTGAGCCATGGATGAGCTGCCGCTGCCCATTGCTCCCCTGGTGACAAGTCTCATAGGGCCCCTTAGAGGAAAGAAGGGGAATGGGGATAGCTCCCCTGGGGAAGAGCAGGCACCGGGTCCTTCATCCTGAGCGTATTTATCTCTCTTTCGGGTGTAAATCTTAGGGGAGGTCTCAGGAGAGGGTCTTAATAGAAGATTCACCAGCTTTCCAGGTGTGCTCTTTCAGATCATGACTGGTCCCTGTCAGGGCAGGGGGTTATTAGCCAATGCAGCTGGTCCTGAGGCGGCCATGGCGCCACTTGTCTGGTTTTGCTGCTTTTCTGGATCTGGAGCTGAAATACAACGAAGGCCTAGATGCTATCTTTTGGGAGGAAAAGGCCAGGGGCTCTGAGCCGAAGGAGCAGCGATATGAAAGCTCAGGGGTCCAAAACCACACGACAGGTTCTTGTTTTCCCAGTTTTGCCCCTTGCTAGGCAGCTGGGGCTTTCTGCCCTGGTGAGTTTATGTACCTGGCCCATTGTCCTTGCTCTGCTCGTGTCTGTCTAACTGCCTATAGCATTAGGGCAGAAAGCAAAGGAAGATGAGTGCCTTAGTGATCAGATGAGAGAGGATAAAGCGGGGTATTGGGGGTGCTGAAGCAAAGGGATTGCTCAGAGAGGTAGCAGCCCTGGCCCTATTCTCAGAAGACTAGTCCTTGCTTGACCTCTGGCCATCTACTGCTGAGGAAGCTCAAACAGTGGCCGTTTATTAGACAACAACTGAATACCTACTAAGTGCAGGACATGTCAGCCCTGGAACACAAGAAACAGACAGTCTCTGTCCTCAGAGCTTTGGTTCCTGTGGTGCAGTCATTCTTAAACAGTTAGCAATAGAACTCATGCACTTTCCCCCTCTAACCTCCCACAATTCTGAGAGAAGTTTAGATTATTCTCTAATTATTTAGGTGCAATCATCTCTCTGCCACCCTCTCTCCCAGGTCCCTGGGAGACTTCTCTGTCATTTCCCACAGGACCAAGTACAGTTCTGAATACATAACTAAGTACTCATTTAGTGTTTGCTGAGACTAATGAGTCTCAATGGGGAAAAACTATTTCCAGACTGACCTTGAATCCAGACCACAAATTCCTTAATCTATCCTGGCAGTTTTTAAGGGGTGCTGCTTGTCTTTCATTCTCTGTCAAAGAATGAAGCTGACTGATGGGGCGGTTCTGTGAGGTCACATCCTGTTTCTGCAGGCACAGTGAGGATGACACTGCTGAGCCTTTAAGGCCGCCAAGCTGTATGGGGGGGGGGGGGAGTGGGGGAGGGGGCGCAGATCTCTGCAGCTGCCAGTCACCCCCAAAGAACCAATCAGCACAAGATATCTGGAACTACAAGCTGATCTCTGTGATAAATGGGAGGGCTGTGACCAGCATTGGGGTGGGTGTTTTGTATTACCACAAGCCCAAGGCTAGCCCAGACTTTGATTGTTGTGGTTAAGTACAGACAAGCCTTACGTTG
Source organism: Myotis myotis (assembly GCF_014108235.1). Classification (NCBI taxonomy): domain Eukaryota; kingdom Metazoa; phylum Chordata; class Mammalia; order Chiroptera; family Vespertilionidae; genus Myotis; species Myotis myotis. Next base: position 33,215,660 of record NW_023416318.1, read on the forward strand.
GGAAGGAAGGGACCCCTCACAGCTCTTCCTGAGGGCTCCGGTGCCTGTGGCTTAAGAGTGAGAAATGGGACAGGACCTGGGATCCTTGAGTAGGAACTGGCCATGGGAGGTCATGGTGTACATATTGCGGGGACTGGTGTGCATTTTGGGGCTGTTTTTATTTCTGGGACCTGCATGTTTCTATTTCCTCTTTGCCCTTCCTTAGGATTTACTACAGTCCTCTGGGAATTTGCAGCTGCATAAGGGTCTGGGATCTTGGGAGGGGAGGTGATGGACGAGCTAAGGACCACCAGGCAGAGCTCAGGACAAGACCAGGAGGTGGGGGATGGGTTTTCATGAGGGGTTCTCTCTCTCCCTCTCCCAGACCCTGTCCCAGCAGCAGGGTGGCGCAGGGCATGACTGAAACTATTTCTTCCTTTTATTTCTGGCAAAGCTACAGGAGGGGAGTTCCCCTTCTCTGTTTGTTTTGATTCTGTTGTTTTCTTAAAGAGAGGAAGGAAAACCATCATCACTTTTTCGGTTTTATGAACAAAGGCAGGCAGAGAGGATGTTCGCTGGGGCTGGGGCTGGGGCTGGGGCTGTGGGGGCTGGGCCTCACCTCCATCTCCCCCTCAGTCTTCTCTCCGGCAGGTTGGAGCCCCCAGAACACAGATCAGGCCCGGTGGTGTGGAGTCAATTTTAGGTGCTGGCTCTGCCTTTGAATAGCTTTGAACCTCTCTGAGGTGCATCTGTAAAAATGAGAGTTGTCAGATCTGCTTTATAGGATTGTTGAGACTAAAAACAAAAGGAAAACACTAACCTGTAGAACACAGTGTCAGGCATACAGTAAATGCTCCAGAAATGTCCTTCCTTTGCTTCCTTCCATTTGTGTGTGTGTGCATTTGTGTGTGCACATTTGTGTGTGTGCATTTGTGTGTGTGCGTGTGCGTGTGCGCGCATGTGCTCCTACCACATGCTATCCTTTGGCCCAGTTGCATGGAGTGGGGGAAACTTCTCTACTGGGCAGTCACAGGCCCAGATGCCAAAGCTCATCAGTGACTGACAAGAATGCAAATAGTGGAGTGGCTTTTGTTCAACATGTGGACTCGGCCTGGGTTTGAATCCTTGCTCTGCTACTAACCAGCTCTGTGACATGGGCACATGTGACTTAACCTCTCTGGGCCCCAGTTTTGTAATCTGTAAAATGGGGGGGGATGGTAATGGGGAGTTTCTGTGAGAATTCAATGAGATAAGGAATTCATGGGACTTACTTAGCACAGGTCCCAGTTGTTGCTTAATAAATGCTCCATTTAAAAACAAAAAAAGAAAAACAAGCCCACAGGTTACTCTGCTTGTGTTCTTGGAGTTGTGGGCTGGTGTGACCCTCCCCCGCCCCACCCCACACCCCCGCTTCTGGAATCGTCTCCGTGTCCTCCCCGGGACCCCCTCCTGGCTCCAGCAGCTGCCTGGACCTCCTTCAAGACAGAGCTCACCCAGCTGAGCACCCCCTCCTGAGTTTTTCCCTCCTGGGTCTTGTCTCCCCTTCTGTGGCTTGGCCAGGCCCAGCCCCCATGCCCAGCCCCAGCCTCCTCCACCCCAGGCCCAGCCTCTGCATAGGGGACCAGAGTGTTGGTTCCCAACCACATGAAGAAAGGCACACGGAAAAGCCATAAACCCGAAGGCTGAGAGGGATGTTTGTCAAAGCAGGACAGATCTGTGGCCAGGGACATGGAGGGAGTGTGCTGGGACTTGAGCGGAAGCGGGCATTACAGGGGAGAGGGGATGAGCACCGAGGAGCTGGCTGGGGAGGGCAGGAAGGAGGCCCATTAACACTTCGGCCCCGACTGCGCTTCCTCCGGCACCTCGGCCAGGGTGCACACAGGCGCGTTTGTCCAGCGTTCACTGTGGCACTGTGTTCAGCGTGGCCCCTGCCCCCAGCCCCAGGTGGGCGGTGTTGCCTGGGCACAAGTGCCCTTTATGAATGGGCAGTGCAGGAGGAAGGCAGCACCTCCTTGGACCGGGACCACCCCCCAGAATTCAGAGTTGAACCTGGAGCTTCGTCCTTCCTGGCCATGTAGGCACACAGGGAGCCTGGTCACGTGGGGCGGAGGGGTGTGGCTTTGCCCCCAGGACTCCCCCCCCCCCCCCCCCCCCGCCATCCCTACCCCTCCAATCTTCGGGCTACATCCCAGGAGAAGGCAGCCAGGTTAGGAAGAGTCCCTCAAGTGACCTCTCCAGGGCCCAGTCTGGGGGATGGTCCCTTCACCTTGTCTGCTGCCACCTCCTGGGGCTGAAGTAGGGGATTTTCAACTCCTTGAGGGGCTCAAAGGGGTGAGTGTTGCCTTGGTGAGGACTACAGAGGAGAGAGAAAGCAGGTCCCCCATCGCCCTTCCTCCTCCATTCCAGGAGGAGTGGGGCCTTCGTCAAGCGTCCAGGGGCAGCCTGACCACCCTCTCCGTGGGCCCAGTCCATGAGAGCCTGGGATTGAATTCTCAGAGGGGCCCCTGGAGCTCTTCCTAGGGCCAGTGGGTGACAGAAGTCACACATCTCACAGACAAGCCCTCCTGTTCAGGTCCCACTGCACTTCAGTTCCCCCCCATCACACAGATCCTTAAGCCGCACTTCCTCTCCCCAGGCCTGCCTTATCTATTGCCCATTTAATCCGTTGACAGGTGCAGGCAGGTGCTGGCTGCCTGTCAGCGCCCCCTAGAGAGGGCCCCAGGACCTGCACTCCATTCCCCTCCCTCAAGGGGAGGATCACACTAAAGGGTTTCTCACAGGGAGGAGAGGGGAGAAGGACAGAACGGACTGAGCTCCACTCCCTGTGGCCATGACTCCAGGCTCACCACGGGTGCAGGTAACCCCTTTCTGTAGGTATCATTGTCCTCCTTTTACACACAGGATACAGGGAGAAAGAGGCCTTGCCTTCTAGGGTTTGCAGGGAGGGCTCCTCAGTGAGGGACAGACCCACAGGCTGGGTGGAGGGGCATCCTCTGGGGTGACTGAGCTGAGTCCTGCCTGGTGGTACCCCGAGGGCCCTGTGCCCCTGGCGCCCCTTCTCTCTGCCGGGCTCTGTGTGGTGGGTGGACTGGGTTAGGGTGGGTGGAAGGAGGGAGGGAGCTAGGCCCTAACTTCACCCCTTTTCTAGGCCAGGTGCTCAGTCTGATGAGCTTCCCTACCCCCTGGAGAAACCCTGTGAGTGTGACACTGCTCTTGACCACAGCCACCAATGTTTTTTTAAAAAATCCTCACCTGAGGATTTTTTTTTATTGATTTGAGAAAGAGGAAGGAAGTGGGGGGTGGGGAGAGAGAGAGAGAGAGAGAAAGAGAAACATTGATGTGAGAGAGAAGCATCGATCGGTTGCCTCCCATATGCACCCCGACCGGGGATCAAACTCAGCCTAGGTATGTGCCCTGACTGGGAACTGAACCTGTGACCCTTCGGTGCACAGGACGACACTCCAACCACTGAGCCACATGGGCCAGGGCCACAGCCACCCATGTTGTCTTGGTTTCATCTCCCACCTGACGGCCAGGCTGAAGGAAATGTAACTGGAGGGCACGACACAGGCCTCAGTCACAAATCCAAGTCCTTTCACAATCTGCAGAGTCAGAGGCAAGGCTGGCTGTCAGGCACAGACACCCCCAACGCCACACAAACACAGACAGAAGCGCTTCCTCCACGCCCAGCACCCCCCTCCTCCACAACGCGGATAGCCATGCAGACACGCCTCTGGCACAAACACACTCTCGCCACCCGCGCCCAGCCCTCTGCGGCACGGACGGACGGACAGTACAGACACCCCCAGCTGATGAACGCACAGCGCCCCCCGCCCCGTGGAAACTTTCCTCCAACCACAACCTCACAGACGCGTAGATGCCGCAGCTCGCCTCACAGATACCTCCTCCTGACCTCAGCCACACTGATGAGCTCAGAGATTCAAGACACCTGCATGTCAGAGAGCCTCCCACACCTGTGTGCACGTGCCCACAGACACACGCTCGGCCCAGAACCCTGAGCCAAGCCCTCTCCTCCCAGTGTATGCTGTTAGACCACTTATTTAGGATTCATGGATTTTGAAAGGGGTGTGTGTGTGTGTGTGTGTAAGAGGCGGGGGGCGGGGGCGGGGGGGGGGGGAGAATGAGAATATGCAGACAAGCAAAGTGGAGAGGAAGAGAAGGAAGGAAAAGCTCTGTGACTCACTTCCAGTTTAACAATGCCACATCTCAGCTCCCCAGCCAGGGGGAAGGGCCCACTTGTCAACACAGCCAGGGCCTGACTATGGGATGGTAAGTGAGGTCCTGTCCCCAGGCCTATCAGACCAGGAGGTGAGGACCCCCTCCAGAGACAGTTGCCCTTCCCTGTGTGTACCCCGCTCCCCACACCTGTGTCCGGACCTATCTCTAGGTGCTCTGGCTGCATTCCCCGTTCCTGACCAAACAAGCCCCAGGGCCCTTGTGGATCCTCCCACAGTCCTGAGGCCAGGCATGCCCCCAGTACTCACAGCCGGGCCTGTGCTCCGGGTTCTAGGTCCCATATTTGCTACCCAACTGCTCACTGCTTGAGTGCCCTCCGGGCCCCCATCCTCCAGGCCAGGGGTGGGCAAACTTTTTGACTTGAGGGCCACAATAGGTTCTTAAACTGGACCGGAGGGCCGGAACAAAAGCATGGATGGAGTGTTTGTGTGAACTAATATAAATTCAAAGTAAACATCATTACATAAAAGGGTACAGTCTTTCTTTTTTTTTTTTTTAGTTTTATTCATTTCAAACGGGCCGAATCCGGCCCGTGGGCCGTAGTTTGCCCACGGCTGCTCCAGGCTCTGCTTCTTACCTGATGCCTCTTCCAGCCCCAAACTATGGTTTCTATTCCTTACTAGGTATACCTGTTAGTAATGCGGATTTTTTTCAATAGATGGAGTTACACATATGTTGATATATATATATGCGATTTGATATGTATGCTATTTTGTTGCACTGACAAAAAGCTTCAAAACTTCATATGTCAAATTTTCTGAAGGTGTTAACATCGTAGATATAGTTACGCTTAAAAATGTCAACTTTGCCGAAACCGGTTTGGCTCAGTGGATAGAGCGTCGGCCTGCGGACTGAAAGGTCCCAGGTTCGATTCCGGTCAAGGGCATGTACCTGGGTTGCGGGCACATCCCCGGTGGGGGATGTGCAGGAGGCGGCTGGTCGATGTTTCTCTCTCATCGATGTTTCTGGCTCTCTATCTCTCTCCCTTCCTCTCTGTAAAAAATCAATAAAATATATTTAAAAAAAAAAAAATGTCAACTTTCATGCCAAAAAAAGAGCATTTGCAGGAAGTTGTTTTTTTTTAAAGGCATACAACTTTTTTTAAAAAACCTTTTTTATTTTAATATATTTTATTGGTTTTTTTACAGAGAGGAAGGGAGAGGGATAGAGAGTTAGAAACATTTATGAGAGACAATGAGAGAGAGAAACATTGATCAGCTGCCTCCTGCACACCCCGTACTGGGGATGTGCCTGCAACCAAGGTACATGCGCTTGACCGGAATCAAACCTGGGACCCTTCAGTCCGCAGGCCGACACTCTATCCACTGAGCCAAACCGGTTAGGGCTTCGGGAAGTTTTAATTCATTACTTTATTTTGAAGAAAAGTGCTGCTGAAAGTTATATACTTCGGGAAGCTTATGGTGAACATGCTCCATCTCAAGATACTTGTGAACACTGGCTTAAACGTGTTAAAGTGATGATTGCAATGTGAAAGACAAAGAACATCCAGGTCAACCAAAAAAGTTTGAAGACCAACCATTACATGCATTATTGGATGAAGTTGCATGTCAAACTCTAAAACAACTTGCAGAAAGATTAAACATTGCTCAGCAAACAATTTCCGATCGTTTACAAGCAATGGGAAAGATTTTAAAGGAAGGAAAATGGGTGCTACCTCAACTGAACAAAAGACAAATGGAAAACCGAAAAGTCGTCAGTAAAATGTTGCTTCAATGGCACGAAAGAAAGTCTTTTTTGCATGGAATTGTGACTGGTGATGAAAAGTGGATTTATTTTGAGAATCCCAAACGCACAAAATCATGGGTTGATCCAGGTCAACCATCAACATCAACTGCAAGACCAAATCACTTCAGAAAGAAGACAATGCTCTGAGTTTGGTGGGATCAGGAAGGTGTGGTATTACGAGCTTCTAAAACCAGGTGAGATCGTTAATACTGATCGCTACCGACAACAAATAATCAATGTGAACCACCATTTGATCGTAAAACCACCAGAATGGGCCAGAAGACACAGCAAAGTAATTTTACTTCATGATGACGCACCATCACACACTTCAAAACCAGTAAAAGACACGTTAAAAGATCTTGCCTGGGAAGTATTAACCCATCCGCCGTATTCACCAGACCTTGCGCCTTCAGATTACCACCTGTTCTGATCGATGGCACACACACTTTCTGAGCAGCACTTCAAAATGTTCAAAGACTTGGAAAATTGGGTCTCTGAATGGTCTGCCTCAAAACAAGAAAAGTTCTATTGGGGCGGTATCCACAAATTACCTGAAAGATGGGGGAAATATGTAGCTAGCGATGGACCTTACTTTGGATAAAGCACTTTTGATGTTTCTCTTGAAATTGTTGTGTTTTCTTTGATTACAAAGTCGACATTATTAACCAGTAAATGGTCAATCCGCATTTTTTAACCAGTATCCGCATTTTTAACTGGTAAAGGGTCAATCCGCATTATTAACCGGTACCCCTAGTATTTTCTGGGTAGTGAGCCTCCCAGTTAGAGTATGAGCTCCTGAAAGGCAGGTTCTGAAATTTCTTCTTATGCCTCCAGAACTCCAACTCCCCCTCTCCTACCTCTGCCAGCAGAGCCCTGGAAACTAGCAAGGTCTTGAGGGAAGGGCAATAAGGGAAGAAAAGGACCAAAAACAAGGGAGCTCTTCTTTGGTCTCTGCTCACTAGTAACTGGTTTCCCTCTGGACTTGAATGTCTGGGAGGCCCCTCCCCGTCCTGCCGCTCCCACAGGCTGGGACAGCCAGGGAGGATTTCTCATTAGGTTCCCTCTTCCCTCTCCCCCATGAGGGCCCAGAGAACAGGGCAGGGCCAGGTCTACTGTACTCCTTCTTGGAGCCAGGCCTGTGCTGGCTTTTCTCATGAGCTCGCTTACCCCACCATAGCCCTATGTTACGGGGGCTCTCAGACTCAGTTTACAGTTGAGGAAACTCAGGCTTCCAGAGGCCGGGGAATTGCCCAGGTTACCCAGCTGGTAAGCAGCAGAGCCCCAGAGCCTGCACTCCCCACCTGGTACTGTCCTGTCCCCACCGCCCCTGCCCCTCAGCAAACCCTGCCTCTGTCCCCAGTTTGCCTCTGTATCCTGCTGGTCTCCCACCTTGAACGTTTGCTCTGCTTTGCCTGCCCGAAACTCTGTCTATTTTTGCCCCCATTCTTCCCTCAAGCCCCTCACCCCTTTGTCTGACTGCATGTCCTTTAACTTGCCCCTGGAGCAGAGTGAAATTTGCCTGGAGTTGAGGACATTTCTGATTCTCATAGGGAGCCAGGCTTAGCACACACTTTTGCATGTGGAATCCGTCTTTTCTTTAATCTGGGATGAGAAGCTAGACAGGGACCTGTCCTTCCCTCTCCTCAACACCACCAGGGACTGTGCATACAAGAGATGTCCCTCTTTCTGACTCGCTGTCTCACACACTTACACAAATACACATACACATGCACACAGCAGACTTGCCTGCAGAGCCTACACAATCCCCGTTGCAAACGATGATGGAAAAAACAGGCAATGGGCTCTGAGAAATGCACGGGGCAGACGCTCCTTGTGGCACAAACTCAAGTGTGTGATCCCAGCCTGCAGATAGTTTGTAATTATTTGGTAATAAATCACATTCCAAACCCAAGCCAGCTGCCCCTGGCTTTTTCCCTCTCTCCCGTGCTCCTTGCCAGACCCACAATGTCTCGGCATTGGATGTGAAATATGGTTGTGATTTTCCTGCCTAACCAAAGTCAAGGCTGATTCCTCGATGAGTTCAGTTTTCCTGGAAGATAAAGACTGACCCAGATTCTTGTGTTTTGATGTTATGGAGGCATGGTTTCCAGGGAAGGGGGCAGATGGATAGTCTTTGGATAGAGGGGTCTACTCTATGCCACAAGGGGGCTTTGGGTGACCCAGTGGGGAGTGGCTAGCACAGCTGGGGGTGGACCTGACCCACCTTGTGTGGTCTTCATGACACAGAGTTGGGAATAGGCCTGGTAGGATTGTACTTCACTACCCCCTTGAAGTTAATGTGGTCTAGTGACTCGCTTTGGCCAATGGAATCTGAGTAAAACCGACACATGCCACTTCCAGGTAGCAACAACAAAAAAAGAGCTAATGTGTGAACTCCCACATCCCTTCTCGCTGCCATGGTGATGGTGAACAATGATGGTGATAGGAGCGTGCTTTAGCCTGGTCCTGGAGTGAGGACAACGGAGTCCAGAACCCTCCAGGTGACCCGCACTGCTCATGTGGCATGAGAGGGAAGTAAGTATTGTTTTAAACCACTGACATGTTGGGATGTTTGTTACCACCACGGCATATCCTGCTTGGTGCGAGTACCTTATAAGGTAGATGGGAGGATTCATACAACAATGCATGTGAAGAGCTTAACACAGTGCCTCTGAGTACGCCTCTTCCTCTTCCTCCTTCTCCCTCCTCTTTTCATGTTATTTCACTTTTTATGCAACTTTGAGCCGAGTCACAAACATTTATCCAGGTTCTCTAAGTGTCTGGTACAGGAGCACAGAAAGGGTCCGGGTGACAGACCTGCATGTCAGTCACTGTCACACGATGTGCTAAGCACTACATGGTGGTGTGAGGCCAGAGCTAGCTCAGCCAGGGGAGCGAGAAGTAAGTCTATTGGGATTCTCTAAAGCAGCGGTTCTCAACCTGTGGGTCGAGACCCCTTTGGGGGTCGAAATGTCCTCAACTCCAGGTCGCCTAAGACCATCGGAAAACACATATATAATTACATATTGTTTTTGTGGTGAATCACTATGCTTTAATTATGTTCAATTTGTAACAATGAAAATACATCCTGCATATCAGATATTTACATTACGATTCATAACAGTAGCAAAATTACAGTTATGAAGTAGCAACGAAAATAATTTTATGGTTGGGGGTCACAACATGAAGAACTGTATTAAAGGGTCGTGGCATTAAGAAGATTGAGAACCACTGCTCTAAAGCAAGTATGTCAAACTTGCTTGTGGGCCGCAAGTTTGACATGCTTGCTCTAGAGTGAGGTCTGAACTAGGTTACTGGGGTGTTGGTTTGATTTTTTCAAGCAGAGCAAAGAGAAGGTGTCTTCTTCTTCTTCTTCTTCCCCTTCTTCTTCTCCTCCTCCTTCTTCTTCTTCTTCTTCTTCTTCTTCTGAATAAAGGGTGTTGTTGTTTTTAAAAAAATATATGTTTATTGATTTCAGAGAGGAAGGGAGAGGGAGAGAGAGATAGAAACATCAATGATGAGAGAGAATCATTGATTGGCTGCCTCCTGCACACCCCCTACTGGGGATCGAGCCTGCAACCCAGGCATATGCCCTTGACTGGAATCAAATCCGCGACCCTTCAGTCTACAGGCTGACGCTCTATCCACTGAGCCAAGCCGGCTAGGGTGAGAAGATGTGTTCTAATAGTGAGAGCAGCAGCCATTTACAGGGCATCTACTCTGTGCCAGCCACTGAACCAGACATGCCAGCCAATTCTCCATGCCTGCCAGGGTGACGATAGCCATGGTGTGAGTACTATTGTCAGCCCATTTTATAGATGAGAAAAACCAAGGCCAGGGAGGTTGCTGAACTCCCTCAAGGTTGGGCAGCTGGTAAATGGCAGAGTGTGTGTGAAGATACAGAAGTGTGGCAACTCCTAACTGGCCTCCAGTTTAGTGCCTCCGGAAGGGCCGTATGACTCCAGGGACATCAGTCTAAGAATGTATTCCTGCTTCACAGTGTGGCCTGAGGGGAGCTTCCCAAACACAGCCCTGTTCATGAACCTGCCGCGGCTCCCCACGGCATTCTAGACAAGATCTGGCAGTCGGGCTGGCTACTCTGGGCCCCTCCCGGCCTTTCCAGCATTGTCTCTGGCTGCACTCATTCACATTCCCAGGGTTCTTGTCTGAGCCTGAACATTTCCTCCTATTTTCTGCCTCTTGGGTTTTGCTCAAGCATTTGTTTGGAATGCCCTTTCCCAATATACTCACCGTCCCTCCAGAGTTCAGCATTCCTACTTTCTCTCTCTGCCCCAGGTGTCCTTGCTGGAATCCAGTTTCGAGGAGATGCCTGTTGTGTTGATGTGCTCTGGTTTGAACGCTAGGATGTGCAGGTATTTGCTAATATTCGGCATAGAGGTTTTCAGTCATACATACGTATGATTTATGGGTACATATAAATAGATCAAAGGTGTGTGCTAAGAGCTGTTTTTACTGATAGCAATACACAAATCTGGAGACTGCTGCCATCTAGACGATGGGGAGTTAGTTGTTGAAGTTTGCCGTTTTACTGGCTGTGTGACTTGAGCATGTTCCTCCACCTCTCTGAGACCATGTTTTCCTACATGTAAATGGGAATAATATTCGTTCCTACTCCCTGGGGCTAGTGACAGCTCAATGCAATGAAACTTGTGAAGGAAAGAACATCGCCTCCATGTGTCCTGAGTCCCAGCCTGAGGAGGGGCCCTGCTGGGTTCGTCTGGGTGGCTGGCGGGGACTCTGTGGCTCAGGCAGGCGAGGCTGAGACCATCCCCGTGGTGTTTGATAAAAGGCGGGGACTCTTCCCCGGCCAAGTAAATATTACTATAAGAAAAGGCCGTCTCTAGGGAACGGCTCCCTCCCGCTCCCCCCTTGAGGGCCAAAGTCCCCAGGGGCCAGTCTGGAGGCTCCTTTTATGTGACTGTAAAATAATCCAGGGCCTGGCAGGGTCGAGCCTGGGCGGGCCCTGACGCGTAGGTAGGCATTGATGTGGTCAATGATTACCTTTTATGCCAGGCCATAAAGGCAACCGTCCAGCCCCCGGACAATGCCCCCTCCAGACAATGCCCTGGGAGGGTGGGTGGACACACACACACCTGCTGGGCAGGAACCTGTCCGCCCTTGAGGTCTCTGAGGACATCCTCACCAGGTGTCTCCCTCTCCCCCAGGAGTTTCCTGGAGACTTGGCCCAGGAACTAAGGGGGTTTGGAGGACTGTAAGTAGAGCCCAATGAGGTATGAGACACAAAGAGCTTCACCCCGGGCCCTGGATCCTATTCCAGGTGGATCTATGCAGAAGGGGGAGTGGCAGTCACCCGAACTCAGGCACCAAGTCCCAGTGGACAGGTGATACAGTTGAAGTCTGGGTGGGAAGTGAACTGCCCAGGGTCCTGAGGAAGATAACAGTGGCCGGAGCTGGGAGTCGGACCCATCCTCTCCAACATCATTGGATCAACAGGGTCCAGGTGGGAAGGTCAGGATCAGGAAGTTTAAGTCATTTCTCAGAGAACCTATCTGCCCTGAGGCTCAGAGGGGATCAGGAAGGACCTGAGGGCCTAGTTGTGAGGCCAACGTTGCCAACAGACCGAGAATGACCTCAGGTGGCCATAGAGGCCGTCTGCTGGGCCCGCCCTCTGCTCCCACAGGCCCATTTCTCTGTCCTAATGGGGATGGGGAGGCTGGCTGAGAGGGGCAGGGCTGCGGCATAGACAGCCAGATTACTATTCCACCCTCTAGGGCAGTGATGGTGAACCTATGACACGCGTGTTAGAGGTGACACGCGAACTCATTTTTTTTGGTTGATTTTTCTTTGTTAAGTGGCATTTAAATATATAAAATAAACATCAAAAATATAAGTCTTTGTTTTACTATGGTTGCAAATATCAAAAAATTTCTATATGTGACACGGCACCAGAGTTAAGTTAAGGTTTTTCAAAATGCTGACACGCCGAGCTCAAAAGGTTCGCCATCACTGCTCTAGGTGGATAAGGCCCAGGAACCTTTGTTCAGCTGGAGAAGCAGGGGCTGAGGCCCCTGGCAGTGGTCCTGGCAGGTTCAGGTACCTGGGGCATGGCTGTGGGGTGCCCGAGGCTGGAGGTCAGGAGGCCTGCGTCCAGGCCCGCCCTGCTCTGCCTGGGCATCACTTTCCTTCTGAGGAGAGAGCTCTACGCTCTCTTCTTGGTGGGCAGGGTGGGGATTGAACCCAAGACTCCAGGGGGCAGCTCTCGGACAAGCCAGGCTCTATCTGGAGGAAAGAGGGCTGTGACTTGCAGTGGCCGTAAACATTCCATGGAATCCTAGTGGAGTTGCTCTGAGACGGGCTGGAGTGGTCCAATCAACCTTTGGCTCTGATAAAGATAAGTGGACCCAAGGTGATAACACACAAACCAGAAACTGTCAACACCGGCTAATTAGGGTACTGGGTGCTGCACCACACCCCTTACGAACTGACGTGGGGAGAAATCTCAGGTGAGGGAGCTGGGTTTGACCTGGGTGGGGGAGGGTCTGGGCTCACTGCCTGTACCTTCGCCTGATGGCCTTTTTGTCACCTTCTCCTTCCAATGACTTCCCCACCTCCACCCTCAGCCCATTCCTCTGCCTACATGACATTACATAACAGAATATGAAAGAACAAAATCTATCCAAACATTGTGCAATATGACATGATTAGCATGATGTAACACAGTGGAAAGAGTCCTGAGCTGGGTGCCAAGAGACCTGATTTTGCCTTGCTGGGCATGACCTTGAACCAGTCATTTCTTTGGGAACGTCAGTCCTCCGCTCTGCAAAATGGGGGGTGGAGATGGGGCAGTGATACAGTGACCCCCCTCTGAGACCCTGCTAGGTCTAACGTTCATGTTCTTTTGCTACAAAACCCTGCAATCTTCGAAGCAAACAAACCATGTTGCTGATGCCACCAGCAATGCTGGGGTGTGCGTGACACTTGACAGAATCACAAGTCTGTCTGCAGGAGCGGGAGCCCATGGGGAGGGCCCCAGGGCGTGGACAGTTCTCAGGGCCCCTGGAATTCCTCTCCCTGTCTGAGCCAGAAGTCAGTGCGCTTGCTGCTTGCTCTTGGGCACTCGGTCTATTTTTAACTCAGTGCCTCTTAAATGAATGTGGTATTGGCTCAATGGTCCATTTCCCTCCATCGTCTGCACCTCCACCCCTCCAAGTGTACACACACACTGAAGTGGCCACCCAGAGGTGACAGGGTGCTGTGCCCAGGCCAGTGTCCAGGCCCAGGCTGGGCTGCCTTTGAGCTGGTTCAGCCCCACACCTCTCCAAGGTCAGCCCCCCACAGATTCCGCTTCCTGCAGTAACGCCCAACCTGAGAGCAGGCAGAAGCCCCCACTGTCCTGGGACCTGGTAGGAAAGGCGAGAATAGGGTTGGCCAGGGTGAACAGAGAGGAGGAGGGCTCTGACCATCCTCCTTGTGGCCACTTCTCCAGGCAGCGAAGAGTTGCCTGCACGGCTAACTTGCCAGGCTAGGTGCCGGGCAGCAAGGCGGGGCGGGGACTCAGGCCCAGGCCCCCCACCAGCTCTCACAGAGCTCAGGAAGGAAGAGGGCCAATGCCAACACCAGGGGACTGAAGTAACAGGCTCAGCAGAAGCCACTGCAAGGGGCAGAGGCTCTAGGTTGGGACAGTTACTCCTGTGGGGGCAGTGGTCAGGGGTGCAGTGAAGAAGAGAAGGGAGGGTCCCGGGAAGGTGGGCAGAAATGTATCATTCCATAGCCTCTCTCAGCTTCGGTTTCCTCATCTGAACAATGGGTACAATTAATGGTACTTGATTCATAGGCTTCTGTGGGGATCAAATGAATGGAGACATGTAAAGCTCTCAGTACAGGGCTCCAGTGTTGACCTGTGGACTGCTGGCTTCTGGTTGGGAAGGCAAGGAGGGAGGGCATTTTGGGCTGAGCCATCAACAGCATGTACATGGGGCAAAACAAACCAAACCAAACCAAAACAAAAAACAACAAAGAACAGAAAATACTCTGACCCTAAGCCGTCTGCAGGTCCTGGGAAGTAGTACCGAGCCACCGTGTATGCGGGCAGGTGCAGGGACAGGTGCAGGGACAGGGGAGGTGTTCGGTGGGCCACTCCGCAATCGCTAAGCCTAGCCCAGGAACAGTGGGGCCCAATCGGGCAGACCCTATTGGGACAGTCCCCAGAACTGGGCCACCAGGGCTGATCTCAGCTGCTAGGGGCTGTGTCAGGGCCCAGGGCTCTGTGGGGCTTTAATATTTTCTATGAGGCTAGAGTGGGGGTGGGGCGGAGACCTTGAGGGGTTGCCAAGGATGAGGAGTCTAGAGGTGAGTACAGTGTGTGTGTGTGTGTGTGTGTGTGTGTGTGTGTGTGAGAGAGAGAGAGAGAGAGAGAGGGAGAGAGAGAGAGAGAGAATTGTAAGTTGGGGTTATATGCCAAGGAGCAGGGGTCCTAAATCGCCAGGATTTGTGATTGGTGCCCATTTTGAGGAGGGACCTCTCCCCCAGCCTGGGCAGGCTCTGCTCGTGCTCCAGTACCAGGAGGTGCCAGGGCCTCCTTAAGGAGAGGCCAGGAGGCCCCTCCCTGCCCTGCCTCAGCCCCACACCTGCACTGTTTCATCGCTGGTCAGAGCGTGGCTGGGTGTGAATGGGAGTGTGTGTGTGTGTGTGTGTGTGTGTGTGTGTGTGTGTGTACATGTGGCAATTCTAGATCAAAGAATGCTCAGAAGGTCCTGCTGAAGGTCAGCGAGCAGCGAGGGCCTGGCCCGCCTCCTCAGCCCCTGGCACCCAGACAGCTCCTTCCTTCCTACCCAAACCCGCCAGGCCTCGAGGGCAGGGGGAGCTGACTGGCCTCTGACTGGGGCTGGGCAGGAGGAGGGGCTGGAAGTGCCTGGGAGGAGCCCATTTAGTCGAGTGCTAAGAGGCAGGCCCCACACTAGGCCCCGGGCAGGGGGCAGTGTTGCTGGGGCTTTGCTGCCAGTGCCCAGGTCCGAGTTGGGAGCTGGGGCCTGGGGTCAGCAGGTAGGACATGCTCTTGGGCCCCCTCAGCAGCAGGTGGAGGTCCCCGAGGTGAATAGTCAGCAGATGGCTGCGCCCAGGCCCGGAGGGTCTTGGGGGACTGGCAGCACAGTGTGGTGGGCAGCTCCTGGGAAGGCTGCAGGGCTCGTCCAGCGTGGGGAACCATTAGGGGCAGGCCCCGTGGCACCCAGCCCAGGGCAGGACACACAGTGATGCAAGCTCTGGTAATGGGATGGGACTGAGGAAAGCTGGTGGGGGGAAAATGCTGGACCCTGAGAGTCCAGAAAAAGCCCCCGGGGACACACTGCGTGGGGAGGGGCA
This sequence comes from Myotis myotis, assembly GCF_014108235.1. NCBI lineage: Eukaryota > Metazoa > Chordata > Mammalia > Chiroptera > Vespertilionidae > Myotis > Myotis myotis. Next base: position 33,230,984 of record NW_023416318.1, read on the forward strand.
CCCTGTGGGTCTCACGCCTGCCAAGGCCCCGTCACAGAGAGGAGGATCGGCCCGTGTCAAGCTTTGGGGCCCCAGATGCTGCATCTGTGGGGCTGTGGGTGGGCCCTTCTTGTTTATCCCAGTTCCAGCCATAGCAGCCCTGTGGAAAAGTCTCCCCTGAAAGAGGCCGCCTTTGAGCTTTCCAGGAATGCTGGCCTGGGCAGAGCCCGGGCGCGGGGAACGGACGGGCATGGGGGGGGGGGGTGGTATATTTCAGAGCTCAGTGTTCCCACGGGCCTGGTGCCTCGCCTGGGAGGAACCAGGAGGTCACAGGGATGTGCCTGGCAGCATGAGGATAAGGCAAGTGTGTGTGTAGGGAGGATAGGTGACAGACACACAGACATGGGGCTGGAAATGACCTGGAATGTCACAAGTCTGTGCTCCTAAAGCCAAAGGCAGCTTAGACCAAGTAACTCACCTTTTCTTGCTTAAAAATGTATGTTTCTTTAAGAGACAATAGTATAGTATAGTGGTTTATAATGGGGGCTCTGGTGGCACGCAGCCTGGGGTTGAATCCAGACTACACTGCCCACTCCTAGCGGCTGTGACTTCAGGTAAATTGCTCCATCCAGATCCCTGTCTCGGTTTCCACAGCTGTAAAATGGGCATCAGAGTAGTATTGACCTCACAGGGTCACTGCCAGGATTAAGTGAAGTGCTTCAAAATGGGCCTGACACAGAGTGAACGCTACACAGGTGTGATTGGCCCCGAAGGAATAAATGCCTTGCCAATCCATCAATCAATGCCAGGCTCAGGCCCAGGCCAATGCTGAGCCCACATGGGGTGTGGCATGGCTACCAGCGTCAGCACATCCAAAGTCCCTGGACCTGCTGAGTTGGCAGAGGGCCTGCCCTGGCACTCCCCAGCCCTGAAGAAAGCCCTAGAAAAGTGCTGGGGCTTTCCCAGGTGTCAGTGGGCGGAGGAAACAGGGGACTAGGAGACTGAATATTCCTTCCATGGCCTGCTGACCTCCCTTGCCATGGCTGTGGGCTGGGCTGGGCTGACTAGTCGGTTGTGCATCTTTTCCATGGGAAGCTGAGGGTGAGAGAGGGTGCAGGACTCACTCCATGGCGGCTGTAGGGACGAGTGTGTGCTTGTGGAAGCTCACCATCCTCCTTCCATGGGCTGAGGCCTGCTCTGACTGGAACCCCATAGCAGCTAGTCCACACTGGTCCATCTGGCACCAATTTTTAGCTGACTTACACTTCTAATGATTTCATCCAGCTATTCAGTTGGTTAAGTCTGCCAACAAACACATATTAGGCCTTACTGCAGTGGTTCTCAACCTTCCTAATGCCGCGACCCTTTAATACAGTTCCTCATGTTGTGGTGACCCCCAATTTCATTGTTACAAATTGAACATAATTAAAGCATAGTGATTAATCACAAAAACAATATGTAATTATATATGTGTTTTCTGATGGTCTTAGGCGACTCCTGTGAAAGGGTCATCCAACCCCTAAAGGGGTCGCGACCCACAGGTTGAGAACCGCTGCCTTACTGTGTGTCATGCTGTTAAACGTTAGGTATACAGAGGTCTCTGTCTTGAATGATGGGACCAGTACATGGGGTCCCGGACTGAGATGGGAAAGGGGTTCCTGGTGGTAGGAATAGTGTGGACCACTGTATATGGGGAGGGGATGCCTACCCCAAGGCATGAACTGTGGCTGGAGGGAGGAGGGAACCTGTCTCAGGGCAGGAGACAGGGCTGGACGGTGACATCTGGAAGGTGACTCAGGCTAAGGTTTTCCTTGGAAGGAGCCATCGAAGGTGAGACTTCAAATATCCGGAGGGGGTGTGAGGGAGGGGTGTGTGTGTGTGTGCCTGCTATAACTTGGGCACTCCCCAGTTACTTTGGGAGGGCTATCTTTCGAAGTCTTAGCCCATAGATATGGCCCCTACCCGCACCCCATCCTATGAACACCTGCTCAAGTGAGAACACCTGGAGGTGATTCCACATCTGGGCTTGTACCTGGCTGGAAGGTGCACCTCTGGGCATCAGGCCAAGCAGGTGCTGGCCTCCCTGGGAACCTGGCCTGGGGAGGAGCTGGGGAGTGGGATGGGGAAAGTGTCTGTGGTGGGAGTATCTGGTCTTCAGGCGCTTGTGGGGCTTCAGAGAGTGACTGGGTGGAGCTGTTCAGTGGCCATCCACCCATTCCTGTCTATTTGCCCATCCATCCTCCTGTGCCTTTCAGTCCATCTGCCAGTCTGTCCATTTGCTCATCCATTTGCCACCTGTCTGTCCCTGTCCCCACCTCCATCAGGCTGCTCCCCTCGGGCACCTCATTCTTCAGTCCTGTGATTTGGGCTGTGATCACAGGCCTGGCCCTGGCCCCGGCCCTCAATAGCCCCTGGGTCACAGTACACCTTCTCATTACTGGTGGTCAGGCCCCGTCGGCCTCCACTTCACCCCACGGGCGTCTTGAGGTCCTAGCACAGACTTGGTGCTCACTTACCAGTCCTAGTGCCAAAGATGCTCAGATGCCAGCCCTCTTCCCAGAAGACCCTCCCTTCTCTCACTGTATAAGGCTCCTCTCCACCCGCCAAGGGCTGCAGACTACCCTGCCCTGCCCTGCCTTCTCATGCTTGCTCTGTGCAGCTGCCTGCAGGCTGTGGGAGGCCCATCCCAGGCCCGTGAAAGCAGTGCCCAGCACTCCCTGGATGGGGAGGGGCTGCCTAAAACTCAGAGCAAACCAGGGGATTCCCTGGGACATGGCCCAGCCAGGCCTTGCCCGACTTGGAGCTCCAGCACAGTGCTGTGGCTCCCCAGGAAGGTTTTCCTATAGAAAACAGAGATCCCCACTCCGTCCCAAATAGGGGCTTCACTCTACTGCTTCCCTGGGACTTCCCCCCCCCCCCCCCCCCCCCCCCCCCCCCCCCGCCACTCAAGGCCTCTCCCTGGCCCGGACTCTGGGTGTGGGGATCGGCCAGGCCAGAGAAGGCCAGGCCTCCTAGTTCTGCCCTCTCCAGGGCCTAATAGAACTTAACCCTGGTGTGGGGATGGGGGTAAGGATGTGTGTGTGTGTGTGTGTGTGGGGGGGGGGGGTGTAATTAAACACAGAATGTGTGTGTGTGTGTGCGTGCTCGTGCGCATGCGAGTGTATATGTGCATTTATTTATAGAGCAAATATGAATACTAGCTATATGCCAGACACTTCTAAAGGCGTTGAAGGAACAACAAACTGGACAAAACCAGCAGGCACTGCCCTCAGGAGGCTGATGTTCTATGTGGGGAGACTCAGGAGCTGCTGGGTATGTGTCGGTGTGTATGGGGGAGTGGGAGTGTGGTGAGAGGGTGTGATGTGGATCAAGGGCCTGGACCAGGGTTGAGCCTCAGCAAGGATGTGTGCATGTAAACTTACGTGTGTGTCTTTGTGGGTGTCCGTGGGCCCCCTGGGTCTGTGCTCGGCAGTTGGAGTGTGTCTGTGCAGGCCCAGAACTGGCGCGCGCATGTATTGCAGCCAGCTTGGGAGGCTGTGTGGCAGCCACACCTGGCTGACTCCCAGGCTGTAAGCCTCTATTTTTAGAAATGACAGCCTGTCGATCCCCCAACACACCTGTTCAGGTGGCCAGCCGCTGAGGAGGGCCCAGCTGGCCTGCCGGGGGAGGGAACCTGCCTCAGCCAGTGCCACCCGCTCTCTGCAGCGCAGGCCCGCACAGAGCAGCCTCTGGCCTCCAGTTAAGCAGGATGGGCTGTCCCCGGGGCCCCCATGGTCCATCCACGTGGGACTCCCAGACCCCATATCTGCAGTCCTAACTCCTCTCCCCCGGGAATGCCCCTCCTCACCCCCCTTTGCAGGAGGCCCAGCTCTGGAACCCTCCAGGAGGCTGCTGGCCCACCATGTCCGGCCCTGTCGCCCTGAGAGGTGGGTCAGGTGGGGCTGAAGATGGGAGGAGAGATGGGTCAGAGGTGACCTCCTCTCTTATCAAGTGACTGGGCCCCTCCACCAACTCCACCAACTCCTCCTTGCAAGGGGCTTCTTTCCTGGCTGCAGGTGGACTGCCCAGAGAGGCAGAAGCTGGGCTGCCTTTTGTGTCGCCCTCCCCTGCCTCTAACCCCCCTCATTTTCTCCCCTCTGTGTCCTGTCATTCTCATCTTCTCTCTCCCCCCCTTGGTCACCTTTCTAAAGAAAGTTAACAGCAAGGTGCACCGAGCTTCAGCGATAACGCAGGCACGGTGCCACGTGCTTTACATATATGATCTCCCTTAAACCTCCCAACAACCTGTGAGGTCACAGAGAGAAAGCTGCCGCTCAGAGGGATCCAAGTCACTCAGTGAGGAGGGCGCAGAGTAAGGGTTCAAGTCCAGGCTCAGGCAAGTCCTTGCTTATATGTTGTCCTTGGCCTACTATCCTCCCAGACACGGTCTTGGTGAGAGCTGAGCTGTGGCCCAAGAGCCCCTCCTTGGGCTCTGGAAGGGTGCGCAGAAGGAGGCGGGAATGACAGACACATTGAAGATCCAGGGAATGGCCATGGAAGCTGTGCAGGGGGACCCCAGCTACCTCTCATGCTCTAGCCCAGCCGTGGGCAAACTATGGCCCGCGGGCCGGATCCGGCCTGTTTGAAATGAATAAAACTAAAAAAAAAAAAAGACCGTACCCTTTTATGTATGATGTTTACTTTGAATTTATATTAGTTCACACAAACACTCCATCCATGCTTTTGTTCCGGCCCTCTGGTCCAGTTTAAGAACCCATTGTGGCCCTCGAGTCAAAAAGTTTGCCCACCCCTGGCCCCTGCTACAGAACCTTCAATGGCTCCCTACTAGCATTGACCATGGTGAGCTCAAAGCCATCCCCGGCTGGCCTGCAGCCTTTCCTGTGCTACCACCACCTCTTCCTCCCCGACAGCCCTTCTCAGCGGGGCCGGTACTTGCTCCTGCTCTGCCGCGGCCTCCGTGCAGCGGCTCTCCTTCCAGGGCCGCTGGAAGGTGGGAATGAAAAAGGCCGTGCCTGGAGCTAAGCACCCACGGACTTCATTTCATTTAATCTGCACAATGTCCCCACAAGCTAGGCTCTCGTGTACAATTTGTACCAATGAGGAAACTGTTCCGAGGAGGCAGCCAGTTGCCCACAGCTAGAAAGGGCACAAGCGCGATTCAACACTGTGCCGTCCAGTTCCATTGGGTTTAAGAGACAGCTCTTCACTGAACGCAGCAGCTCCAAGTCCTATGCCAGCAACCGGGGTAGAGAGAGTATTAGGGGAGGAGGCTTGCGCGCGTGTGCGCGCGCGCGCACACACACACACACACACACACACACACACACACACACACTCACATGCGTGCACACACACATGCTTGCCTGTTTGAACACACGCACTCGATAAGTGCACACACACACATGTCCATACCCCACACAGGGTCCTAATAGCACTTCCTATAGGTTCCCTCTGCCCTTTCCCCTCTCAGTTTTAGGTGGGGAGGGAAGGCAGACAGGGAGGAGGGGAGGTGCAGAATTGCTCACCTCCCAGTCTTAAAACCTTCACACTTGTGACTCAGACCCCCAGATGGTCCCTTTCAAGGAATGATCTCTAGTTCCCTTTAAAAGAGGGATGAGTAGGAAAGAGAAAAACACATTTTGTTCTGATGTCTCACGATGTCATTTGGAGACAATTTGTCCCTTTTCCTCCCTATCTTTGCCCTCCCGCTCCCCACCCCAACGCCAGGCTGGTCCTTTCCAAAACCCCAGGGTCCAGCCCTGAGCCACTCACTTGGAAGTGGGGTTGACCCATGAGAGGGTTTCTTCTCTGTGACTGCCAGGGGCTTGGGAGAGAAGCTGGGGGTCCTTGGCTAGCCCCAGGTTCAGATCCAATCCCTTTCACTGTCTCCCTCTTTTGCTGAGAGGGCCAGCTTGTTCTTGGACCAGAAGCTGAGAGTAGGACTGTGTCAGCCTGGGTCAGAGGTTTATAGACTTTTAAATGAAAACCACCATTGGCCCTGGACTCCCGCTTACTTTTGGAGGCCCCACCCAAACTACATGAGACACGTGAAAGCACACTCTGACCCCAAACCGAGTGTCATTTTATAGTAAACCATTAAAAGGGGTTTCAAATCATTATGAGTGTTCGATTATCCAATTACAGCTCATTCATTTAACTTAAAATTGACTCTAATTTCCTTAAAAGCATCATGCATATTTGGGAATTCTTCAAAATGAGCACATCTAAACCAACAAATTGCTTTCAAATGTAATGTTCATGAGTTCCAGGTTTTCCAGTTAATGAACTTGCCATAAGATGGTGCTTGATTGACATGAAGTTACATCGTCTTCGTTTCAATTTTCTAGTCTTTTAAAAATATTTTAAAGTCAATACTCCCCCCCCCCCCCCAGGTCTCAAACTTTTGTTTTTGCAGAACCTCAAACATTTCATAGGTCCGAGATACTTTGCCTGTGTGACTGGAAGAATAAACAGCTGGGAGCACATGCTGCTGAAGAGAGAGAAATACAATAGGTTGCAAACGTGAAAAAGGTGCTAATATACCTCATAATAAAGACTGCACATCAAAACGAGAGAACCCGTCATCTTTCAGATTGGCAAAGACAAAAAAGTGGCTTTGGTATAATTTGGTGCAGTATTTTGAGGGCCTATTGGATAATATCCATCAAAATGCAAGTGTACATTCCCTTTGCCCAGTGTGGTCACCCTTCAGGAATCTAGCTTCCCAGAAATGCACAAAGGTGGGTGGCGAAAGATGTTCATGGCCATGGAAGACTGGAGGCGGATTTGATGTCGACCAACAGAGGAGCGACATAAAAATGGCGGACACCCCCACATTGGGATAGTATGTGGCTGTGGAAGAATGTGTACACGTGAGGATGTGGGAAGAACACCTGGATACTGTGTTAAGTGAAAAAAAAAAATCCAGGTACAGAACAATGTGTACTGCGTGATTTCTTTTGAGAAAAGGGAAAATGATAGACAAGGCATACACTAGAAAATGCCTGGAGACAATGGGCAGGAGACGTAGAAACTGGAAAGAATGGGATCTCTGAGAAAGAAACTGGGAAGATGGAGGCAGAATTACTTTTCACTTTTGCTATGCTTAATTTTTAAAAATGTATTTTTATTGATTTCAGAGAGGAAGAGAGATAAAAACATCAATGATGAGAGAGAATCATTGATCAGCTGCCTCCTGCATACCCCACACTGGGGATCAAGCTCACAACCCCACCCAGGCATGTGCCCTGAACAGGAATTGAACCGTGACTCCTGGTACTTAAGTCAACACTCAATCACTGAGCCACACCAGCTGGGCTGCTTAATTAAAAAAAAAATATCACTTAACAGATGCCTGTGGAATAAAAGCAGTAAAACGAATGAATGAATGAATGAATGAATGAATGAATGAATGAATGAATGAATAAATGAATAAATTCTAGCTGCCACATGGAGGAAGGAATTGCCCTGTAGCCTGAAGTCTAGTGGCTCCCACAACCAATAGACTATTCGCCTGGGAGAGGAGGAGAAGGGAGGATCCTGAGGCTTCCTCCAGGAGGGCCGGAAGGATGGAGAAAGCTGGGCAGAGGGAAAAGAGAAGTAGGGGAAAGTTTGTGGGTTTGTGTCCTGGAGGACTGCCTCTCCGCATCTACCGCTACGCCCCGTCCTTCCCTAGAGGGTACATCTATTTCAAGCCTGGAAAGTCCCAGCGCCTAGCACGATGCTGGCATAGAATTTGTGGCAATAAATAGTGGTTGACTGAATAGATGGAATCAGTCACTGGTTAGGCCAGGCCACATGTTGGTCACTCCTGTGCCTTCCCCAAACACCTCTTCCCTACCCAACAGCAACAACAACAACAGCCTCAGGGCTGCCATGGACAGCTGTGTAGGCTGTGCACCGCCCAACCCAGGAGGTGCCATTTTCCTAGACTCGTGTGGGTGATGCCTCCTGAAGTGTGGGACACGGCACACCTGCAAAACCCCGTTCCTTCTTCTTTCAGGCTCAGGGGAACTGAAGCCACGTGAGAGTGAGCGTGGTAAGGGAAGGGGATCTCCCAATCCGGACATTGCAGGCTTCCCCTCCTTTTCCCTCCAATTCCTAAGGCCCCTCCCTTTCTTTGTTCCTCTTTAACTTGGCCTGGAGGTGGCTTGGCCAAATCTGGCCAGTTATTCTGTCCCCGAACTACAGAGTCTGGAACTTGCAGTATGATCTTGGCAAGACCCCAAACCTCTCTGGGTCTCAGTTTCTGGGTCTCGGGTTCTGCATCTAAGGAATAAGTACATGTGTAGGGAGCAGTTCATGTTGATTCTCTTTCACTGGAAGAGACCTTATGGAGATAAAGGAGGAAGGAATGCACCCTGATAGGATGTGGCATCCTCTGAGGGGACACATCCTCACATCCTGTCCTGTTCTGCCAGGCCCTCGATGCACTCAGGCCCCCAATTCAAATTAGGGGGCAGCATCCCGGAACAGAAGGAACGTGTGCGAGGAGCAGGAGCCCTTGTGGAACCCTGACTCTGATGATATCCCCTGTGTGCTACTGAGCAAGCCACGGCCCGGCCTGGGCCTCAGTTCTCGCCTCTGCCGAGTGGGTGCTTAGACCACACCAGCGAGTGTCAAATGCTGGGCTGAGTTTGAGATGGCCTCTTCTTTTTCTCTTTAATTTCTATATTTTTTGTTTGATTCTTTCTTATTACAAACAGCACATATTTCCATGAAAGCTCAAACAGTACCAAAGTAGGTAATGTACTAATTGAAACACAGCTCTTACTGAGAATCACTGCTGACTCACTACTAATTTTTGTGTGTGACTTTAAAATTCTGATATAATTTCAAATTTATTAAAAAGTTTGAAGAATACTACAAAGACTCTGATATAGATCTTACTCAGATTTATCAATTGTTTACATTTTGTCATTTTTTACTTTATTTCTCTATCTCTATCGTGTGTGTGTGTGTGTGTATGTGTACAATTTATTCCCTAACTATTTGAGAGTAAGTGGCAGACATATGCCCTTTTACTTCCAAATGCTTCAGAGTTATTTTCTAAGAAAGAGGACATTCTCTTACAATGTAAGGCTTACATAACCCCTGCAGTCAACAAAATCAGGAAACAGCGTTGATACAATACTATTAACTAGTCCACAGTCCATGTTCAAAGTTAGTTGTGCCATGACCTTTTCATAAGTTTCCAGCAACAGTAGAAAAATATGAGTGATGGAGAGTTATGTTTTTTAAATCCAACATGTATTTAGCTTTAAGGATTGTGCTTGATTCTAAATCATGCTCTCCCCTGTCCTTTTCTTCTTATTGGTGTTAAGATGTCCCTCCCCCCCTTTTTAAAAATTATTTTTTATTGATTTCAGAGAGGAAGGGAGAGGGAGAGAGAGATAGAAACATCAACGATTAGAGAGAATCATTGATCAGCTGCCTCCTGCACACCCCCCCGCTGGGGATCAAGCCCGCAACCCGGGCATGTGCCCTTGGCTGGAATTGAACCTGGGACCCCTCATTCCGCAGCCGATGCTCTATCCACTGAACCAAATCAGCTAGGGCAAGATGTCCCCTTTTAAATGAAACGATGGTGAGTGTAGAAAGTGGTTTATTTGTTATTGATATTTTATTACTTGACAAAGTGAAATGTGGGAGAGTCTTTGTTAGTCCTTAAACTTCTTTTGCAGGGGTTCCAGGGTGAGGCTCCCACAGCACCAGTGTTCTCTGAGTCCAGGTGAGCCTGGTCACCAGAGACTTTCAAGAAGCCAAGTTGAGAGCACAGCTGCTCCTGATGCTGGGGTTGGGGAATGGGCCCTACCCCCCAGGGGCAATGACCTCTCCCTCAGCAGAGTGCACCTTCATCCTTTTCCTAGCTCCCCAGCATCTGTTTGGAGCATCCCTTACCTTGTCAGTCTCTCGGGGAGGCAGAGCCCTCCTCCCACCCTAGAAGCCAGACCTTACTTTCCCAGCCTCCTTTGCAGCTGCAGTGCAGGCATGTGATCTGGCTCAGTCAATCAGACACTCACCCAGGAATTCTGAATCTTAAGCAGGTGACGCAAAGAAGCAGAGGTGGGATGTATCTGACAGAATTGCTGCTGGAGCAGCAGAAGAGTTTTCAGGGCCAGTTGCACTGTTGCCCTCCCTGGTCTGGCCCTGAGGAGTGATTTGGGCCGGGGTTCTGGCTGCGGTCCAGTCCTCCCTGGTTCCTGAGCTTGGCTCTCCAGCCAGCCCGAGGAGTCTGTGAGCTTTCTGTTGCTTGCAACCAAGAATCCGGCCACATAAATCCAGAGAAGCCAGCATCATGGGAGTGGAGAGGAGCTGGGGCCTGGAGTGCACACATTGGGCCTTGGTGAGCAGTGATTCTGTGGGGTGGGCAGCCACAGGGGAACCTAATGTCCTGATCTGGAATGTGGATGGGACACCTGTCTAGGTGCTAGGCGGGGCAGCCCAGACAGGAAGTGCTATGGGGGAGGGGTAGGAGGGGTATGAGAGGAGAGAGGCTGGAGCCGGAGGATGGGGATGGGAGGAGGGAGATGAGCCCAAGAAAGGACCGGGTGGGGTGGGGCTTTGTAGGAGGAGACAGCCAAGGAGGGTGGCACAGTTCCATCTGCCCCCAAATATTTTTTGCCCCTTTTCTATCTGCCCGGCAGGGTATGGCTAATACAACAGTCTGGGTTGGGTACTGTTACCTTGTTTTACGTGTAAAGGAAGGGTGATACAAAGATGAAATAACTTCAACAAGATCAGGAAAGCAGAAAGGGCCAGGGTCAGGATTTAAGCCTGGGTTTGACTCCAACATTGATGCTCAGAAACCCAAACACATGCTCGGATGAGGGACCAACATCCCTGACTCAATGCCTGAGTTTTTATACCCTTTCTATGAGCACTTTAAGTAAAATATACTTACTCCCTGTAAGTACTTAGTGAGGTGATTTAGTCAAGTAATAGAACATAGGTATTATTGTGTGACAGGGTAATGCCTGGGTCCTGGCTCACTTTGGAAATATCAAGCCTCCACTCCCCTTCCCCAACCTGTGAAGAAGCTGGGTCCAAACAGATGCGCAGCAGCACACACAGTTGGCTGCCTGCCCAATGGCCTTGCTCCCTCCTGCGACCCGCCCCTCAGCACCCAGGTGTTTGTCCTTCTCCCTCTGGGCTCAGCCTTCATACTGTGGCGGTAATGGTGGCAGCATGACCCTGGCTGGGATAGATTCGGGCATGAGCTGTGGCTCAGTTCTGGCCAGTGGACAGTAAGGGACAGTCCCATGGGGACTTCTGTAAAACATTCTCCTTGATCTTAAAATGGGACACGAGGCGGAGTTGTTTCCTGTTTTTTTGTTTTGTTTTTCATTCTGCTGCTATGGATATTGTTGGGTGACAATGTAATGTCTGGGGTGACGGCAGCCGTGTTATGACCGTGGGGCAAGCTAGCCAAGGACTAGGCAATGCGGAGAAGGGCAGAGGGAAAGGAAAAGAAGTAACCTGGGTCCTTGATGATGAAGTTGAGTTGCAGGATTTAACCTCTGCTGAAGCTACCCTTCCCCTGGACGGCTTATTCTGTGAGATAATACATTTTCCTTATTGTCTAAGCCAGTGGTCGGCAAACTGCTGCTCGCGAACCACATGCGGCTCTTTGGCCCCTCGAGTGTGGCTCTTCCACAAAATACCACATGTGGGCGCGCGTACAGTGCGATCGAAACTTCGTGGCCCACGCGCAGAAGTCGGTATTCTGTGGAAGAGCCACACTCGAGGGGCCAAAGAGCCGCATGTGGCTCACGAGCCGCAGTTTGCTGACCACTGGTCTAAGCCAATGGAATAGAAATTCTGTTTCTGGCTGCTGCAAACTGATGTATGAACCATGGCACCAAAAGAATAAACTCCCAACGTACTCGTTTGATATGCTAATAGCTGACAGCAGAGAAAACCACCATTGAGGAAAACCTGACTCCTTGACCAAGGGAGGCCCTAAGAATTCCTTTCTCTGCCAGTTCAGAGGGGAGGGAGCGCAGCAGTGTGAGGCCCTGCACCCTGCATCTTGTCCGGGCCTGCGGGAGGGCTCCTATCAGAAGAGAGGTCCACTCCTGGTCAGCTGAATTTCTGACACTCATTTCCTGTAGGGTCAGCAGAGGAAAGCAGCTTTATTTACCGAATCAGGATGGAAAACAGATGTCTAAGCACCCCGCTGGGCCCAGCCTCACCCTGCACAGAGGCCGGGCTTGTTCTCGGCCCTGACCTGCTCACCAACCCTCTGTTCCTCACATCGAATCCAGATGTGGCTTCTTCCAAGCTCTAATAATAATTTTGATTTGTTGTGGTTAAGTAACCTTTGCCCCCCCCAGCTCAACTGTAAACTCACCAACGCTCCAGGGAGAAGAATAGGAGTTACACTATGAAACATTTGTCAGGAAGCCCAGAGAGGACTGGACTTGAGGAGCAGATCAAAGTGGGTCCAGCTGCAGCCTGGTCGCTCTCAACCAGTGTCTCAGTCAGCAGCTGCTGTGTGAGAAGCCACCACACAGCTCAGTGGCTTAAGACAACAGCTCTTTGTTTGCTAATGGTTCTAAAATTTGAGCAGGGCTTGGCGGGAACGCGCATTTGTTCTCCACGTGGTTTTTGTGTTTTGTTAGTCAAGTCCATGGGACGATGGAGCCTGTGCAGGAGCAGAGGGGATATGTGCAGTATGGGTGCCCACCGTGTTCCTGGCTGCCTGTCCCTAGACACACAGTCCTTTTTTCTTTCAGCCCTTCCTTACCTGCCAGCGAGCCAGAGGTGGAGAGCGTTGGCAGAATGTGTGCATGTCAAGAGAAGCTCTTCCCACGAGTGGCCTGAGGTGATTTTCTGAAAAGCCACTGAGTATCCGAAGGTCACCTTCCTGAAGCAATGTGTGCTGTTCCATCATGACAAGGTGGCGTTGGTAGGCGTGCCCAGCCTTGGGGAGTTGTGTCAAGCACAATGTCCTGCGGTTGCTAAAGGGTGTCCCTCATGGGGATGGGAGGCTGTGGGGTCTAGGAAGGGGCCCGTGTGTGGCCTGCATGTGGCTGTGTCTGTGATGGGTCTTTCTCTGGGTCTCCTTATTTGTCACCCCATCTCCTTCTGTCCCTCCCCCACCTCCCATCTGCTAATGCTGTGCAGGCACGTCTCTATCTTCTCTACCCAGGCCCAGGGAACCAACCATGTCTATGAGAGCATGTGTGTGACGTGTGTGAATGTGTGTGTGTGTGCATGTGTGTGTGCAAATGTGAGTGAACAGAGGTGTCCCTCCACCCATTCAGATGTGCTCCCATCCTAAAAGGCCCCTGTCTAGTCAGCCTCTTCCCTTTCCTGACCGTCTACAGCCAGTCTGTCAGCCCACACACTGTGCTAACCCCCACCCTTTGGTGGTGATCTGACTGGTGTATAGGGGGGGTCTGTCTCCTAGGATGTCAGCCCCCACAAACTCTTGCCCACAGCAGTCTTCAGCCCCTGCCCTGTCTGCTCTGTGCTCCAGTGGCACCCCTCGCCCACTCACAAACTGCGGACTGAACTCATTCCGTCTGCTGCATCTCCCCCCTGAGCACAGTGGCCGCAGGAGGGCTGGGATCGGTGTGTCCCTGAGGCTGCCGACTGCCTGGGACTGTGTGGGGCCATTTGGATGCTCCGCAGGCATGTGTTGTGGTTGTTGTTTGGACTGTGGCTGAGAAAATAGGGAACGCGGGAGAAATGGCTGCTTCTCCAAGGGTGGGGGCAGTTGTGGGACCCCAGGGCCTGTGGTCAGAGGGGCTGGACTCTGTTCCTGCTGCCCTGGGGAAGGGAGTCCAGCTCCCTCCTATGCCGTAGGCCCTCCTCCCCTGGGGGTGGCCGGGGTGGGAACCACACCCCACGCTGGCCCTGCATGTGCATGTTGGCACACACCTGCACAGCCTGCCTCTGGGGCCCCCTCCCACCATGCCCTGTGCACACGCTGCTGACGTGGCTGTGGTTTCCAGGCCCCAAAGGTGCAGCTCAGAGTCAGGGCATCCTGTTCTCTGTGGCTACAGCAGCAGGACGGTGGGTGGGGGACAGCGTCCCCTGCAAACACGCACACGCAGAGGCCCCTTTCCATCGCCTTCTGGATGCTCACACGCATGCACTCAGGCAGGCGGGCACCAGGCTGGCTGCTCTGAGGCCTCAGGCACGAGAGCTGTGCACCCATCTGTACAGGCCCCGCTGCGGGCAGAGAGAAGGGGCGGAGGAAGTGGCTTCGGGCTCCCTTCCCCACACCTGAGCTCACACCTTCAGTGCTTCACCCCGGAGCATGGCCACCAGCCTCGTTTCCCTCCTTTGGGGGAAGGGTTGCCCTCTTTTGCCTTCTCCTGTCAAAACCACATCCCCACGGGAGGGGTCGGCATTCAGCCCTTGGCAGGGCGGAGCTGCCTCTGCCTCTGATAGGTCCAGCCCAAACCCCGGCCCAGCGCCTTCCCTGCACCAGGAATCCCTTCTTTTAGGAGGAGGCGAGTGTGGCCCCTGGAAACAGGCCTCCTGGGTTGAATGCGGGCTCTGCGTGACCTTAGGCAAGTCACTTAACCTTTCTGTGCCCCAGTTTAGTTCGGATTAAATGGGTTCATATATGCAAAGCGCTTAGTGCAGCACCTGCTGTGCAGGCAGGTTGTCAATGAACAGTAGCTATACTCAATAATAAAAAACAGTCAATAAATATCACCATTGTTTCCTGCCTCAGAGCCAGGAGAGGCCTGAGCCATGGTCTGTCAGGGCTTGCAGCCCAGCTCCAGCCTCTGGGACTGAGCCTGCTGCGTTCAGACACCTGGGGGCTTATTGGAGAGTCAGTGCCAGGCCGCCCCGGGGATTCTCATGCAGCAGGAGGGTGGTAGGAGGGAGGACTCACACCCTAGCCTGTGGCCCTCTGCAGCCAGGTCCCCCCTCCCAGCCTCAGTCTGGTCCCCTCACCTGCACCTCCCACTTCCTCCATCCTCTCCAGGTCCCCTCCGTCCTGCAAGGCTCCTCTCAGGCCACTCATCACCTGCAGGAGGACTGTCAACCCTGCCGCCTGAGCTCCTACTTCTTGGAGCCTCAGTTTCCTCAAGAACGAGAAGGGGATCAAAACTCCTACATCATGGGATTGGGGTCAAGTGAGGTCCTGCACCCCTGAGTGCATGGCCACGGCAGCCAGTCCGGGCTGACTACTGCCATTGTATGCAGCCCCGCCTGGCGGGCCCAGTGGGGCCTAGGAACCCAGACTCACACAGGCCCCGGGGAAGCCTTGCTGACC
The DNA here is from genome assembly GCF_014108235.1 of Myotis myotis. Lineage (NCBI taxonomy): Eukaryota > Metazoa > Chordata > Mammalia > Chiroptera > Vespertilionidae > Myotis > Myotis myotis. The sequence continues at coordinate 33,246,204 of NW_023416318.1, forward strand.
AGGGTGGGCTGGGATGAACAGGGCACCTCCCTGTCTTGAGCTCCGAGTTGAGCAGGGAACACATACACTGGAGCTTGAGGGTGGATGGCACTCACCCCAAACGGCCTGAATGAGGGAGGAAGGAAGAGAGGAGGAGCTGAGCACAACTTGGGCCCCAGAGGAAGTTGAGAGCTGGGCCACAGTGGTGTGACAGTTCAAGGGCCTACAGGGCAGTCCCCACCCCGCCCTCACCTGCTGACGTCAGCTGCAGAGTGCATGACCCTTGCACAATCCCCATCTCCCAGGCCCTGCATCTGTAGAGGCCTGGTCCCAGCCCGGGGGCTCCCCCCACCCCATATTCTCTGCACATCTGGGCAGCCAGCACAGCTTTGTGCCTTCAGGTTGGCATTGCTCTCCCCAGGCTCATTGTATGAAAGGTGGCCAGTTAATAGCAGCTCTTCACCCCACCCCCTCCTCCTCACCTCTCCCAGCTGGGGCCCTAGAAGATATCTATGAAGCACCTACTATATATATACCTGGTGGTTTCATGTCCACAAGCTCATTTAATCCTTCACAAAACCCCGAGGTGTAGTCATTTCACAGATAAGGAAACCAGCTCAGAGAGGCTGAGGAACCTGCCTGACGTCACACAGCATATAGGTGGCCGAGCTGGCCTTCCGACTCAGGTTCCTGTCAAGAAGTTCCTCAGGCCAGTGCCACTAGGCCTCTTGTTTGTCAAGGAGGAAGTGGATACCCAGAGCTGGGAAGCGAGTGCCTCAGGCCATGCCACGGGCTCCTGGCAGAGCGGGCAGGAATAGAGAGAGATCTTTCTCAGGGCACTGGGTGCTTGACAGGAAGGGCTCTGCTCAGAAAGCTCCTTTCTTTCCCGCCTCCAGGTCTCCACTCAGAGGCCACCTCCGCGGGAAGCCTTTCTGGGCCGTCCTAGCTGAAGGGCCTGATCACCCTTCACCTCCTGGCCTGGCTCTATTGTGCTTCATGACACTGTCGCTTGCACTTTTATGTGTCAATTATGTATCACCCACTGGCCTGTGAGCTCCATGAGCTCAGGGAGGGTCTGTCTTGTTCCCTTGCCTAGAATAGTAGCTGGCACAAACTTAACTCTATTCGTGTGAAATGAATGAATGAATGAATGAATGAGTGAAGTCGGTAAACGAAGACACTTAAGCGTATGAGGGAAAGTTTGGCGAGAAGATAAACTTATGAAGGGCAACCTAAATAGATCGCATGAGGTGGAGGTGGGGAGTGAGAAGGACCTTAGAATAGGGAAGGCGAGGGCCAGATGCGCAGCCATGTGGTCTGACACACAGACTGTAAAGTGAACGGTGTTCCCTCCAGTTGTACAGTTTGGCCCAGAGCCCACGGCGCCCCTGGGGATGGGGAAGCACACAACGGTTTGGGGCCCGTCGGCAGGGCTGCCGAGCGAGCGAGGGAGTGGAGGCAGCTCTGTGGTGCCTGCAGCAGCAGGGACAGGCTGTACCCTCCCCGAGGACAGGCAGCTCTGCAGGTGCCTGCAGCAGCAGCAGCAGCAGCAGCAGAACAGGCTGTACCCTCCACGGGGGCTCCACGTGGTCGCGGTTAACAGCTCTCCACCTGCCATCCGGTGGCTGGTCTCCACAGACGGCCCTCCAACCAGGGGCAGCAACTGTGGTGCTGTTAGCAATCTAGTACCTGGACGCCCGGAGGGGGGCGGGTGGGGAAATCACCCTGACACACCCCACAAACACACGCATCAAACGCTGTAGATAAAGATAATCACAACAGTGGGAGGGAGGGCCGTTTCCTGAGCCACACAGAGCTCTGAAGGCGGGGGACACTGTGTTCTGAGACCTCTCTGCGAGCAGGGCTCCTGAGGAACCTGTCCCAGCCCCTCCTCCTTCCCAGTCCCACAGACTGGGCACAACAACCACCACCCTGTGATCGTGGGGCTCTCGTCTTCGATGAGTCACCTTGCCCACAGCCAGCCTTGCTGGTTGATGTTATCAGTTCCTCTGCTTACTTAATTCCTTGGTTGACATCAGCACCGCCTCTGCCGTCTCCTGCAGCCTGGCACAGGCTGGGAAAGCAGGCGGCTGAGGTCTCTTGCCAGAAGCTACCAGGGCAGGTCAATTGGGACCCCCAGTTACGTGGCCTTTAGCTTCAAGGAGCTTGGCCTAGTTTTTTGCTTTGCTGCCTGTGACCCTCAGTGTACCTCCCAGGACGTGCAGCCTGGAGTTAGCCCTGAGAGCCTTCCCCCCTGCTCCATCCTGTTCCCTTTCTGCTTGTTCAGATGTGGGTCCAGCTGGGTGATCTCCCCGCCCGCGACCGTCTGGGCGTCTAGGTACTAGATTGCTAACAGCACCACAGTTGCAGCCCCTGGCTGGAGGGATGTCTGTGGAGACCAGCCACCAGATGGTGAGCTGTTAACCACGACCACGTGGAGCCCTCGTGGACAGTTCAGCCTGTTGCTTGGGCTGTAGTCCCTAGTCTAGCCCTCTGATGGCTTCTGCTCCTAAGTTCTGTCTCGTGCAGGCCTTGCTGCCTCCCTGCCTCTGTGATGGGCCTCTGGGTTCCCAGGCTCAGACTGTGCTGCCCTGCTGGCTCTCTGCCTGAGGTCTGGCCACCCAGCCCTGGGGCCCAGCTCCCTCAGAGGTCCCCCAACTCCCTCCTCTGCCCCCTGCCTCCCATCTCTTGGGGCAGCCTCCTGGGAGCCCAAGCCAGTCCTTCTGCTTCATAGGCTAGCATTTCCTCGCTTCTCCCTTCACCTGGTCACCCTTCTCAGTGTGCTGTGGCACAGGGAAGATGCCATGGGTCGGTAGAATGGTGACAGAGACATGGTGGAGAAGGGAGGAATTCAGTGCTTTTCCTCACACTGTCCTACTCTGCCTCCTTCCCACCACTTGAGATGGACAGCAAAGGAGTAGAGGCCGCAGGGACAGGTTCAGCCCAGGCCTTGGAGGCTGGACCTCGGGCCAGGATGGGAGGCTGCCCAAGCTTGGCATTCAAGGGAGACAGTGAGGGGAAGTGGGTGGGGCTGGGCAGGGAGGAGAGCCAACTCTTTGAACTACCCAAACAGCATCCTCTGTGGCCCCAGGAGACAGCTTCTCAAATGTCACTGCCTGGGGCCCAAGAAGGGGAAGGGGGAGGTTTCTCAACACCAGTCACTTTTACTCTAGTTATTTGACCAAAATGAATTGTTCTTAGAAGGAAAAAGAAAAAAAGCAAAAAAAAAGCAAAACAAAAAGAAAACCCACCTCTGAGGTCAATTCTATTTCCCCCAGCAGCTTGACAAGCAGATCCGGAGGGCAGATAGCACACCTGGGCCGGGCTACTTCTGCACCACTCGCCCCACCAGAAAGCCAGCAGACTTCTGCTCTCCCCTCTGCACCCGAATGCCGGCTGCCCGCCCCCTGGGCACCCAGGAACACCCTAAAATGCTGTCCGAAGTAAGGAGGGGTGGGCCCACTGAGAGGCCAAGGGGAGCAAGCCGGCTGGGTTCAGCTCCACACACCCCCGTCTTGCTGGGCCTCTGTTTTACCACCTACCAAACGGGGAAAACCTTTGAGGAACCAATGAGATAATGAGCGTGAAAGTGCTTGGCCGTGTTCACTGGCCAGCCAAGAGGCTGGGGTCCTGTAGAGGAGAGAAGGGGACGTTAGGGAAGGTTTCAGGGAAGAGGCCACATCTCAGTGATTTAAGAACAGATGCCAGTTGACTACCTCTGCTCCTGCCCCTTTAGGTTCCCTTTAAGCCCTGAAATGAGTTCCTATTAATGCTCCTCGTGAAGGACACGCCTTGGGAATAATGGGCACCTTGCTGAACTCAGCTTGTGGTCTGCTTAGACCCTGGGGTCCTTTTTCAAGCATGAGAACACAGGATGTCCTAGTTTAATCAGGTGGGTGTTCCCTCCTTGGATGCAGACGAAGCTCAAAGTCTAGTCAACCCAGACTGCTTTCTTCAGTGAGAGAGGATAGCCTGATTTGGGTTATATTTTGAGCCCTTATCTCCCTCCCTTTAACCCTGTGCCCAAAGCTCACCTCCACTCACATAGCCCACACATACCTCAAACTCATTTATCCCAGACTGAACTTATTTTTCATCACTAGCCCCTCCCTCCACTTTGGTGCCAGATCTTAGTGCATGGTAAGACTCCCTGTCACCCAGGCCAGAGGCTGAGTCATCCTTGACCACCGCCTCCTGACCACCGCATCTGATTAGCCTTCTCATCTAGTGGATTCCAACACTTTGATATCTTGAGGCTTCATCCCCTCTTCCCCATGACTCCTACCACTGCCCCTCCCCAGTTTCTATAATAGTTTATTTTATTTTTAAATATATTTTATTGATTTTTTACTGAGAGGAAGGGAGAGGGATAGAGAGCTAGAAACATCGATGAGAGAGAAATATAGACCAGCTGCCTCTTGCATACACCCTATAGTAGGGATGTGCCCACAAGCAAGGTACATGCCCTTGACCGGAATCCAACCTGGGACCCTTCGGTCCACAAGCCAACACTCTATCCACTGAGCTAAACCGGTCAGGGCCTATGATAGTTTAGACCCCCCTCTCTTTAATTAAGAACGACCTATGGAACTAATCAGACTTCCACACAGCTGCCAGGGGGCTCCCTGCTGATGCGATGGCACCCTCTGCTCCTGGTGGCTCCTGCCTGCTTCTCCAGCCTCACACCCAGCACTGTGGACACGGACAGACCACGTGCATGCTGGCAATGTTTGGGCCGGAACAGCTTCCTGCCGTTTGCTTAGGCTGTTCGCAATGCCCTTCCCCTCCTTGTCAGCCTGGACAGCATCCTCCTCCTCCTCCAGGAGGCCTCCCAGACTGGATGTACATGTGGGTTGCTCCTTCCTAGGTGCCTTACTCTACTCTGTCCACTCTACCCTGAGGGTGCCTCCCCAGCGATGGACTCAGCACCGACCCAGCCACAGACAGGGCCTTCTTCCTCTCACCACCTGGACCCTGACCCCTCCAAGAGCTTGGTGGGTAAACACCAGTGGTATCCAATTTTGCCCCTTTCCCACTGGGGAAATCAGACAAGTTACTTTATCTCTCTGAGCTTTCCTTTCCTCATCTATCAAATGGGTTAATACCATTACCTGCTTCCCAGGGTGGGTAATTGAGCCAGTCAAGTGCTTGGCACAGAGCCTGGCTCACCATGAGAGTAAAGCAAGTGACACCCGTAGCTCCCACTGGTGTAAGCCATTACTAGGACCTGGGAGAAAGTGCAGGTAACGCAGGACGCTGAGACCTCAGCCCTCTGCTCCACTCCCCAGAGCTATCCAGCACAGCCCGCTGTCTCCTCTGCTCTTGTTCGGAACCCCCTGTTGGTCCCCTTTCTGGCCGCCTGCTCTTTCCATCTAGACAAGGGCTTGGGCAAGGTTGCCTCATTCCCTTTTGCCAGCCTTTCTCCCAGGAGGCAGTGCTGACCACGCAGGGCTGCGATGATGCCCAGTCTCAGAATTGTTCTCAGCCTGAGGCAGTGCGGGCTTGAGCCACACTCCTCTCTCTTACCGCAAAGCAGTGGCTTGTTCAGCAAGACCCCAAAGTTTGCCCCCAACCACACAGGGAGTGACATGCTGAACTGGTGGACCAGGAAACCCGGGACGCCTAGCTTCAAAGCCAAGCCTATCCATTCTATCTTGCTGTTTTCCCTTGGCCTTTTTTCCATGCATATGACTCAGTTTCCTCATCTGCAAAATGGACATGATCATTCCTTCTCTTCTTTCTCTTCCAGAGGAGGGAAGAAAAAGGGGTTTCGGCAGGGAAGCTGTGAGGAGGTGGAGACCCTGCTGTGTACAAGGCAGGCGAGCCTGGCGAGGGTAGGGGATGGAACAGGAGGTGAAGGAGGCCTCATGACCAGTTCAGTCTCTTCCCTTCCAGTAGCCTGTGCCTGAGTCCACAGCACCCCCTGCTGGCGAGTTCGCCCAGAAGCCTCCTGTGGGCAGCTCCAGCCCCACACTTTGCATTTCTCTACGCTGACCAATAGGAAAGTGTGGTCCCTGACCTCAGGGAGCCTAGTCTGAGGGTGGGCTTGCACCTGTGGCTCAGGAAGCCAAGATTGAGGATGGGGAGCCAGGGCTTTTGTCTGAGAAGAGAGCTTCCTAGGCCAAGGAGTTCACCACTCTTTTCCACTGAACTTGCTGAAATCTTCAGGAGAAAAAGGTCTGCAGCCAGACAGGAACCTGGGTGGTCAGCTCCCAGCACAGCAGCTACCCCTTGATTAGGGCGGCCTCCCACCCCCATCCCACATGGACTGTGGCAGGAGCGGGTAGGGGAGGGTGGACCCTAAGAAGTAAAGGGAAGGGCCAGTAAGGTCTCCCTCATCCGCACCCTCACCATCCAGTGACGGCCCTCCCAGCCCTCCAGGCCCAGGCCTGCCTCCCTGCCTGTCAGCACTTCTCCCCGCACCACCAGCAGCTTCCTCATTTCAGTGTTTCCTTGGCCTCATTCTGTATTGGGGATCCAGGGAGAAGCAAGCCCCTCACTGGCCCCACACGGGCTCAGATGATGCCACCTTCCCCTCATACCCCCTGTCCATTCATCCCCACAGTTTCCCTGCTCTAGGCTCCAAGGCCCTTTTTGGGCCTCCCTGGGAAGTCCCCATCCTGGGCTCTGCTCCACTGTCCTTGAGACTTTTTCCTCAAACGGCATCCGTCCCAGACTGCCTCCCTAAGGCCCAGATCACATTCCCCCTCCTCAGGAAGCCTTCCTCGGCGGATCCCAGCCTCAATGGCTTTTCTCTGCTTCAGCCTTTTGCCGGATCTCCTGGTACATACTGCTTTGTCCTGGGTACATTTGTTATCCCATCTGCCCCATAGAAGCCATGAGCCTCGGGCGGGAATATCCACGTCACCTCCTTTTGTGCATCCCTGGCAAGAAGCGGGACAATCCATACATGCTCCTTTAAGCCCACTTGCACACATCAGTGGTCCTCACTGGGCATCTGGGAATGTTGGAGGTTATTTTGGTTGCTGCCACTGGGAGATGGTGCTGCTGCCATCGACTCGGTAGCCTCCTGCCAACCATCCTACAATGCCCAGAACAGCTCCCACAATGAAGAAATAGCCAACCCCCAAAGCCAATCGTGTCGAGGTTAGGAAACTCTAATTTTAACAAATCTACAGATTGGGTCTTAAGACAGCGACCAGGGAGGAGGCAATGGCGCGTGAAGGAGAAGGAGACAGAGCGGGCGTCTCCGCGGACACTGGCTTCCTCTCCACGTGGCCTTCACACTCTCCCTTGGGCTGGTTGTGTCTTGTGTGCGTGGAGGCTGACATGACCCGGAGGAGGAGGAGGAGGAGGAGGCAGGGGTGGTAGAATGGTTCCTCAGTCTAGAGAGTCTATGGGGAAGTTGGCTCTGTGTGGGGAACCCTTTGGGGGCAGGGGTGTTAGCCTCAGCTTAGTCATCTGTAAACTGGGGATGAGTGGCCCCTTTCAGTACTAACAGTCAAAGGTCCTAAACTGCGCCTCCCAGATGTGCACAGTCATTCCCCCCTTTGCAGGCACCCTCTGCAGGAGTCCTCCTGCGGGCCTGGGAGTGGAGTACCAGCCTCCAGCCCCTTACACAGATGGGGGGGTCATCGGCTCCAATTGCCCTCCCAGGAAACAGCTGTAGGAGCAGGAATGCTTTGACAGGCTTCATCAAAGCTGCCTCATGTCCCCTGGGGTCTGCCTGGGTGGGGGACATAAAGAGCCTCCAGCTGGGAGCAGCTGTTAGCCAGGCCCCACTGCAGAGGCGGACACCGTGAGGGGTGTCCCCCACGGGCTGGGGTTAGGAATGTCTCGGAGGCTGGTCGCCCAGAGACAGCCTCTCTAGGGCACTGCAGGGTCCTTCTCTGCATGCTCCCTGGGTGGGCTCGGTGGCCTCTCAGCAGCTGAGCAGGGGCCGCTCTGTCTCCTTGCAGAGCTCTGTCCACAAATCTACAGATTGTGGGGGGCCTGGCTCTCATTCCCGGGGCGGGGTCCACGAGGAGATCAGCCCCTTAAGCTGTAGGGTCCTTGGGTCTCTCGTTAGTGGAGGGGCCCTGAGCAGGCCTCCCCCGAGAGCTCACAGATCTGCTTCATAGAGGCCAGACCTCTCCGGGAAAGAGCTGGTCCTTGGGGAGAATTAGAGGGGGGCAGAACCAGCTTGAAACCTCTCTATGGGCAGCGCCCCTTCCGCGCTCTCCACAGTGGAAATGTTGCCCCACAGCTCCTTCTGCGGGGTGGGGTGTGTGCGTGTGTGCAAGTGTGCACATGTGTGTGCTGTGCGCGCGCGCGCACATCTGTGTACTCACACTGCACAGAGACTGAGCTGGAACATCTGAAGGCCTTGCACAGTGGTGTTGTGGGAAAGGGTATATTTTGGAGTAAAATAGCCCTGGAGCCAGGGGCTGAACTCTCTCCCAAAACATTCATTTAACTCCTCTGCACCTCCGTTTCCTCAGCAGCTAAGGGGCATAATAACAGTTCCTCCCGGACAGTTGTTTCGAGGGTGGAATGAGATGATGCATGCAAAGCACCTACCATAGTTCCTGGGGTGTGGCCGGTGCTCAGGAAATGCTGGCAGTTTGGGTTGTTGCTTTATCATTGTCGTTCCCTGTGGGGTGAGCTCTTTCCAGAACCCAGGTTTTAGGTCACCTATTGCTTTAGCCCACTGTGAAAAGCAATGGTCTTTGGGAGCACTTTCAGGTGGTTGCTTTGTTTATTTATTTATTTAGCAGCTTGAGGAGGCACAGTGGGGAGAAGCTTTAGCCCCAGAACTGCCTTGGACCCTTGGGGTTCAGGATGACAGCCCAGATGTGGGATGGCTGGGGATGCAGCTGAAATGGGCTGTGTCTCAGTGCCTTCAGTGAGTGCATATGACTTGTGCTCAGTCTGGGTGTGAGTGTGGCATGTGGTGTGCACTCTGGGTGGGGGCGGGGTGCAGGGTGTGTGCCAAGTGGACCTTTGCCCCATCCTGTGCATGTGAGGGTTTGTCTGTGTGTCTGCTCCCTCTGGGTGTATCTGCCTCCCTCTTTCTTAAGTGAATGTGGCCATGTGACTCTTCGTGCTTTTGCTGCTGTGTGTTTTTGTGGAATCTGGTCATTGGACCCTCTCACTGTGTCCTTGTGGGTTTGATTTGTGGGAGCTGCAGGCCAGTGAGGGGCCCCCGGGCTGAGGTGAATGGAATGGGCTGCTGCCCAAGGAGGGCTGGGTTTGGAGGCCACGCTGGGTGTGGAAACATCAAGCAGAGGCTAAAGTTTCCTTTTTCTTAAAGGAAATAGTCCTGATTGACGCTAACTCTCAAGGTAGGAATCTAGAGTTCTACTCTGGACCAGCTCTCTCATTTACTAGGATAGTTGGGAGAGGGTGGTCTGAGACTAAGACCGTGATGGGGAATGACTTCTCGGAAACAGGCTTCCAGAGGGGAGATTTTCCTGATAAATAAGAAATAAAAATGTAGCATTAGCATATCCCAAATGGTCCATGGGATAAAATAGAGGGTCCTTTCTTTTTCTTAACTTCACATTTAACTGGGCGCCCTTATTTGTATTTGCTAGCCCTGGCAACTCCACTCCAGGGCCAATGGGTGGAGGGTGGGTGGAGAAGTTGGGAGGCTCCAGTCATGTCCACCGAGGCCCAGCCAGCTCAGGCCAACCCAAGGCAGCTAGTGCCCGTGGAGTGTTTCCTGGGCCAACCTTGTGCAGAGCAACCGGGGTGCCAGGCCCTGAGACTCCCACCCTCACCTGGCAGATCCGCATGCTCTGACTCAGTTGACTGGAGTGTGGAGTCAGGGGCACTGCACAGGGTCTGGGTACCAGGCTGGTCAGTGACAGCTCCCCTACAGATGTGGCCACTAATTTTCCGAAGTCCAAAGGTACTATCATGATCAATAAATGCACATTTGTTTAGAGGCAAGCGTTACATAATGGCTTTTGGCTATGAAAGCTTTTTCTCCATTAAAAGAATACCAAAGTGTAATTACTAGGGGAGAGGGACACTTTCGGGGTTTTCGTACTGGAAAAGTCTGAGGGCTCTAGGACTGTTGAATCCAATGAGCATCTGGTGAAAGCTATGGACTCCTTCTTGTAATAATGTTTTCAAATGTATAAAATTAAACCCACATGACTGCAAAAGAAACCAATGTGTAAGAATACATATCTCAAAACAGGGAAACAGCTTTATGATGTAGTAATGTATGTGCTTCTTTTTAAAAATATGTATTTTTGTTGATTTCAGAGAGGATAGGAGAGGGAGTGAGAGATAGAAACATCAATGATGAGAGAGAATCATTGATCGGCTGCTTCCTGCACGCCCCACACTGGGGACTGGGCCTACAACCTGGGCATGTGCCCTGACCGGGAATTGAACCCATGACCTCTTGGTACATAGGTTGATGCTCAAACACTGAGCTACCCAGACTGGCTTATGTGTGCTTCTTTATTGACACTTTAGGGGTGATAGTTTTAAGGCAGTGATATGTATAAATGATATTTCAAAAGATTTGTAACAACTCTAATGTGATCTAAAAATGTCTGTGATTTCTATTGATAACAAAGTCACAGTTTCTGCAAATACTACTGTAGATTGTTCCCTCCATTTAAAATGAAAGGAAATGCTACCTTTCAGTTAGGGGTTAGTGAAAACAAAGCTATATATTTTTTCTATCTGAAATCATGGACCCCTGAATTCTACCCACAGACCTCTGGTGGGGGAGGTGTCTGTGGACTCCAGGTTAAGGGTACCTGGTCTAGAGGAAAATCCCACAAGAGGACTTAGAATGGAGTACATGCAACAGTCACCTGTACTTAGAAGTGGGGAGAAACCAGATGGAGACATTATGGGCAGCCTGGGAGTGTGGGTCATGGTGTAGGCACATGGTGTAGGACCCCTGGGAGACCCCAGATGGTTCCCACCTGCACTGTCTGAGCCCTTGGGTTAAGCATTGCCCTTTGACATCCTTTTCCACCTGTGTGGGGTGTGGTCAGACCCAGGGGCCCTGAGGCACCGGGGCCTGGGGCATTCTGGAGAGAAGGCTGGGAGCCTCAGGTAGAACTGGTACCTGATTCTTCCTTTTTGGAGGTGATAAACTCAGAAATGCAGATGTGAACGTATATAAGCATAAACATGAGAATATTGTCACAGGAGTCAGGACATTATAATGATAATCTTTTAGGCTTCATAAATAGTGTCCTCTGCAGTGGTTCTCAACCTTCTGGCCCTTTAAATACAGTTCCTCATGTTGTGACCCAACCATAAAATTATTTTCGTTGCTACTTCATAACTGTAATGTTGCTACTGTTATGAATCGTAATGTAAGTATCTGATATGCAGGATGGTCTTAGGCGACCCCTGTGAAAGGGTCGTTCGACTGCCAAAGGGTCGCGACCCACAGGTTGAGAACCACTATCTTATAGGATGTCAATTCTAACCCCAGTCTGAGTGATTGTTAAAACATTAGGCTGAGCTAATCCCAAATATCTGCATTCCAAATACTTGACCCTGGAATTAATCTTTAACTCACTGTGGATCAATGCCTCTTCCCTTCTGGGTTTATTAGGATATAACTGACATATGACATTGTGTGAGTTTCAGGCGTATATGAATGATTTGACATATGTATAGGTTTAGAAATGATCCCACAATAAATTTAGTTAACATGTATCACCTCACATAGTTACAGGTTGTTTTTCTTTTGATGAACTTTTGAGATGTACTCTCTTGACAGCTTTCAAATGTACAATACAGTATTCTTAACTGCAGTCCCTATCGCCGTGCATTACATTCCCAGAATTTATCAATCTTCTGACTGGGAGTTTGCACCTGTGGACCAACTTCACTCACCCCCCTCCCCACCCTGCATCTGGAAACCACCAATCTGCTCTCTGTTTCTGAGTTCAGTTTTCCTGGATTCCACATATAAGTGAGGTCAGACAGTAACTGCCTTTCTCTGCTTGACTGATTTCACCAGGCCACTGGTTCTGAGAGGAGCTGTGGGCCCCTTTGGAGCGAGGAGGGAGGTGGGGAAGGAGGCAGGGTGCAACCAAGCGAGAGCCAGGTGTTGTGTTGGTGGGTGGGAGTGCACAGGGCAAACTACTAGGTGTTCAGGCAGATTTTTTTCAATAGATGGAGTTACACACATGTTGATATATATGCGATTTGATATGTATGCTATTTTGTTGTATTGACAACAGCTTCAAAACTTCATATGCCAAATTTTCTGAAGGTGTTCACATCATAGATATTTTTACGCTTAAAAATGTCCAATTTCCTGCCATAAAAGAGCATCTGTGGGAAGTTTTCATTCATTATTTTGAAGAAAAGTGCTACTGAAAGTTATCGTATACTTCGGGAAGATTATGGTGAACATGCTCCATCTGAAGATACTTGTGAACACTGCTTTAAATGCTTTAAAAGTGATGATTTCGATGTGAAAGACAAAGAACGTCCAGGTCAACCAAAAAAGTTTGAAGTCCAACAATTACAAGCATTATTGGATGAAGATGTGTGTCAAACTCAAAAACAACTTGCAGAAAGATGAAACGTTGCTCAGCAATTTCCGATCATTTTCAAGCAATGGGAAAGATTTTAATGAAAGGAAAATGGGTGCCACATCAACTGAATGAAAGACAAATGAAAAACGGAAAGGTCATCAGTAAAATGTTGCTTCAACAGCACGAAACAGTCTTTTTTGCATCGAATTGTGACTGGCGATGAAAAGTGGATTTATTTTGAGAACCCCAAACGCACAAAATCATGGGTTGATCCAGGTCAACCATCAACATCAACTGCAAAGCAAAATCGCGTCAGAAAGAAGACAATGCTCTTTGTTTGGTGAGATCAGGAAGGTGTGGTGTATTATGAGCTTCTAAAACCAGGTGAGACCGTTAATACTGATTGCTATTGACAACAAATAATCAATGTGAACCACGCTTTGATTGTAAAACCACCAGAATGGGCCAGAAGACACAGCAAAGTAATTTTGCTTCATGATGACGCACCATCACACACTTCAAAACCAGTAAAAGACACGTTAAAAGATCTTGCCTGGGAAGTATTACCCCACCTACTGTATTCACCAGACCTTGCTCCTTCAGATTATGTCCAGATGGATGGCACACGCACTATCTGAGCAGCACTTCAAAACGTACGAAGAAGTGGAAAACTGGGTCTCTGAATGGTCTGCCTCAAAACAAAAAAAGTTCTATTGGGATGGTATCCACAAATTACCTGAAAGATGGGGAAAATGTGTAGCTAGCAATGGACATTACTTGGAATAAAGCACTTTTGATGTGATGTTTCTCTTGAAATTATCGTGTTTTCTTTGATTACAAAATCCGCATTATTAACTGGCTAATGCTTAATCCACATTATTAACTGGTACAACTGGTATTGTGGAGTCCAATATTCAAGACAGAAGCAGCCAGATACAAGGCTACAAGGGTAGATCAGGCCAGTTCTGGAGGGTCTTAGAAACCACACTTAGGAGAACGCTTACAGGCAAAGGAGGACTCCTGCCCCCTCACTTTCAGGATTCAGTACCTGCTCTGTGCTTGATCAGAAAATATCTAGGGACTTTCAGGGTTGATCTATCCAGTGGTTCTCAACCTTCCTAATGCCGTGACGCTTCAATACAGTTCCTCATGTTGTGGTGACCCCCAACCATAAAATTATTTTCGTTGCTACTTCATAACTGTAATGTTGCTACTGTTATGAATCGTAATGTAAATATCTGATATGCAGGATGTATTTTCATTGTTCGCGACCCACAGGTTGAGAACCACTGAATACCCTCAGAGTGAAAGTCACCAGCTCCCTACCTTGTCCCTGTGTGCACATGTATCCACACCTACCTGGCCAAGCCCAGCCTCTCAACCCCAGAGAGACACAAATGCTGCTTGGGGGCAGGCAGGCAGGCAGGGACTCTTCAGAAGTGTCCTTCCAACTTCATTCTGAATGGTCCTGGGCAGAGCAAAACCCACTCTACACACACACACACACACACACACACACACACACACACACTCAAAGGCCCACACAGTGTAGGCTAAAGGGGCAGCATCATATCAAAGAGAGAGCACTTGCTGGGTAGTCAGGAGTCCTGTGTTCTCATCCTGTCTCTGTCAAACCAGCTGTAGGCCACAGGAAGGGCATTTGCCCTGCTGGGTCTTGCAGGTAAATGCAAGGATTGGGTGAGATGGGAGTTTTCTCGAAGTATATAAAGAGCTCTGCAATTACAGTCACCTAGCCTGAGAACTACAGTAAGCTACTACCTCCTACCCATTAGCATGGCTAAAATGAAAAAAGATGGACAATACCAAGTGGTGACAAGGATGTAAAGCAACTGGAACTCTCATACTTTGCTGGTGGAGAGGCAAAATTGGATACCCACTTTTTATTTATTTATTTTTATTAATCTGCCGGAAGCCGGTCCATCCTTGCTACTTGACACAGTCACTGCAGGAAAGAAATATCTGCACAGCATATGTTTCAAGGGACCTGGCATATATGGCATACTGTTCTTAATATGTTTGCTCTCCTTCTTGGCACTATGTGTTTTAACCAAGGTCACCTCTCTGAGAAAGGTTGTTTCCCCAGGTAGGGATTTCCCCCTGAAGTTAGGGAGGGAATAAAACCCCTTAACTAAGTGCCAGGAGGGTAATTAATCACTTTAACTACGAACAATCATGCTTAAGCTACATAATCTTTACTCCCTGGAATGGAGATAAGAAACGCCCTAACCTTTGGAATAGAGATTGATAGGATTGGAATCAACTGGTATAAATACAGATGTAACAAGACAACAGGACACAGAACCTAGACACAGAACCTACACAGAACCTAGAGACAGAAGAACTTCGCTGGAGAGAACATGGCAAAAGATCCTGGGCAGAAACTGGAGACAGAACCTAGAGACAGAACCTAGCAAGAGAATCTGGCTGAAGAACCTAGAGACAGAACCTGGCTACAGAACCTGGATAGAACATGGCAAGAGAACCTGACTAGAACCTGGTGACTGAACCTGGCTGGAGAACCTAGCGAGGGAACATGGCTACAGAACCTGGCTGGAGAACCTGGAGAACACATTGATTGGTTGCCTCCTCCATGCTCCCAGACCAGGGCTAGGGAGCGAGCCTGCAACCAAGGTACGCATCCTTGACCAGAATCGAACCCGAGACCCTTCAGCCCGAGGGCCATACTCTATCCACTGAGCCAAACAAGCTAGGGTGGATACCCATTTTAGAAAACAATTTGGCAGTATCCACTAAAGCTAAACACCTTCCCTATGATCCAGAAATTCTACTCCTAGATATTTACCCCAAAAACATAAAAACATATGCCCCCCCCAACATACACAAAAATACTTGTACAAAATGATTATAGCAGCTTTATTTGTAACAGCCAAAATTTGGAAATAGTCCAGGTGTCCCTCAATAGGTGAACAGATAAACCATTTAATAAAAAGAAACAAACTACTGATACCCACAGCATGGGTGGAGCTCAAACATGGCGCTGAATGAGAGAACTCAGAAACAAGAGCATATATACTGTACAACTCTACTTATCGTGAGGTCCAAAAACAGACAGGCTAAACTGAACAGATGGACGATAGAAGTCAGAACAGTGGTTGCCTTGGGGGTGGGGGCGGGGTGGTGGAGACCCACGGGGCTTTCTGGAGTGATAGAATCGTTCTCACTGATGGAATGTAGGTAACAGATACATACATTTGTCAAATACGTAGAACTGCACGCTTAAGATCTGTACATTTCACTGCTATATTTTAATTAAAAAAAAATCATCTGGACTAACCTGTTAAAATGCAAATTCCTGGGCACCCTAGACCTACTGAGTCATGGAGCCTTCTGGAGCCAGGCCAGGGAGTCTGCACTCAGAACAGGCTCCGGCGTTGGCGAACGCGTTAGAATTGAGACCCACACCCCCAGGGGCTGTACCCACGCACTGCTCCCCACCCCCCTTGTCCCCGCAGCGCAGCATCCCACCCGGCACCGGGCGCCTCCCTCTCTCCCCAAGCCCCAGCCCTCTGCCCAGTCGCCCCTGGTAACCAAGAAAGGCCTTGAAAACCCTCCAAGTGCGGTCGCCTAGGGAGGGGCCGTGCACAGTGTCAGTGAGACAAGGGCCAATACAGAATGCGGGGTAATTGGCGGTTTTCTAATTCGCGGCCCTTTGTGCGGTGGCGCGGAGCCCGCGGCCGCGCTCCCAGCCCGGCCTTTCAGCCGCGGGGCCGGGCCGCCGCTCCCGCGCTCCGCAGCGCATAATTAATCGGGCTCACAGGGCCCCGGACAAAGGCGCCCATTCACCCCGCCGCTCCTCCCCCCGGGGATATTGTTATTCCTGAAAACTGCAGCCAGCTGGGCCGCCGGGAAGCGTCGGCTCTGTGGGAGCAGGAGGGCCGGCGAGGAGAGAGGCGGCTCTGTCTCTGCGCTCCCTCCGCGCGCCCGCGGCCCGGTGGGCAGGGGGCCCGGGGTCTTTTCTGAAGGCTGCCCCGGGCTCCTCAGAAAGCCTAGTGATTTCCATGGGGCCCTGGAGAAGAGCGCCATGGAAATGGTAATGGAGG